>NC_060068.1:183786187-184086187 GCF_922984935.1 Meles meles | reverse complement strand
GGTCCAGTATCCACCGGCCATGTCTTAAGGCATCTCTGTAAAGAGGCCTCAACTAGGCTCAGTCACAAGTATCATGTACATCTCAAGACTGTCCTTGGAGCAGCTGCCGGGAGCAGGGAAGGCGAGTGGAGCCCACATCCAAGGAGAGGGGAGGGGGCATGAAGAGCTTCCTAGAACCCAGGTCTGGCTCACAGGTCAAGTGGCGGTCACGTCTTCCCGACACTGCTGATCTGGTTTCCAGCAAGAGCTCTCTTCTTGGTCGCAGTGACTCCGTATGCACAGTGAAGAGACAGCCCTCGGGTCCCTTCCTCCTCTTATGAAGGCCACAGTTCTAATAGATCAGGGCTCTGCTCTTATGACCTCGTTCAAGCCGGCGCTTTCCTCAAGGCCCCGCCTCCGCTGCAGGATTAGGGCTTCAACCTACGGATTTGGGGTGGGGGAGACAGGTAAGTCCACAGTTGTACACTCTCATTTTCATTCTGTTTCTTGACCTGGCTGGAGGGTTATCCATTCCATTGATCTTTTCATAGAACTCACTTTTGGTTCATCGAGTTTTCTCTACTTCTCTGTTTGTAGTTTCATGGATTTTTTCTTCTTTATTATTTCCATCCTTCTGCTTGATTTGGATTTATTTCCTCTTTTCCTAGTTACTTAAAGTAGAAGCTTACATTATTTGAGATCTTTTATTTTTTCTCACATAAGTGTTTAATAATATCACTTTCATCAGAGTATTGCTCAGTGTCCCCCAAGATCCGATATGTTGTGTTTTCATTTTCATTCAGTTCAAAGTGCTTTCAGTTTCTTTGAGATGTTCTCTTTTCCCCGTGGTTATTTAGAAGTGGATTGCTTTCCAAATATCTGGGCATCTTCCGTCTATCTTCCTGTACAATCACATCATTGTCACAAAGTATACTTTGTATGATTTCTGTTCTTTTGAATTTGTTGAGGATTGTTCAAAGTCCAGCATTTGGTCTATGCTGACGAATGTTCCATGTGCACAGAATGCGTGGCCTGCTGCCGCTGCGTGGGGCGTTCCGCAGATGTCCGTCAGTTCAAGTCTGTGACTGTTCACGTATTCTAAAGCCTTCCGGATTTTTGGTTTACTTGTTCTATTGATTACTGAGAAAGGAATGTTGCTGCCCCCGGTTATAGTCCTTTTTCTGCTGGGTCTCGCAGGCTCATGCGGACCCCAACGCCTTTGGTTACTGTTACGTGGCGTGCGTTTTCATGCCCCTTATTTACCTGCTTAGGTCCTTATACTCGAGGTGTGTTTCTTATATTTAAAGCACATTCGGGACCTACTTCGGATATTCTCGTGACTCTTCACACTCAGGGTGGACATTCTGTGTTGACGCCCCCTCTGCCTGAGGCCAGGTGAGGGCTCCTAAGCTCCAGTCCAAGTCTGTTGGCCCAGGGACAGGCCGTGCGTGGTCACTGCACGCTGGTCCGTAGGAGGCTTGGGAGGGCTCGTACACCCTCCCTGCATGGAAAACCAAGACTGTGGTGCCCTCCCCAAGGTGATGGCTGAGCCCGCCAGCCTCAGGGCACAGATCCTGGGCTGGTCCTTGGGGACCTCCTCTTGGATCCCGGCGCCACGTGCAGCCCTGCCGGCGGAGGCCGGAGGGTGTGTTCAGCTGGGCTCGGGGCAGCCATGGGCCAAGTCCAGGGCCGTGGACTTGAGTGGGAGATTTTACACACGAAAGAGGAAGGCTGTTGGCTCCGAAGGACAGGGCCCTACCGGGGAGGGCTGAGAAGAGGAAAAAGACCGGCCACAAACGCCACCAAGCAAGGACGCACGCAGCCCCTCGCTGGAGGAACAGCCCCCTCAGAACCCCGAGGCCGCAGCCGCTGTGTGGCCCCGCGGCCGTGCGTCTGGCCCGTGGGCGCCCGTGGAACGGCGTCTGGCTCCTAAGGACAGGCTCAGGCCGTTTCTCTACCGAAAGCTCTTTCGGAACCGACTGGGCCGTGCATGCTCCCCGCGCCCTGCGGCATCTTCCCGCTGAGGGAAACAGGCTGTGTGGGGTTCACACGGTGGGCTCTGCGGGTCACCTGGTTCGGTTGCTGATGCCGGGGGGGGGGCACCCCGGCGAGCAGAGCAGGCCGGGGGTGACGCCGTGGCGTGTGCGGCTCTGGGGATGGTGCAGGCCGGGCCTCCTGGACATAACCTGCGTACGCTCCTTCTCCTCCCCAGGGCCAGAGACGATGATCCCGCCGGGAGAGTGCCTGTACGCCGGCCGCAAGCGACGGAAGCCCGTTCAGAAACAGTAAAGTATCCCGTCTAATGCTTCTGCTGCGCGCTCGCATGGAGGGGCGGGTCTGCTCCTCGCAAGGAGCGCCGGACGGGACGCCAAGAGCGAGGGCAGGTCGCGTGGGGCCGTCGGAGGGGCGCGAGGGGCTGGGGCCACAGCACGGAGCTGTGTCTGCAGTCGCGGGCTCCCTGCAAACCCGCAAGCCCGCGGCGCCTCTCTGGATGGCTCTGGGCCGCTTTCCCCACTTGGACTAGACGGCGATGTCGGCGCGGAGGGTCGCCTCTGGCCAGCAGTGCCCATGGGGGCCTGAGACGTCGGACGGTTTTCAGCGAGCGCCACGTCCCTCTCGGCCGCGGAAAGCCCATGCGACCGACTCAGTGTGCGCCTTTGACCCTTGCCCGGGGGCCTTCAGGAGGCTTGCAGAGTAGGGAGGGGGGACTGGTGGCCCTCACTCCCTGGACAGGGTCCCACTGCTGGCCCAGGGGCACTCGGGACACTCGGGCGTGCGGTCTGCCGTGGGGGCGGGCATGACGGGGTTTGGAGCTGCCCCACTGTGCCCCCGCTGTGCCCCAGGGCTGCCCCTGGCTCCTCGGGCGGGTGTCCGGCAGCAAGTCCCACTGTTGGCCTCTGTGCATGTGTGAGACGCAGCTCTGTCCAGTGAGCGCACACGTGACGCAGCTCTGTCTAGTGACTGCGAGGCCCCGAGTGCGGGCTGCACCCTCCCGGGGCCACTGAAGCCGGGCCTGCGTCTCTGCGACCCAGGCTGCCCTCCCTGCCCCCGGGGGAGCGCAGCTCTGCGAGAGGTCCAGGACGGCGACCACGACCTGAGGATGCGGGGAGGGCTCGCGAGGCGGGTCTCAGAAAGTGGGCATGTCCCTGAGGGGGTCATGCGGAGCCGTGGGCCTGCCCGGCGTGCGGCAGAGAGTGGGGCGGGAGGCGGAGGGCGGCCTGCACCTGTCCGGGGTCCAGGGAGTGCGGCTCCTGCATGCGGGACAGCAGGGTCCCCGCGGCTGAGCACCTGGGCCTCACGACACACCGTGCTGGGTGTGCCGGACCCTCCAGGGCGAGGGAGCTCACGTTCCTGCTTTCATTGTGTTTGTTCTAAGAACAGGGTCTCAGATAATGAGATTTTGAGGCATTTATTATGGAGTAATTCGTCTGAGCTACTGATGTCCTGAAGAGGTCTGATGCTCGTCCCGTTCGAAACGGGAGCCCCAGCAGGCCGCTCCCACCCGTCACTGCCAGCCGCCCCGGCGGTGTCTTGGGAGCCCGTCCCGAGAGGCTCCTGTGGAAAGCAGCAGGTCCGGACACACGGCGTCCGTTCAGGGACGGCGTCCGGCCCGCTGTCCTTCGGTCTGGTGGCACCCGGTGACGCCCAGAGCCGCCCGCGTCATTTTGCGGCTTAGCTCCCCCCGGGCGGCCCCCACGAGCGCCACGCATGCCGGCCTGTTCGTGTGGGGACCACCCTTCCCGGCGCCGCCTCTGGGCTGTGTCTGGATGAGCAACTTGGGGGAACGGGGGCTCTCCCTTGGGCGGCTCGTTCGCCGCGCACCATGCCCGTGGGGGCTGTCCGCCCTGGGACTCCTGGCTGCAGACCCCGCACGGCCACACCTGCCCGGGGCTGTCTGGGTCACTCCCCTGGGACTCGGGACACAGTGAATGACACAGACATGCGGAGGGGCACACCGCCCACCGTGGGGTGAGCGACGAGCCCCGGCCTCTGACCTGGGAGACTTGTGCTTACTCCAGCGCCCACAGAGCCGCGGCCCCACCCAGACCCCAGACTGGACCCCAGACTGTCCCGCACGCAGGGCTGCTCTGTGTGGGGGTGCGGGCACTGGGCACGGTGAGGGCGCTCCAGCTCTGGACATGCCCGCGTGCTTGGCTCTGCTGGAACACGCCTCCTTCCGGCCCTGGGCCGGCGCTGTGTTTCAGACTTGGGTCATTTTAGTTCACGCTCTCCCCGTAAGCCCGGTGGAAACCCTACCTGGATTTCCTTTCCCGCGAACTGTGTTGGTCACTTTGCTCATTTCTCTATTGGATTGTTGGTGGTTTTGTGCTCCTTGAGTCTTAGGGCTGGTTCTAGACTAGAGACACTAGCTCTGGGTCTGTTTCAAGCACTTTCCTCCAGTTTTGATTTTACTTATGTGGAAAAATTAATTTATATGAGCTTGATTTATTCATCATGTCCCTTGTAGCTAATTAATCTTACGTCGAAGTTTGGAAGATCTCCCTGCTATAACCTTATGAAGGAATTTCCAGTATTTTCTCTAAACTTTTTTGGGTCCCTAATACATATTTTAAACTTTCAAGCTCTTGGAATACTCCTGGTTTGTGGTTAGGGTCTGAGTCTGTCTCTTCTCTTCCCACGACCACGGCTTGTCCCCCAACACTGTTAACAATCGCTTTCCTCCTCGCTGGCTGGGGAGGATCTTGGACCGTTCAGCCTGGGGACTGGGGGGGTGGGTCACCGACGAGAGACCAGAGGCCACTTGGACAGTCGCTGGGTGTTTGCACATGGACCTGCCTGACACGCGCACTCGGACTGGCTCTGCGTACCGGGCGCAGGAAGCAGCATCTGGCATGTCTGTGTGTCCTGACGGCCGCCGTGTCCATCTGCACCAGGGCAGCTGCTGGCGGTGTGCTTGGGAGCAGAACACCTCTCTCGGGACACGTTTTAGGGAAACTGGAGGCCAGACAAGTTGGTTTTGATGTCTGTGTGCAGGGCACCTGGGACATGAGCCTGCGCCCTGCCAGCTCTGGCCGCACCGGCTGCTCCGTGGCCCATGTTTCTGGCCACGCCAGAGGGCCGTGGGGCTGCAGCTGGCCCCGTCCGCTTCTGGGATGGTCCATGGTGGGTCTGTGCGTGCCTGTCTTCTCTCCTGGAAGGGGTCAGCGATGGAAGCTGTGGAGTGTGGGATGAGCTGAGGAGACGCACAAGTGCCTGGTCCTGGCTGGGAGCCCTCTCCTGAGAGGCCCGTCGGGCCGGGGGCTGGGGAGCTGGGTACGGAGGCCGTGGGGAGACCCCATGGGGGTCTGCCTGCTCTCGCCAGGAGCTCCTAGAGGGGTTTGTGGCTCGCTCTTTTCTCCTTGCTGGAACTGGGCATATGTACACGCAGTCTGGTGTGACATGCAAGCCCCACGACATCCCCAACCCCGAATCACAGCTCCAGCATCCTGCAGCCCGCTTCGTGCTTCGGGAGTTTTCTGTAAATGGAATCATGCACCTCGGTCTCGAGCCTCACTGGCAGCTGGCGCGCCCCAAGTGTGCCCCCATTTCCCACCGAGCAGGGCGGCCGCGTCCAGACGCCCTGTCTCACTCCGTCACCTGCGGGCCGACGCTCTGGGGCTCCCAGGTTTGGGCCGTTACCAGTGAAGGTGCTGTGAACGTTTATGGACGAGGCTTTGTGTGCAGTGGGATTTTCGACTTCGACAGCACAGGCCAGTTACTTTCAGGGAACCACTGCGCTGCTCTCCAAGCCTCTGTGCCGTCTGTGTCTCTGTGGGCTGTGGCCCGGCCTCCCGAGGCTCCCGTCGGCCCTTCCCGAGCCCCAGGCGGAGCTGCGCGTCCTTCATGGGCTGATTCATCACCCACATTTCTTCTCTGGTGAAGTGTCTGTTTAAATAACTTGCCTTTCTTCATCTTGGATTTTTTGTCTTCATATTGAATTGTAGAACTTCTTTATGTCTCCTGCGTATAAGCTATTAGGGACACTTCGCCCAGGCTATGGCACCCTTCTCATTTTGCTGTCTGTCCTGTTGTTTTTTACGTAATCTCTACACGGAAGCCGGGGCTGGAGCTCCCAGCTGTGGGATCGAATCCTGCACACCCGAGCACGAGCACCCAGGAGTCCCCTTTTCATGTTCTCGATGGGGGTTTTCGAAAGACATTAAACGTATCGATGGGGATCAACTCAGCAATTTTTTCTTTTACGACTTTGAGCGTGGATGTGTCTTCTGAGGGTCCCGGGACTATCCCAAGGTCCCAAATATGCTTCTGTTTTCCTGTCAACTTTCAGAGGAGGCTATAGATTAGGTCTGTGACCCTCTTTGAGTTGATTTTGGGGAGTCGTGTGAGGTGAGGGCTGGTGCTCACCTCCGTTCACGGGCGTCCGGTTCACCAGCCCCATTTCCTGAAAGGACTTTCTTTCCCTATTGAACTCCGTAATGTCTTTGTCAAATGAGTCAGCCAAAGGGAAGTGGGTTTGTTTCTAGACTCCCTGCTCTGGTCCCTGACTGCAGACTTCTGTCTTCCTGTAACACGAAGCCATCTTGAATGTTGTGGATTTAGAAAAAGCCTAAAACCAAAAGGACAGTCCTCTAATTGTTCGTCTTTAATTGGCTTTCCTGGTCCTTTGTGTTTCCATGTGCGTTTTAGGATGAGCCTGTCAGTTTCTGGCAAAAAGCCCTGCTGGCATCTTAACGGTGAGCGCGTTGAACCCTCTGGGAGGTTGGCTGGGGGCTCCCCCGTTCTTTCAGGTCAGATCTTTTGCTTCCATCGGAGACAGCGGCGGCTCTTTCTGCCGCGTTCTGTGCTGCTGATGGCCCTGGTCTCTCGTCCCCCGTCCCCTCCTGCTGAGTCCCTGCCCAGGGACTTGGCGCTTCCTCCTCGGGCGCCTGGGCCTGTGCCTGAGGCCAGCCTGGCAGGGCGCTCCCCCTGAACGTGGGCCTGGGGTCGGAGGGTTCCCGGTCTGGCCCCCGGGGCCGGGGAGGGGGCTGGTAGAGACGCATCGGGGGCAGCCGCGGCCATGAGACACTCTGAAGGTGCCCTTCCGGCACCCGTCCTCCAGCAGGCGCCCCGTGGGAGTGGGGTCGGGTGGGAGCCGTCACCACTCAGCTCATTCTCGGGCCAGGCTGGATGGAGGCTCCCCCCCGCCCCCAGCCCTCCACACGTGACATTTCAGCGGGGCCGTCTGGCCGTCTGCCCGTCTGCCCATCTCCCACGGCCTCCCCTCTCCGACCCCCACACCTGCCCTGGGTACGGCCCTGTCTCTGGGGAGACCTTGGGTGTCTTTCACAGACGGTGGCGGGGGGGAACTTCTTCCACCAGCAGGCACTGGCCCTGCTGAGATGCTCTTGGTCCCCAGGTCTCCTGCCGGTGTGCGCTGAGACTGGCTGCATAAGGGATTTGGGGCAAGTGCCTCACTGAGGAAGAAAACCAGCAGAAAGTGAAAAGACAATCAGAGACATGGGCAAAATATCTGTAAATAGCCCAGCGGTCAAGGACTTGCATCTGGAACATAAAGGACCCCGTAACCCAACATTGAGAAGACAACCCGGGGCAGCGCGGGGGGCTCAGTGGTTGAGCATCTGCCTTCGGCTCAGGTCATGATCCCGGGGTCCTGGGATGGAGCCCCGTGTCGGGCTCCCTGCTCAGCGGGAAGCCTGCTTCTCCCTCTCCCTCTCCCCCTGCTTGTGGTCCCTCTCGCTGTGTCTGTCAGGTAAATGAATCTTTAAAAGAAAGACGGAAGGAAGGAAAGAGAAGAGAAGAAAAGGAAAGAAAGAAAAAGACAACGCACGGAAATATGGGCAGGGGACTCGGGTAGACATTTCTCCAAAGACGCCTGTGGGAAGACGCTCTGCATTGCTGGTCGTCAGAGGAACACAGATGAGGCTACGGGAGATGCTCTCCCTCCGGGGCAGCAGCCGCTCTGTGGGAGAAGGAAAACGACGTGTCACAGAGGAGCCGGACCATGGGGGCGTCGGCGGGACAGCTGCCGCGGCCCGAGAGCGGAGCGGGCTGGGCACCCTGACCCGGCTGTCCTTCCAGGCCTTGTGCCGCGAGAACGGGAACGGGATTCGCACACAGTCTTCGTTCGAGGGTCTCTGCGGCTTTCCGGACGGTGCCCTGTGCCCGTCCTCTGGGGAACAGGGACATGCAGTGTGGTCCGTCCATGCCGCCGGGAGGGGGACCCACGTCCTGACCCGTGTCACACCACAAGTGGATCCAGAGACAGGACGTACATGGAAGATGCCGGACACAAACGGTCCCCCCTGTGGGATTCCAGGTGCATGAAAGCTCTGGGACTGCAAGCCATGGAGACGTTCGGCCGCTGGTGGTCGCCAGGGGCTGGTGGAGGGAAGATGGGGAGACACCGGTGAGTGGGTGCAGGATTTGTTTGGGCGATGGAACGGTTTGGAACTTGCTAGAGTTGTGGCTACACAGCGCTGTGAATGTCCATTTTGAAGTGGTTAGTGTTATGTGAATTATACCTCAAAAAGACAAAACCAAGGGGCACCTGGGTGGCTCAGTGGGTTGAGCCTCTGCCTTCGGCTCAGGTCATGATCTCAGGGTCCTGGGATCGAGCCCCACATCGGGCTCTCTGCTCCGCGGGGAGCCTGCTTCCCCCTCTGCCTGCCTCTCTGCCTAGTTGTGATCTCTGTCTGTCAAGTAAATAAAATCTTTAAAAAGCAAAAAACAACAAAAAAACAAGAACAGAAACGAAAAGAGGGACAAAGATGTGGCCTGGGGCTGGAGCGACAGACTTTCATGTGTTTTCTGTGGTCTGGGCCCTCAGACTCTGCAAAGCAGGTTAGTGCTTGGGGTCTCCTGACGGACAGACTGTTCGACCTCTCCATCCTCGTGACAAGTAGGAACTTTCGGCCAGAAGACACTCCAGCCCCTAAAAGCAGCAGGAGCCCTCACGCCAGCCAGGTGCCATGCCCCAGGGAGGGATGGCCCTGGGAGCCAGGCCCCCCATTCCCGGACCTGCCGGCGGCCCCTCCCCATGCCGGCTACTGACCCGACTCATTTGGCTTCAGAAGCTTTTGTGTGCGTGATATTGACGAAGGGCCTGTAGACGCTGCTTCCGTGAGGAGGGAAAAGGGTCAGACGCAGGGGACTGTCATGCCGGGGCCTCAGACAGGCAGGTGAGGGAGCTCACTGGGAAGCGGCTGGGGTCTGGGGTCATCTCTGTTCCGTGAGGGGGTGGTGGGCAGGGAAACCGGGGCCAGGGGAATTCGCTCGTGGGGGAGAGCGGCTCCATCGTGGGACCCAGGGCTCCAGCCACCCCCCAGCGGCACAGCCCGTGACCTCACGGGCTCCGAGGGGGGAGCGGGGCGGGCAGGCTGGCACCCAGGCGTCCTCCTTGATGACTCTTTCCTCCGACCCTTTCTGCCCTGCGGCCGGAGGGGCTTGTCACACCAGCACCGTGGGTCCTGACAAGGTCGTTTGCTGAATCAGCACGTGCAGCCCGGGCCGGGTCCTCCTCCCGCTTGGGGGATAGTGCACACAGAGAGGTCAGGGAGTTTGCCGGGGCCACACAGCTGCTTGCGACCGTGCTCCCGAGAGGCCTGCTGACTCTCGCAGTCCCCGCTCAGTGATGCGTCCCCCGCAAGCTTGTGTGCACAGGGTCAGGACACTTTTTTTTAAAGTTTGTATTTGTTTATTTGTCAGAGACAGAGCACAAGCAGGATCTTGGGGTGGGAGAGGGAGAAGCAGGCTTCCCGCTGAGTAGGGAGCCCGACACGGGGCTTGATCCCGGGAACCTAGGACCACCTGAGCTGAAGGCAGACGCCCAACCCACCAAGCCACCAGGCGTCCCAGCATCAGGAGACTTTTGTCCTTCTCAGTACCTTTTTCATTGAGAAACTGATTGCACCATAAGGTCACTTCTGGGGACGGGTTTGCAGCTCACGGGTGACGGACGCTGGTGTGGAGCCCCGAGTCTGACTGTGCATGCTTCCCCACAGGAGGCCGGCCACGGGGGCCGAGAAGTCAAACCCTTCCAAGCGGCACCGGGACCGCCTCAACGCCGAGCTGGACCATCTGGCCAGCCTGCTGCCGCTCCCTCCCGACATCGTGTCGAAGCTGGACAAGCTCTCTGTCCTGCGCCTCAGCGTCAGCTACCTGCGCGTGAAGAGCTTCTTCCAAGGTAGGCCTCTCGCCTGCACCCACATATGCCCGTCTGGGAGTCACCTGTGTCCTCTCCTGTGCCCACGTGCTCCCAGCTGGGTGTCACCCGTGCCCATCTGGGACTCACCTGGGTCCCCCCACTTTGCTGGGACGGGCCAGTTTGCACCCCTGTCTTCGGGGATGAGTCAGAGGAGCGGTCACTGAAGGCTGAGGAGCCAGAGCGGCCCTGCGGGAGGGGCTTCGGAGGGCCAGGCAGGTCTGCTTCGTGGGGCAGCAGGATGGCCCCGAGCTCAGGAGGCCACGTTCCCCTATTAGCTGGCGTAGCTGTCGGGCGGCCAACCTTCCGTGTCATTGCTTCACGTGTCCTGGGGCTGCTGGGACCCTGGGCGGCCACCAGCCCCTCTGCTAAGGGGTGCCTGGCGTGTCAGACCCTCGCCGCCACTGTGTGGGGCACTCTCTCCCAGCAGATGCTCTAGGCCAGGCCTTCTTCCCCTGGGGCCTGGCTCAGGTCCTGGGGGAGTAAAGGGACTGTCCCCACCCTACTTCGGAGCCTGTGACTGTCGCTGTCATCTCGAATTAAGTCTGAACTTCTTACAAGATCGTGACTTACTCCGTGTCTCTGGGAGTCAGAAAAATGAATGAGTGAAGCGGTCAGGGTGGGGGTGGCCTTGGGAGCGGGGCCGCGGCCAAGCTGAGTCTGGACTGAAGACGTCGGGGTCAACCTCTGCACAACTTCACGTCGCTATGCAAGATGCCTGGGGCTGCAGTGAGGACCCGCCAAGGCCCTGGGCCGACGTGAACCCTGGTCTGCCCCACCTCCCTCACGTCGGGGAGCGGCTCGCAGTGTGACAGGCCAGGCCCGGACTCCTTGTACACCCAGACGTGGCTGAGGGGTGACTCAGCCGCTTTGTGTTGCCGGCCCCCAGGAGAGGGAGGGCAGTTTCCTGAGGACTCAGCCTGTCCTCAACCCCGACTTCCTCTGGAGACCGGCTGTGAGGGAAGGTGAGGGTCTGTGGAGAGCTCCGCCTGGTGCGTACAGCCGGGCCCCCCCGTGGTCTTCATTTCTCTTGCAGAGGGGGAACCCCAGATCCTCTGACTGCGGCCGGCCTGAGAGCCTGCTCTGCACGGGGCTCCCTCGCACCCTCCACTGATGTCCCAGCATCTGGGAGCCCACTCATGTATGCCCTCGCCCTGCTCTGCGCCGGTCGCCAGCCGTGAGGGAAAGGCCACCTGCCCTGGAGGGGAGGCCGCCCACATGAGGCTGGGTGGCCATCGGGTCTGCTGGGACGGGGGTGGTCCTGGGGGCTGGGAGCCAAGACGTCGGCCATGCCCAGGACCCCTCTAGGGCAGCCCCGTTCCCCTGGGCCCCCGCGCTTCCCCGTGCTACCTGCATCTTTCGTCCCTGACACGGGCCTGTGGGACTTCCCACGGCCCAGGCCTGGGGTTCACCCAGCTCTCAGCCCAGGTCAGTCCTCCTCACTAAACCACACACGTTTTCTTTGGGTTAAAAGGGTGCCAACCAGGTGTCCCTCACCCAGACGTCCACGGCCGGTGGCAAAGACGTAGTCTGGGGGGTGGCAGACAACGGTGGGTGCCACAGGGTAGGGGCGGCCCTCAGAGGAGGTCACTAGGAGGCTCTTGTGGGCTGGTGGACTTCTCAGGAGGTGAGGGGCAGGTGATCTGCAGGCCGTGCTGAGGCGGCCCCCACCCCAGGCTGTCAAGTGCTGGGCCCCTCACTGCCAAGGTCCGGCATCTGGGTGGAGACTCCTGGGTCAGGGCCCCTTCCCGGGGGACAGAGGGATTCTGTTCCCCTTCCCCAGTGGCGCTGGGGGATCCCCAGGCCCTCAGGCGACAGTGCCTGGTGCCCTCCCCTGGCCTGCACCAAGACCCCCTCGTGGCTTTCTTTCCTCTGTGGGGAGCTATATGCTGGGCAGATTTCTGTCCCGCAGCCTCCATACCCACGGGCTTTGGCGTCCTCCCGCCGGTCACGTTCACCACCACGTGTGAATGCTGTCCTGGGCAGCGTCCACACGTCTGGCTCCTGCCTCTGTCTGGAAGCTCTGGTGTCTAGGGCTTGGGGTTCTCGGTTGCCCTCGGGCTCAGGTCTCCGATGGGCCAAGAACACCAGTACGTCAGAAGGTGGTACCACACTGCACTGTCAGGTGGGACGGTGTCCTTCCCAGCTTCTGCGCTCTGAGCAGAAGTGGAGAGCAACAGCTGCTCGGGGGCTTGAATTACTTTCTAAAATGAAAAGTCAGCTGTCACCCAGCCAGTGGGACCTCCAAGTGGGGCTGAGCCAGCTATGGGCTTCTGGGAGACGAGGGGCTGTGCCCAGCTTTCTGTGCCGGGGTGGGGGCACTGTCCGGATGTCCCACGGGCCCCTTCTCGTGTCCCCTTGGGGAGGCCTCGTCCCCATGCCCAGGGCTTTTGGCGGTCCCTCTCAGGTCAGATTGCTGGGGTGACTTGGGACGTTTTAGCAGCGCAAGAAGGTCTGTGACGTCAGGAGGGAAAGAGGCGAAGTGTGCCGGAGAGCCCGGGTCTCCAGACCAGCCTCGGTGAGGGGCTTCCAGCACCACTGGTGACCCCAGCTCCCCCTGAGGCCCGTTTGGACAGTGGGGCTGGGTTGGGGGCCGCGTGGGGTGGGGCTGGTGGCTTGCCTCCTCCCGCTGGCACAGCCTCGCCGACCTGACCTCCTGCCCGGGCGGTTGGGGACCGGGTCACTCTCCTCTGGACGGATCTAGCCGTGCCAGCCAGGCTGGGTGGGCTCTTTCCAGTGTGAGCCTTCTCCCCGCCCTCGTCTAGGGCTGCGGCAGGCAGGAGGACTGGCGCTCGGGTCGGGTCCGGTCGGCCGCTTCTCCTCGTGGTCCTGTGCCCGTGGTAGCTGTGGTTTCCTACCCTTCTGGTTCAGAGCAGCCGCGGGCAGAGAGGCGGGGGTCCAGCAGGGTCCCGTGGGGTCAGCATTGCCAGCAGGCAGGCTCGGCGGGGAGCCGGGCGTCTTCTCCTACACCTGGTGCTCCGTCCTCTCCAGCTGGTGCCTGGCACCCGATTTCTCAGCCTCAGGTGTCAGTCGGGGCCTCCAGCCTCTTCTGTTGAGGCCTCGGCTCATGTCTCCGGGAGGATTTGGAGGATTTGAGACGTTCCAGGCCAATTCTGGGGCACTGTGGCCCTCCCTGCTCTCCAGGAAGTGCGCACTTTGGACGCCCCCAGGTCGGCAGGCGGCACGACCAGGATGGTGCAGGAGCTTCTGGCCTTTGTCCTTTGCATTTCTTCTTCTTCTTTTGTTTTAAGATTTTATGTATTTATTTGACAGACAGAGAGATCACAAGTAGGCAGAGAGGCAGGCAGAGAGAGACAGAGGAGGAAACAGGCTCCCTGCTGAGCAGAGAGCCCGATGCAAGGCTCGATCCCAGGACCCTGAGATCATGACCTGAGCTGAAGGCAGAGGCTTTAACCCAGGTCCTTTGCATTTCTGGAGTGTAGAGAGACAGCAGCTCCGGGGGCCCCACCAGCCCCAGCAGCCACACGGCAGGCCTTTATAGAGGTCCTCGGGAAGCCCCTCTCACGGGGCACACAGCGAGGGGAGAGAGCCCTGGCCAGCCTCCTGGGGCAGGTGGCGCACTGGACTTCAGCACAGCCCCTCCGAGGAGACCCTCCTCCAGCCTCGAGCGTCTCTCATCTCTGACGGCTCCCTGGCAACCTTGCCCAAGGCCCCTGGAATCTAATTTTGGGACTTGGGTGTACTTGGCACCCTGTTCTTTTGCGGCCTCAACTCTTGCAGACAGAGTGAGTTCCATATTAACAACCTGTTACAAGGAAGACAACAGAAGAGCCACATGGTCCCTGTCCCCTTGGCATTTAGAGTCTAGTGGGGAATTCTGTGCCAAATGAATGGTTTTTTCTGTTTCCAAAAATACAGTGGAGCAGTCACCAATCAGTCTTTCTGCTGCTGACCGACAGCAGTGCGAAAATAAGACCTGAAACCTGTTACGATGTACAGTGAGACAGCAGATTAAGGAATACTGAGAGACCAAGAACCACGTGAAGCCAAGGGGTTTATAAGGAGAAAATTTAAAGGACTTCTTGCGGGAGGATGGGAATTGCAGGTGGGGACTTGAAGGGGAGATGGGGGAAGAGCAGAGACAGTGATGACCGTGTGGGCAGACTGAAGCAAACACTGTACGAAACAGTAATAGTGATGTATCGAAGGAACAAAACCAGAGACAGAGAATAAATTCCTAACCACAAAGCACATAAAAATGGAGAGAGAGACTTGAGGCACAGACGTCAGTCGTCCATGTGTTGATTTCCTGGGAAAGTTGATGAGCTAATCCATCATACAGTGTCCTGGATAGTCATCGGGACGAGAGAAACGGGCTTTCCTCTCAAGCTAGTGTAGAGAGAAAGTAGAATGAGAAAATGCAATCAGTCAACGAAAAAAAAGAAAAGAAAGGAGAAAACAGAGATATGGAAGCATGGAGAAGAAAACACAAAATCCCAGTTATGCCACAAATTACAGTAAATGGGGTCACACTGAACACGCCGACTCCAAGACAAGGGTCGTTGGAGTGCGTTGCTGCGTCAGCTTGCAAATGGCATGGAAAGGTGCTGACTGAAAGAAATCTGACGAATCCATTTTAATGCAAAAAATTTGAATTTTGGTTAAAGATATTACTGGAGGTCATGAGGGAGTCACTAGATAATGATTTTAAAAATTTAAATCAATTAAAATTTTAAATTGAAAAACTCTTATCAAGCAATAAAATAATTTAAAATTTGTGGGCTTCTAGTAACATGACCTGAGAAATACAAAACAGAAATTGACAGAACTGTTCAGAAAAATACATGAATTCATCATCACAAAAGATTTTAAGTAATTCTTTCAGTATTTAATAGATGAAATAAATACAAATCAGTAAAGGTCCCAGGAGATTTCAACGGTGCAAAAACGTGAGTGTAAAGGACACACTTAAAACACTGAAACTCCAGAGTTCACACCTTTTCAAACCCACGTGACATTTGTAAATATACTGAAGACCTATCAGTCAACAAAGCAGGTCTCAATAAATTCCAAAAGACAAAATTATGACAACTTCATGTTAGGACCTCGGTGTCATTGAGCTGGAAGTCAATAATAGAAAGATGACTTGAAACCCTTTATATTTGGAAATAAGTACAGTTGTAGATAACTCATAAATTAAAGAAGAAAGCATTATGGAAGGAAGAAAATTGTCACAAATCAAAATGTACAGGATGCAGCTAAGGTAAACCTCAGATATAAGTGACCTTATGAGTTTGTATATGAAAAGTAAAAGTGGAAAATTAATGAACTAAATACTTGGTTTAGTAGTACTGATAAAGAAAAGTAAAATATAGAGAGAATCAAAATAATGCAGGGGAAGGTACTGGGGAAATGGAAGAGAAACATACAATAGAATCCGTCCACAGTAAAACTTTTAAAGATCTGGTGAGACTGAATGGGGAGGAAAGAATCAGCAGCATCGGGGCGCCTGGGGGGCTCAGTGGGTTGAGCCTCTGCCTTCAGCTCAGGTCATGATCCCAGGGTTCTGGGATCGAGCCCTGCATCGGGCTCTCTGCTCAGCGGGGAGCCTGATTCCCCCTCCCTCTCTGCCTGCCTCTCTGCCTACTTGTGATCTCTGTCAAATAAATAAATAAATAAATAAATCTTAAAAAGAAAAGAATCAGCAGCATGAGGATGTAGAGAGAACATGCTTCTAGATGCCACAGATATATAAAAGGTATTCGGAGGGCTCCTGGGTGGCTCAGTCAGTTAAGCACCTGACTTTGGCTCAGGTCGTGATCCTAGGGTCCTGGGATCAAGCCCCACATCAGGCTCCCTGCTCAGTGGGGAGTCTCTTTGTCCCTCTGCCTCTCTCCTATTCATGCTTTCTCTCACACAAATGAATAAAATCTTTAAGAAAAGATAATTTGAGGCTATTAAGAACAAATTTATGCCAATAAATTTGAAAACATAAGTGAACCCATGGCCGAAAATTTAGCTCGTTAAAATTAACTCAAGAGGAAATAAAAACCCCAAATAGTCATATGACTATTAAAGAAGCTGAATCAGGGGGCACCTGGGTGACTCAGTCCATTAAACGTCTGACCCTTGGTTTCTGCTCAGGTCCTGATCTCACTCACAGCCGTGAGACGGAGCCCTGTGTCGGGCTCCACACTCAGCACAGAGTCTGTGCCCACCTCCCCCGTCCCGGCTGGTCCTCCCTCTGCTTGTGTGTGTGTGCGTGCTCTCTCATAAACAAACAAACAAATTAAGTCTTTAAAAAAAACTGAATCAAGAGTTAAAATCTAGGCCCAGATGGTTTTAAAGCAATTTCTACCAAATATTAAAGGAAAAATCATTCCATTCTATACTGAATTCCTGTGGTGTTGCATTGGAATTAGAGGTCGTGGTGTGAGTTCATGGTTTTCAAAACATATAGACAGCTATAGACATAGATGTGTGTGTGTTTGCCCTCTGGCAAGGGCCGGGGGAGCGGTGAGCACAGCTCACATTCTGCTCTTGGTTTCTAGACACTGTTCACCGACAAAGGAGCTCAGGCTTCCTGCCGGAGTCGGAGCAGGGAGGGCACAGGTCAGCTTGGAGCACAGGTCTGGCTCAGGGTCGAGCCAAGGGTCCTGGGGCTCTGTGCTGCGTGCCAACTCTCGTGCTCTGGGTGGCACCCACGGCACGTCTCATCTGGGTCATCTCCTCCTCCAGCCCTGGTCTAGCATCGGGCCGCCCCCGCCTGCCAGTCAGAGCCGACCTCCGTCTTGCCTGCGCGTACCTATGGAGGCAGATGGCGCGACTCAGCTCTGCTCTTCCCCATGCTACGCCCGGAGGTCAGGGGCAGAGGGGAAGCACGGGAGCTCGAAGCTCCCTGAATGGGGAAAGAATCAACAGTGTGAAGGACGTGACGAGAATGGATGCTTATAGATGCCACAGATATTTAAAGACCCCGGACCCTTGGCTCAACCTCGAGCCAGAAAGTGACACAGTTCTCAGAGAGTTTAAGAGACAAGCCACGGGACACAGCCATCCCAAAAGGGCTCCCACTGGCTAACCCTGGACCAGTTCATCATTAAAATGAAAAAGGAGAGTAATAGTTCATAACCCAGTGAATAAAATAGGGTTCCATAAACCCACCTTGATATGAATGAATGAACGAATGAATGATAGGGCAGACTGTTGATACAGGCAGGAGGAAGGGCTGTGGATAGGGGACTGCAGAGAGAGGGGCATCATGAAGTCAGTGGTCACTAACCATTGTAGCAATAACTCAGGCAGGAGTTTGTTGAGCCGCGGGGAAGCGCGACGTCTCCCGCCGGCCGGCTGCGTTTTGGAACGTGGGAAATCTCTGTAGAGAATCACGGCGGGACACGCGTGCGTCTCACACTTCTCATATTTTCCAAACACGGTGCCTGCGAGAAACGTGCGTTTGTTCATACTCCTGATGTTTTTCTTGTGTCCAGAACTTGAGGCTTTCGATGGCTGCTCTAGTCCCTTCCCCCCACCTGCGGGTCCCCACCTGCCGGGGACACTTGCCAGGGCTGTGGGCTCCCCTGCCCTGCGCAGGCATCATCTTCTGTCGAGACGCACCCACACCACGGGTCAGAGCAGGCCACGGAAAGGAACCGCGTCTCGCTCCCTCCCTCAGACTCCCGCTGTCCAGCCCCAGCACAGAGCACGCACATCCTCACGTGGACACGCTGTGTCCACTCCTCCTCCATCCGCCCCCCCAGGCCTGGGGTCTCACTGGTGTGGGGACGAGAGAGGTGAGCGTCGGCCCCTGCCTCTGGGGGCCCCTGTGTGTAATCATGAAATGATTTTGTCCCTCACAGGAGGGGGCACTGCCTGGGAGGTCCTTACTGGTGTGGGGAGACATCCAGGCTCAGATGGAGGGACCCCCCCTCCCGGGAAGGGGAGGCCAGGAGACTTGCCCCCTGCCCCCAGCCCTGTGCTGCCCATTGGGGGTCTCTTCTGGCCATGCCCGCAACCCCGGTGAAATGCCGTGTCCCGTGACCCTCCCCGGAAAGCCCAATCCGTCTGCAGAGTCGGAGCAGATCACAGATGGGGGCCCTTCTTGTGGGGCAGGCGGGAAGAGAGTGCAGGGGAGCAGCATGCCGAGCCCGGTATGTCTTCCTGGGAGCCATGAGAAAGTTTACTGTGCCCCCTCCCAGGGACAGGGCCAGCCGTCCTTGCTCTGCGAGTGTGGACGCCCCCGGAAGGGGAGAGCCCCCGCCCCCAGGAGCAGCCTGACAGGCACTCCCCACTGTGCGGCCGGGGCTGCCTGTCTTCTGGGCGGGCCGGGGGTGCTCCAGGATCCTTATCGTCCGGGTCCCTCCCCAGTCACCTGCCCTGACCGGGCGCCGTTCCCCACACATGCTAGGCGCCCCTGCTCTGCCCACTGTCCTCCCGAGGGCCTTCCCAGAGCCACCCTGTGTCCCCCGGCCCTCCCAGCCCGCCACGACCCGGCTGCTCCCCACGGCTCACCTCCCCTCCAGGGCTGGAGGCCGGGCTTGTCGGGAGAACCCGGTGGTGTTCCAGCCCCCCCGACCCTCCCTGGGCAGGAGCGGGCGGACCCCTGACCCCAGAGCAGCACAGACCACAGGCCTCCGAAGGAGGGAGGGGGGCGGATCCGTCCTGGCCTCTGGGTGCAAAGGACAGCCTGTGCCGCAGGTAGCGGGCGGCCAGCGCTCACCTCTGTGAGTAGTTTGAGGCCCTCGAGAGTCACTGTACCCCTTTCTTCCGGCCCGGGCGCCCCTTCCCCTCTGCCAAAGGCCAAATGAGGAGTTCGTTGTTCAGTCCTTGGAAAGTGAAGGAAGGGATGGTTTGAAAGTTTGGAGACTGTGAGGTGTTGGCCGCTTCATCCGCTGTAGAAACAGCAGAGGGGTCTGTGGACCCTGTTGGGGCGGACCTGTGCCCTCCAGGAGGGGCACGCCACACCCACCACGGCCCCGCTCCTGGGACGCGTGTGCTCCCCACTGACTCTTCCGCCGGGGCCTTAGTCTGGTTGGGGAGACTCAGTGTTGCGAGAGGCAGGCCAGCGATCCCCGGGGCACCGTCCGCTTCTGGACACACAGGGGCCTGGGAGAAGCCTCATGTTTGGCCCCAGAAGGGAGCCTGGTGGTGGGTGGAACTGCTGACCTCCCTCATGGTGGCCCCACATCCTGCAGGTGGGTGCCCCGACCCCCAGCGGCCTGCACGCGGCATGTCAGGGTTGTTGGACCTGCGTTACAGGGGAGCGGCAGCTCCCGGGGCCCCTGCTCTAAGTTGTCTGCCTCCTCGGCTAAGCATGCCTCCCAAGGGGCCTGGACGGAATTAGCTTCTGATGAGAAGTAGCTAGAAATAGGAGGGCGCCCCTGCTCCTCGGGGAGCAGAGCTGAGGTCACGCCATCTGCCTCCATAGGTACGCGCAGGCAAGACGGAGGTCGGCCCTGACCGGCAGGCGGGGGGCGGCCCGACGCTAGACCAGGGCTGGAGGAGGAGATGACCCAGATGAGACGTGCCGTGGGTGCCACCCAGAGCATGTGAGTTGGCACGCAGCACAGAGCCCCAGGACCCTTGGCTCGACCCTGAAATAGGGCCAGGCTTTACCAGGCATGTGTTCCATTCAGCTGCTCTGTGGACATGGACCTGTCCACCCAGGACCTGCATGTGGTCAGAACTGGGGTTTCAGTCCAGCCTGCAGTGGGGCCCCTGGCTTTTCTCTCTGTCACCTGGGTGGCAGGAGTCCAGCCCCGACCCCCAGACAACTTCCTGCCTCCCACATTCTGTGCCCCTTCCGTCCTAGAGCACTTCTCCTGCTCACCTGTCCTGTCTGCCAAGGACTCGGCTTCACCCAAGCTGGGCACAAAGTGGCTGCCCCTTCTCAGCATCACAGCACCATCCACAGCAGAGGCAGCCGAGTCTCCGAGCTTCTCCTCCACCAAGAATCCTCGGCATGTCTCACTGGCCAGCCCCAGCCCCACGACCTCAGAGCAGGCCCTGTGGTGGAACGCTGGGCCCCAGGGGCACGTGGTTTGGCCCCCGATGTGAGGGAAATGTCCCCATGTGTGAGGGAAACGCAGGTCTCCTAGCGCGCGGAGGTGGGTGTGCTGGGTGGGGGCTGGCCAGGTGCAGGCGGACCCCGTCCGAGCCTCACAGGGAAGCGGCCCCTTCCTTCTTAAGCTCCCCCCGCCTCCCCCCTGTGTGTAGCCGCAAATGGCCACTGTCCCCACATGTCTCCAATTCTCTCTGCCCCAAATGGACTTTCTCAGGGATGTCGAGTTGGTTGAAGTGAGACGCGCTGAGGTGCTCGAGGGCTCAGAGTTGCGGAGGAACTGGAGGACAGAGCAGCGCTGCTTCCGTCAGGGTTCAAGCCGCGCTGTGAGCCTCAGGGAGTCCGTGCGTTTCTGGGTGTGGGGGGCCGGGCCCGTGCCCCCCTCCGTGCCGTGTGGCCCTGAGCTCCGTGTGATAGCCAGGTGCTGAAAGCCGGACTCCGGAGGCTCTCCAGGGCGCATAGTGGCCCCCGCTGCTCTCCAGAATCCAGGCAGCGTGGGGGGCCTGGCTGCCCATGGGGTGGGGCCAGTGGGATGGGGCCGGTGGGAGCTGGCGCCCGCAGCCTGGCCTCCTTTCTGTGGGCAGGACAGCGTCAGAGGCTCCCAAGGGCCACGGGTCACTGGGCACAGATGGGCCTCCTGACCGCCGGCTGGTCCCTGGGGGCTCTTACGCCCTCGGCCCTGGCGTGCCTCCTCTCCCTGGAATTTCCTCCTCGACAAGCCAGGCCTTTGAGAGGCCCACGGCAAACCCCTGCCCACGCATCCACCGGTTTCCCAGAAGACACCCTCTACCCCACCCATTCACGAGAGCCCTTCTTCTCGACCCTTCACTCCGGGCTATCAGGTGCACAGGCAGGGTGACAGGGACCAGGTGGTGGGCTGGGTGTGGAGACCCCCCAGGGCACACCCGGCGAGGGGGCTGGGCTCTGTCTGCAGAGGCTTCCCCGGGGCACGGGCCGACCCTGTCCACAGCCCCAGCCCCCTTTCAGACCCAGCTCAGGCCAACATGTGAAACCTGGGGTCACGGGTGGGGGGGGCGGAAAGAAGGACCAGGAGAGGAAAGCCGATCCAGGGCAGGGGAGCTGGGAGGGGCCGGAGGGACAGCCCGCAGCCTGCTCACTGCCCCGTGCCCTGGGCCACCCCCCGCGGACCTGCTAGGCCATCACCGGGGCATTTGTGGATAAGGGGGACGGCAGGGCGCTGGATGGGCCCCTAACACCCATGGGAGGTCCCTACCCTGTCTCGGTTCCCAGAGGACCCCCGGACTGGGTGCAGGGGGCTGGGAAGCGAGGGGCAGATGCTGTGGGCCACAGGGACTTCCAGGAGCGCTGGCCCCCACCCCCCGCTCCGGCTCCGCGTTTGGTTTCTTTCTGTCTTGCCACAGGCCTGGGGGTGGAGCGCGTTGGCGGCTCTGCTCGCACGCGAGGCCCTGGCCGGGGTCCAGGTGGCTGTCGCTGACGGCCCCATCGCGTGACAAGAGCCCAGAGGAGGCCCCGCCGGGCGTGCCCCGCCGGGATGTGGCTGCGGAGGAGGGGAAGTGGGGGTGCCCAGATGGGGGACACGCGATGCTGGGGGCCGGTGTCCTTGTGCGGGACGTGGTGGGGAAGGGAGAGAAGTTGGAAGGGGGTCCCCTTAGGTGGGTGGCATGTGATGCTGGGGGGCTGGTGTCCTTGACCAGGGTCGTGGTGGGGAGGGGAGAGAACTGGGGGTTGCCCCCGCTGTGCTTCTGGTGGGCATGGGATGCGGCTGAGCCCAGTGAGTGTGTTCGGGGGTGAGCATCGCACAGCGTCCCCGTCATTGTGCCGGGACTCCCCCACCCCAGCCTCACAGCTGTGGGAATCCTCAGCCCCCCACAGGGTCTGCAGGGGCAAAGAGTAGGCAGGCAAGGGTTAGCCCAGCCCCACACCCCTGGTCCCTTAATCGGAGGGCCGTTTGGGGAGGGCTGGGTGCAGGGAGCTGTTTCGAGATAAGGTGAGCAGGGAAGGACGCCTGTCACGGAGTTTGCTTTGTGGGAGGCCTGGGTGTGTGGGTAGGGGGTCCAGGGGGCCCTGAAGGGGGGTCCTGTCCCTGTTCCACCCTCACTGAGGCCCAGATCTGCCCCAGGTGCTGTGCGGGCTCTGCCCTGGCGGGGAGTTGTGGCCTCCCTGTGTAGCGGCAGGACAGGACCGTCCGGGCAGTCTGGGAAGCCGGGCTCCAGTGGATGTCATCAAGGGGCTGTGAAGGGGTCGGAGGGATGGGACCGTCCCTCCGTTCTCCCTCTGCTGGCTTTCTTGGCCTTCGAGAACACAGGGTCACGTGTGGCCCCTGGCAGAGGCTCACCCCCATCGCCGGGGTTCCCTTTGGAGGGACACGGCGGCGCTGGCTTCTCCAGGGTCGGTCTGCTTCTGGGCGCGGGGGCAGAGCCGTGGGGGTTCACTGTCCGCAGCATGAAGGGAGCAGGTCTCGGACGTCCTGTACCTCACAACTCAGTGCTTCGCTGCCTTGGAGACAAGGGTGTGGGGGGCTTGCCGGCTGCCAAGGGTTTCCGTTGCAGGGAGAGGCCTGGGCTGCCTGTGTGCCCGCCGTCTCTGCACACTTGCCCGGGGAGCCCGGGTGCGACCGTTCACATCACCCACATACCCCACTTTCTGGCCATGGAAATGGGTTCATTTCTGGGAATGTTTAACGCAGGGAACAAAGCTCTAGTGCTTAGGGCAGGGAGTTGAGAGCTGGCCGGCCTCCGGGAGGGCGGGACGGGGAGACTGGAGACCAGAGCCCACGATGTGGCCGCCGCCTGTGGAGCTGTCCTGAGGGCCGCCTCCCTGCATCTGCCCCTTCGCCCCTTTGGACACTGGGTGGACAACGCGCTTGCACCTGGTCTCACAGGGCTGCAGGGCCGGCCGTGCAGCTGGTGTGGGCCGAGGGCTGGGGGTCTCCGGCAGCAGCAGTCCCGTCCTCCTGAGCCGAGGGCATTACATGGGTCTTCTCACCTGGGTGTGAGAGGCGCACATCGGGGGCCTGCAGTCCCAGAGCTCTGGGGGCCTTGCGTGCGACCCTTTGCCCCCAAGTTGCCCCGACGTCCCCTGCAGCTCTGGTGTGGAAAGCGCATGAGGGGCAGCTGCGAGGCACTCCCGGCCCTGCCATGCCCTCCGCGGAGGCTCTGGGCCCCTTTCCCTACCCCAGGGGAGCCTCCCTAATTGCTCAGGCCCAAGGGGACCCCACAACAGGGGCTGGTGAGCTGGGATATGGCCGATGTCTGTCTGTGTGACCTGTACGTCTGTCTGTCTGATCTCTTCACCCCATGGTGGAGGGAGTCAGGGGACCCGGAAACTCAACCTGGGGGCTCCTGAGTCATGCCAGGCTGGCCTTCCTGGGGCTTTCGGTCCCAGCTGGGAAGCCCGTGCCAGGGGGGCTGCCCCACACCAGGTGGGGGTGGGGGGAAGGGCTGGGGGAGCTGGAGGTGTGATGAGGTGGTGTGGGGGGTGGGGGAGGGGCTGCGGGACCCTCAAGGGCGTCCGAGTCATGTAGACCAGCAGTACTGAGTCAGGGCACCTGCTGGAGCTTGGGTCTCCAGAGAGGGGCTTTGAGGACCCCGGGACAGGTGGGGGGGTCCCTGAGCAGGATGGGACTCTGAGAGGTTTCTGCGGAGCCGAATGGGGGTGGGGTCCCCGGCGTCAGCCCCAGCCCTGAAGGCCTGATCTCCTGATTAGGACGCTGGTGCTCCCTTCAGCTGCCCCCAACAGGAGGACAGGCTACCCCAGGGCGACCTGCCGAGGACAGCCGGGTCAGCTGAGGAGTGTGGCTTTGCCTGCAGAGGGTGGCAGCCAGGAGCTGGGGAAACACAAGGTCAGCAGGTCGGGGCCCAGGAAGGGTGCTGACAGCCTCGCTTGGTTCTTCTCCGGCAGCTGTCCAGAAGGGCCTGCGGCAGCCAGCGGCCAGTGTCCCTGCACCCGAAGACCGCAGTCCGAGTTCGAGGTCCGCCGTGCTGGAGGGAAGGCTGCTGCTGGAGGTGAGCCCCCTGGCCATGCGAGCGCACACCTGGCCGTCCATGCCACCCCCCGCCCTGGCAGGTTGGACCGCTGACAATGACGTAGACGTGTTTCTGGACGGAGCTCCAGGACGGCACAGGCGCCCAGGTGGGGTCCAGCTGCTCAGGGCAGAGAAAACAGGGGTGACCTTGGTCCACGTGTCTCTAGCCTGAAAATCGTTTTCCACTCCAGGTTCTCTTGTCAGTTGTCAGTGGAGGAACCTGTTACCAGCTAAGCTGAATCACTGACCGAGGACGGCTCGCCGAGCCCCCGGGACCCGGCAGGGGTGCCTGGCTGGTCCATGTATCCGTGTCACCCCTGGGACATCAGGGGCCCGGGTCGGCCTTTTCCCCGAGATGGGGCCTCCGACCCCTGGTGAAGGGCCGTGCCCTTCCCGACCCTGTCACGTGGCCTGCCTCGCATGGGGCCGGGGAACAGCGTGGCTCAGTTCCTCCGGTGAGCTGGGGTGGCGAGGCAGAGCTCTCTGGGCTGGTTCAGGTCACTGCGCGGAGCGGGGCCCACGGCTCAGGTCACTGCGTGTGGAGCGGGGCTTACTGCCGGCACCTACAGCTCGGGGCCCAGGGCCTGGGTTTGCCCCATCTCGGGAGGGCCTGGAGGACACAGGTGGCCCATAACCAGCAGTTCAGGTGCCCCCGAGGCCATGCCTCCCCGGTGGTCCCTGAGGAGCCGGGCCCCATGTCCCCTGCATGCCTCTCAGGACCCCGGCGCCCAGTCCTCGCCTCCCTGTGTGGCGGGCGGTTCTGTCTCCCCGGGGGGGTGTCCTCGGCGGTGCTCCCCAGTCTGTCAGGCCGACGCACCGAGGGGCAGAAATGGTGGCTCATTGGCGCCTTTCACGCTAATGACCTTGAGTCTGCTTGGAGCCAATCAGGCTCTTTCCTGGGTGCTGGCAGCAGCCTTGCTTGGGTCCTGCCTGCACCCCAGTTGTCCCGCAGCAGCCAGGGCGACCTGCGGGTCCCGTGGGGGAGCCCCGGCCCCTCACCCTCCAGCCTGTGGCCGGGCTGCCGTCCTGCCACCTTCACTGCAGGGACGATCTCAGTGGTTTGCTGTTCACCGAGTCCTCTGCACGGGATGCCGGCGCCCCTCGCGGACGACAGGGGACCGAGACTGTCCCCAGGCTCACCTCTCCTGCTTCTTGCTCACGCCCTTCCGTCCACCTCCCACCTCGATACCGTCCCTGACCACATCAGCAACTTCCCACGGTCTGTGCGTGAGCTCCTGGGCGCTCCGGTGTTTGCCGTGAGGGCTGCGGTGGCGGGCACATTCCCCTCCGGACCCTCAGCCTCAGATGACCTCACTTGGCCTCACCCGATGCACAGATGGAAAACGTCTGCGCTGACCGGAGGGGAGCCAGAGAGGCTTGTGTCTAGAATTTGGGGCTTCCCACCTGCCCACCATAACCCGTGACTCCCCATGGTCCCCATGGAACTCCCGTGGTCCCCCAGAATTTCCCACAGTCCCCACAGGGACCCCCTTACCCCTACGGCCGCCATGACCCTTTATGACCCCCACGTCCCCATGATTTTCCGTGACTCTCCATGGCCCCCATGACCCCCACTGGTCCCCTAGGGAGCCCCAAAACCCCACATACCTTCCACATCCCCCAAGGCATCCCCCTTCAACCCTGCTGACGTGAGTGTTCTCGTGAAGATCAAGAACCTTATAAGTCACTTCCTTTAAAAAAAATATGAGGAAGTACATACCTGTGTTGAATCTCCATGAAACTTCAGTATGGGGGGTGCCTGGGGGCCCCTTCTGGGAGCGCCTGCAGGTTTCAGTGCCGTCTGCAGCAGGGTGGCTTCTGGCAGCACGCGAGCTTTCAGAATATCGTGGTTTCCATAGGAGATGTATTTTCATGCTTCATTACTTATCGTGTTTCTTGAATATTAATTTTCCCTCTACAGTTGGATTTTTCTGTCAGTGCTGGTAAGCTTGGGGCTGGAAAACATTGTGCTTGAGTTTTATTCCCGGTGAAAGATGACTGGCATGGCTCGTTTTCTAATTCAAAATTAAGGTAAAATCGTAAACGTGAAATCTTTAAACTTTGTCCCAACTGCAAATGTGGGAGCACGAGCCCACAGCACCCCGCTCTCCTGTTGGAGCCCAGGGCACTGCTGTGTCTGCACCACTCGTGTCCACACCGCCACCCTCTGGCCCCTCTGTGGGTCCCCAGCAGCTGTCCTACCCTCCGCACAAGGACTGGGTCCCCCCTGAGGTCCGCAGGACGTGGAGGGGACACTGAGGTCCTTGTACAGCTGAAGCCCAGGAAGTGGCCAGGCCTGTGCCTGCAGGAGCACAGCAGCTCCCTCAGAGCTGGGAGGGCGGGAAGGGCGGTACCTTGTCCCAGACCTGCCTCGGCCCAGGGTCTGCGGGTCTGCGGAGTGACCCTCTGGGACAGGACCCAAGGCTGCAGGTCAGTTTGCCTGGGCACAGGGGCTCTTCCGCTGGCCCCCGAAGTCTCCTTCAGCCAGCTCTTGTAGCATGCTCTCTGTGACCACAGAAGTTTCTGGAAGTTCCCTTGGGTTGGAAATGAGCTAGGTTGTATATTGAGTGTTCTCACTGCGTTTCTATTGTGGGGGTTCTCAAACTTGGGAATTAGAGAATCTTTTTGAAGTTTAAAAATATTCCCTAACAGCAAAACAAACAAATCCAGCCACAAAGAAAGTGAAAAGAAACAAGAAAATCCAGCTCTTATTTCCAATCTTCAGTCTCTTAAAGACAAACTGGAAAAATGAGAGGTTTATGGCAGTCATCATAAATTCATAAAATTAAAAGGCCTACGGTCTGATGTCTGCTATTTTTAGATGAAAAAAAAAACAAGATTTGGAGCTGTTGGGGGCCCAGGGTCTCTGTTGGGGTTGGGCCAGGGCCTGGTGTTTCTTTGTCCATGGTTAGTCCTCTTGGGCTCGTGACCCCTCAAGAAGCCAGTGCCTTGGTAAAGGCACAGGGTGGGGGGTGACGGGAGGTGTGGGATGGGATAGGCAGGTTCTGGAAACATACACATTAGGTCACAAATAGCAACGTCCTGCATTTCTAGTCCCACTTCTAAGATGGGCTGTAGTGTTTAGTGTGGACATGGCAGTGTGCTAGCGGGAACTGTGGACTACTGGCCACCTGGCGCTAGCTAGAGTTCAAGCATACCATGGGTACATTTTCTAACACTCACTTTTAAGTTCATGCATGCTGAAATTTGTTCTCATTGGTGGTGTGGTGTGGCCACCATCATAATGAAGACACACAACAATTCCGTTGTGCCCAGTTTTCCCCAGGGCACCCACGTGCCGTACCCCAGCCACCCCACCCGTGTTCTTCAGCCCTTGTGGCCTTCTCCAGCTGCCATGCTCAGGATGCCTGGGGTGGCTTCCTACAGCAGGGAACTTGGGCAGCAGTGACCCAGGCCCGTGGCTGCAGGGAGCACAGTTGGTTTTTGTCATTCCGTGGTGTGCTCACATCTCAGTGTACTTGTCCTCTAACTGGGGAGGGACATTTGAGTTTCCAGGATTTGGTGTTATGAATAAAGCTGTAACAAACACACATGCAGGTTTCTCTGTGTACCTTGGTTTGGGTTTTGTTTGGGTAATACCCACGTGTGAGGTTGCTGGGTTCTGTGGTAAGTGTGGACGGGAGTGTCCACACCCTCGTGACCAGCGATGCTGAGCGTCTTCTCATGAGCTCACTTGCCACCGAGAGAGGCCCTTTGCACACAGTCTGTGCAGATACTTGCCCACTTAAAAAATCAGGCTGTTTGCTTCCTTACTTTTGACTTTGGACTTCTTTATGTATTCTGGACACACGATCTTTGTTGAATGTATGATTTGTAAGTCATTGCTTCTAGTCTGCCTTGTCTTTTCGTTATCTTGACAGCTTCTTGCAGAGAATGAATGTACCTAATTTTGACAAAGCCCAATTTATCGATTTTTAAATAGATCATTGTATTGGTATCACATTTGAGAACACTTAAAGGTTGAAAAGATTTTTATTTCATGTTTGCCTCCAAAGTTATATAGTTTCCTGTTTTTACGTTCAGGTTTATGGCTCCTTTTAAGTTAACTTTGGGCTCATGGTGTGAGGTTTGGGCTAAGGTTTGGGCTGAGATATACTTGTTTTGCATGTTAATATCCTCGTGTTTGCCCCAGTTTTGTGTCTGTTTCTGGACTCTCTTCTGCTATTGACTGTGTGCATGAACTTTCACAAACAGACACCAGCCCACCTCGGTCACAGCAGCTGTACAACATGTCTTGAAATTGGGTAGTGTGACTTTTCCAATTTGTGTTCTTTTTTAGGAATTGTTTGGCTTTTCTACGTTTCTCTGTTTTTCCATATAAATTTTAGAGTTAGCTTGTTGCTACCTACAAAAGTTACTGCCAGGATTTGGACTGGGATTGGGTTAAATCAGTAGGTCAGGTTGGGAAGAACCGACACCTACCAGTGCTAACCCCAGGGCACAGGCACACCATTTGGTCTCTTGCTGCTTTCCTCCCTGCCTGTCATGTGTGGCATGGAGAGCCTGTGTATATTGTTAGGGTTAGACCTAAGTGTTTTCTGTCTCCATGGCTATTACACCATTTCTTAATTTCAATTTCATTATTATATGGAAATACTATATTCCAGTACTATATAGAAATCCATTACTATCTAGAAATAGAACACCATAGAAATGACTTATTTTTCTAGGTTGACTTTGTAGCTGTGAACTTGCTGAATTCATTAGTAATTTTCAGAGTTTTGTTTTTTGTGGGTATTTTTGGTAGATTCTGTGGGAATTTTTAACATAGATTTTCATGTTGTCTGAAAATAGAGATGGTTTTTATCTACTTGTTCAGTCTACACACTTTATTTTTCTTGTCTTACTGCCCTTCGGGGGCTCCCTGAGCAACATAGAGAAGGAGAGGGGACATCTCTGTCAGGCTCGTTCCCGGCTGTGAGGGGAAACCTGGAGGCTTTCAGTGGTAAGTATTAGCTCAGATTTGTTTTTCAGGTTTTGTTTGTTCTGTTTTTGGTGCATGCCTTATGTCAGATTAGGAAATTTCCCTCTCGCCCCTGTTTTCAGAGAGTTCTTATTACAGACGGGAATGAGTGTTGTCAAATGCTTCGTCTGCATCCACTGACATACACGATCACGGCTTGTTTCCTCCAGTCTGTTAAGATTATAGTGACATTGATTCATTTTCCAATGTTGGCCCAAACTTGCTAGCTTGGGAAGATCTTATTTACACGTTGCTGGGTAAAATTTGATTGTATTTTGTGGGGATTTTTGCGTTGGTGTTTATGAGAACTATGTTTGTAGCTTTGTTGTAGTGTCTGGTTCGGCAGCGTGCTGGGGCTTCAGGAGGTCCCGTGAGATTGCTGCCTCCTCTTCTGTTCTTTTGCCCTGAAACGTTTGTTAGAACCAGTTTATTGGGGAATATTGGGAGTTTTCTTTGTTAGGTTGCGGGGAAGGAGTGGAGGGAGAGAGTGTGTGCGCTTGTGCCGTGGGGGAGGAGCAGGGGGAGGGAGAGGGAGGATCTCAAGCAGATCCCCCGCTGAGTGTGGAGCCCAACTCGGGCTTGATCCCACGGCCCTGAGATCAGGACGGGAGCCGACGTCAAGAGTCGGATGCTCAACCAGCTGAGCCGCCCAGACGCCCCCTTTGTTAGAAGCTTTTAAACAATGGATTCAACTGCTTCAGTCACTGTGGGACTGTTGAGTCATCTGTTCTAGTGTGAATTTTCGTAGCTGCGTCTCTCAGGGAGTTGGTCCACGTCCTCTGCTTTACTGATTCGTGGGCGCACAGCGGTCAAGGTTTTCGCATGTTGTCCTGTCAGTGTCTGGAGCTTCACAGCTTTGTCTCCTTTCTGATTCTGTCGGTAATTTGTGACTCATTTCTTTCTTAGGTTAGAGGTTTATTCATTTTACAGATGTTTTTCAAAGACACAGCTGTTGGTTTCATTGATTGTTGCTATGGACAGCATGTTTGCATTCCTCCCCTGCCTACTTAATATAATTTGAATTCATCTTAGACCGAAAGCCCAGTGTGAAGGTGTTAGGAGGCGGAACCATTGGGGGGTGCTTAGGTCATGAGGGGGGTGCGTCATGGACAGGATCGACGCCTCAGAAGAGGGACCCCAGAGAGCTTCCTTGCCCCTTCTGCCCTGTGGGGTTAGTGAAAAGCCATCCATGAGCCAGAAAGTAGGCCCCCACTTACCTGTCACTGGGTGAGGTGTTCTGTAAACACCAGTGACATCGAGGTGGTTGGCAGCGTTCAAGTCTTTTACGTCCTTGTCGGTTTCTGTCTCGTGTCAACCTGAGAGACAAGTGTCTGCGTCTTCTGGTGTCGTCGTGGAGTTTTGTCTTTTTCTTTCAGCTCGGTCAGTTTGGCCTCGCGGGTCCGCAGTTCTGCTGCAGAGGACGTACGCGTCTAGGGTTTTCGTGCTCTCGTGACGAACTGGCCTTCTCCACTGAGACGCGTAAAGCGCCTCTTTGTTCCTGGCAGCTTCCCTTGCCGGGGCGTCTACTTCGGCCGACCTAATCCGGGCAGCCAGGCCGTCTGATTGCTGCTTGCTTGGCATATCTCGTCCGTCCTTCTCTTTCTAACTGGTCTGTGGTGCTACGTACAGCGTGTGGGTTCCAGCCGCCAGGCAGGCGGAGGTTTGCTCGGCGGTTAGGGCAGCGCACTCAGACTGAGCCGTTCTCTGCACGCGGAGAGAGCCTCACGCCCTCGGGGTGGCAGCGGCCGTGGGGCTCAGCCAGCGAGATCTCTCCCAGAGAGCGCCCTGCCCTGGCGGCCGGGCTCCCCGCACGGGCACCGCGGGGCCGGGCCCTGCCTCCTGGCGCAGCCCCTCAGAGCCCCCGCCCTGCCTTCCCGGACCTGTTCCGCACATACCCCCGGCCGCAGCGAGGACCGCCGCGGGTCACGCACGGAGGCTGGGGCTCCTTCCCCATACCTGCTCGCTCCTGGGAGCCTCTTCTGGTCCTCGGGCTAGAACGCCCGCCCCCCGTTTCTCTCGGAGCTTAGCCTCCGCGGCCCTGTGGTGGTTCTATGCGTGGGCCCAGTCAGGGGACCGAGGGCCCCAGCCCTGACCGCCCCGAGGGGCAGCTTTCCCTCGGGCGCTTGCACGCACACACGCCTGCTCGCCTGCCCGTCCAGCTCGTCGGTTGGTGGAGGGAGGTCTGTCCCCACAGAGGGCAGCTCCGGAGGACAGCGGCGGCCTGGGCCGTGCACACGGGTGACGGCGGCGCAAGTTCATGTTGTTCGAATGTGGCTCGGACATGGAAATGTCCTCGTCACAGCTGTGGAGGCCAGGAGCCCAAAATCGGTGTCACTGGGCCAAAAGTCAGGTGTGGGTGCGTGGGTCCCTCCGGGCGGCTTTAGGGGAGGGTACGTCCCATCCCCCATGTCTGCTGACAGCCGGTCCTCCCTGTGCTTCTGCGCCCTCAGAAGGACACCGTCCTATGGACGTGGGGCCGCCCTAGTCCAGAGTGACCTCAGCTTAATGCAACCGCGGCCGCCGAGATTCTTCCCCGAATCGGGTCACTGTCCCAGGTTCCATGCGCACATGACTTTGGGGGCCGCTATTGAACCCCGTACACCTGTCCACTTGCAGGGCGGGAGCCTTGGGCTAGAGCACAGGCTGGGGCAGAAACTTGGGCTTCCTCACCTCCAGGGTCCAGGCGCTTCCCTGCTCCTGGTGCCGGAGCTCGGCCCCCCGGGTGCTGGGGCTGTTCTGGACCAGGGGGACTCACCCGGTCCTCCGTAGCCTGGAGGGCAGATGCTGCCATTGTGACCATTTTACAGATGGGGAAATGGAGGCCAAGGGAGCTTCTCTAGGTTGCCCCCTGCCACATACCAGCAAAGGCGGAGCTGGAACTGCCCCCCCACCCCGTGAGCCTCCCTGCAAGCTGGTGTCCGGTGGCCCTGTGGGCTCGCTGGTGAAGGGCTGCTGTCTGACCAGAGGCCTGGCGCAGCTCACTCCACACCCGCAGAGCACTTCCAGGCCTTGCTTCCAGCCCCAAAACCTTTGGGGCTGGCTGGCTGGGGTGTCGTGTGTCAGACTCGGGGGCACAGTTACGAGGCCCTCCGTCCCCGCTGGCCAGACTGAAACAGGAAGGAGGCGGGAGGGTGCCGTGGCTGGTGGCTGGGTGCCGGAAGGACACCGGGGCTTGTGCTAAACCCGGCATCGTAGAGGACTCCCCCAGCATCTCATGGAGAATGTCAGTCGGAGCCCCGTCAGACAGCGGAGGGCAGAGGGCCTCAAGCCTCTGACACGTCCAAGGGAAGGCTGGCCGGGCAGACCCAGGGAGCGAGGGCCAGGGTTCCCGGGCCCCATGGTCTGCTGTGGGGCTTCACAGGTGAACCAGCCCTCACGGGGGCCCAGAGACGCGTGGGCAGGGGTCCCGGAGAAGCCCCGGTGTGGGAGCGCAGGGGGGGCAGAGGATGGTACAGGCTGAGAGGCGGCTGGATGGCTGCTTGGGGGACGAGCGGGTCTCCGGCAGACCAGCCTCACTGGGGGGACTTAAAAGGAAAAGCTATGAATCAAGGAGTCCGTGGTTCCTTCATAATTCCGCAGTCCTTGGGAACTACTGCGGAAATCATCTGGGACAGTGGTGACCAGGTGTGGGCCCCTGGGCCCCTTTCCACAGACACGACTGCCAGCTGGACATAGACCGCAGCCAGCACCAGGGGGCCCGGGACCAGGAGAGACTCCGCGCAGGCACACGGCCCTGCGGCCATGGGGGTAGAGCCGCCCCCGCCCCCCCCCCGCGGAAGAGGGTTGGGATCTGGGGGCACGGCTGGGGTGGGCGGCAGTACTGCGGGCCATCTGCTGACCCAGCCTCAGCCCGCAGCACGAGGACAGGCCCGGCGCCTATGCGGAGTCCCACGGCCCGGACAGACCCAACGACGCCACGTCAGGCTTGTCCCCACCAGAACTCGTGGCTCCGTCCTGGGGGCTGTCCCCACCCATTCCTAAACCCCCGCACACAAGAGGGGCACAGACCCTTCCCAGGAGGGAAGGCAGCTCAGGCAAACAAGGCTGATGGCGGGCGTCTCCTCACAGCGTCCATGAAATGCAAACAGGTACCACAGAAGGGAATAATCAGAGGTTTTGGAAAAGCTCAAGAATTAAAGCATGAGAGCAAACTTAGGAACCGTGGGAAGACCCAGGGCTGAGCTGAAGGGTCACTTCGGCTTCTCCAAGAGGGAGAGGAAGCTAGGTGGGGAATATAGGCCCCAAGAGGCCCACACGCTCCAGTTCCAGAAAGATGGGGGGTGGGAACCAGCCAGGAGGGTTTCCCAGAACCGAGGGCTGGGTTTCCGGCCCGAAGGTCCTCCTGCACGGCCAGCAGAGCGGACGGAAAGGACCACGGTGTTCGCCTTTCTGAGATCCCAGCTCCCCCGCCCCCACCCGAGAACATCCCAGATGCTCCCAGAGGGAAAGCGCTGAGCCTCGGGGTCTGGGCCTAGAAGGCCACGGGAAAGCGCCTGCTGGTGAGGCAAGAAGGTGTTGTCTTCCCCAGGGACCCCCACGCCTGCCTGCTCGGAGAGTGAGGCCGAGAAGAGCCAGGGTGAGGCCCCAGCAGCAGGGGAAGGGGTTCTCTGCGCACCCGAGATCGGGTCCCGCCTGTGTCAGCCGCGGAAACCTGTGGTCATGGAGGCTCCACCCGGGGCCTCGCGCGGGGCTGTGGGGCAGCCGTGTGAGGGCGGCGGGCAGGTGCACACAGCCCCAGGCTGGCAGCGAGCTCTGAAAGTGTCTGAAACCAGGGAAGCCTGAGAGCGGCTGTCCATGAGCCCGGGGGCGCCGGGCCGGTTGTGACAGGCTCTAAGGTCTTGCCCGCCCAGCTGTCACCCTTCGTCTCACGAGTGGACGTTTGGTCGGAACTGCCATCGCCCAGCGTCCTCCGACGTCCCTGCTACTTGGCGGATCTCTTCGAACCTGGGATTTCCGGCTCCTGGGTCTCTTCTGAGCCTGCCTCCTGCAGAGGCGCACAGACGGTCCCGTCCCTGCGGCCCGTCGAGGGCACACGGGCCCCCGGAGCCTACTGTGCTCTCACTGCCTGGGGCCGGTTTCTGCCGTCATCTTCGGTGTTGCCACTCACGCGCTTTCTCTGGCTTCCCTTTCTCTCCAGTTTTCCAGTGAATAGACCAAGGCTCCTTACTCTAGTTTTTGGAACCTGCTTCTGTCCTTACGGGGATGGCCTGGAGAAGCAGCCATGGCTTTTTGCAGCTCCTGGGCCCGTGCACCCTCCCAGGCCGCTGCTCTCCCGGACCCCGGGCGCCGACGCTGTCTCGCGGTTGACTCCTGGGCTGCGCGGGTTCTAGTCTTCGGTCCTCACGTTGTACGGACGCCCCCCTTTGCCGTGGGGACCGCCTGGGTGTGTTTCTCTCCTGAGAGCTTCCTCCCGGGGTGGGGGGTCTGCTGGGGTCGCAGCTGGAGCATGTTACGCCTTCACGCTTGGGAAGAATTTGGCTGAACGTACGATCTGGGGTCCGAGCTTCTTTCCTCCTGCCGTCAGAGACAGGCTCCGTCATGGGCAGTCCCCGAGCGGCTGTGGCCGAGGGTCTGGGACGTGGGGCGTCCCCCGCTGCGGGCTCAGACCGGGCCCCCCCGCTCTGCACTCCTGCTTCTGTCTTCGGGGCTGCTCTGACCCGGGTGTCCGCGCCTGCTCGCCGGCCCTCCCGCTGCTGGGATGTCTTCACCTCCTCCTCCCCGCCGCCGCCCCGTGCCCGTGCAGCACACCAGAGCCTGCGGCACACCAGAGCCTGCACGGTGTGACCTCCTTGCTTGCAGGGTCACACCTCCCACGGCCACTGGATTCACCCATCACGTTTCTCGTTCGTATTCCGGTTTGCTAATTTCATCTTTTCTTATCTCCTGAAATAAAATTCAACTCATCTTTCTGTTCCGACCCCTCCCCCCACCGCCCCCCGGCTGCTCCCGAGCTCCTGTCCCTGCTCCTCTGAGGACCTGTGTGCCGGACCAGGCGGGGCGGCCGGCCACTCCCTGCAGCGCACCCTCTCACCGTCCCACCAGGGCTGGCGATCCCTGGGCCGCAGCAGAGCCAGGTCCCTCCTCCCACCGTTCTCTGGCTGCCCCCCATACCCAGCCCCCTCCTCTCCTGCCCTCCCTGGCCCCAGGTAGCTTTCATGGGGCTCTTCCCGTTGTCCTCCCGGGCCTGATTTGGGGGAGGAGGAGCCAGAGCCAGTGCGGGCCAGGAAGCCCTGCGTCCACGTTTGATGGGACGACCTGCGGGCAGGGGATGTGGATGCAGGCTGGTTGCATCCAGTGTGCTGAGCTGTGGGCTGCCCCAGGATCCTCGGCGGGGGCAGGGGGGGTGTCCCAGCGGTTCCCAGTAGTTCCCAGCGGTTCCCGGGCACTCCTGGGCCTGGGGATGGAGACTCATGCGGGGCACTGTCTGAGCCAAGAGCCACACTGGTGCGGTTTCTGGACTAGTTCTCAGGACCCTAGAGACTTCCCACCTTCAGACCATGGCTCTTGTAAAGAAACACCTAGAAACCCAACTTCCCACCGGACCTCAGGAGACAAACTTGGCCGGAGCCTGTCACCTTCCGTGGCTCCTCCACACGGTACTCGGCCGAGTTAAGAGACCCCAGAAACACAGGCTGAGAAGAGCAGACACAAAACCTCAGCAAAGTCATGACCAAAACTTGGGGCTGCCTGACACAGAAAGGGGGACACAGTAGGGATCCACCTGAAGGACAGGGCAGGGCGGTCAGGCCCAGGGGGACAGTGAGGGAGTGGGGGGCGTCCCAGCCCACTGAGAGGGGACCGGACTCGGACAGAGGGGTCTTGGGATTGGGGCCTAACTCCGTGGTCAGGAGCAAGTGCAGGGCCACTCCCCACCCCCAAGCTGCTGGGGTTGACTGGCTTCAGGAGGGGCGTCCTGTGACCCCCCCTCTGTCCTGACTTCTGAAAGATGGGAGCAGGGGGAACAGGGAAGTGCTGGTGTGTTCCTGGACCTGTGGCCGGTGACAGGCCTTGGATGCTGCGACCTCCAGAGGGTCTCCCTCCTCCCGGTCCCCAGGCTCCTGCTTCGGTCTTTCTGCTCGGAGGAGTCTGCCTTTGGTTATCTCCTGTTGTACCTGCTGGACCCAGTCTTCTGGAGCCCCTTGCAGTTTCTTTCAGGGGCTCCCCAGAGGCCTCAGGCCAGGAAGGCACGTCCCCCACCTCACCTCCTTGGCCTGCTGCCAGCCTGACGATGTGCCTGGGGCATCCCAGGCTGAGCTGAGTGCCCTGCCCACTGGCTCGCGCCACTTCTGAACCTTGTCTTGCCCTGGCCTGAGAGGTTGTGCCCTCTGCCCAACCAGTGGCCTCCCTGTGAGGTCGGAAGTACATGGCTCCTGGCCCCATCTCGGCAGCTGGATCAGGTATCTGGGACCTGACCAGGCTTGGCCTCTTTTTGGCTTTTAGATCATTAGGACTCTCTACCATGAACTCCCCCCGCCATCTATTAACCCTCTAATATCTACCATGAACCCTGACCTTCCACTGTGAATCCCTGACCATCTACCACCATGGACCCTGGACATCCCACTGTGAGCCCCCAGTCACCTACCATGAACGCACCACCAATCACCATGGACTCCTGACCTCCCCCACGAGCCCCTGAGCATCCTCGGGTGCTGAGCTGGGCTCACCCGTCGCCCTCACTGCTCAGTGATCGGTGCGTTCACTTTGACCCTGATCTGTTGGGGGTCTCCTAGGCCTAGACCCCTGTGTCGCAGGTCCTGGCCCCACTGAGAAGGTCCCCGGCCAAGGTGGGGTCCTGGGCCAGCCCCTGGTAGGGAAGGGCCGTAGGAGGAGCAAGAAAGGGCCTCGTGATGTAACTTGCTCCCTTCGCAGTTTTAGCGTGTTCGCCTGTGATCACAGAAACGGCAAACCGCGTCATGATGTGAACGGGTGATTTCTGGGAGAAGAGCCGGCACTTGGGAGGGACTTTGGGCCGTTCTGAGTCATCCTTGGTTCACAGGGGAGTAGCTGAGCCTCTGACCTGCCTGTCGCCTGGGCTCTGGAGCGCCTGGTGGGCCCCCACCCTGTTCCGTCCCGGAGGATGCCACCCTGCGGTGTTGGGGATTGCCCACAGCACCCCAGGCTCTCACCCCAACTCCTTCTTAGGAAGAGGCGGCCAGCACCCTCCCGGGTCTACAGGGTTGGCCTGGCGGCCCTCCCTCCTGACAGTGGTTTTCGGTGGGGGGGTTAGCCCCCAGCCCCCAGCCCCCTTTCCTACTGCTCCGAAGTGGCAGGGGGTGGTGGACAAAGCAGGCTCAGGCTCTCCTGGGCCTGGAGCTGCCCATGTGTGGAGAGAAGGTCCAGAACCTGTCTAGAGGCAGCCTCTGACCCACAAGGTCTGGTGTGACCCGCAATAGCCAGACGGAGGCCGATGGGCCAGGACGTGGTCAGAAAGCAAGGCCAGACATTTTGGGGGTCAGCTGGGTGCAGGAGCCCCGCAGGATGGGCCTGCGTCCTCCAGACGGACTGTCGGCATCCCCAACAGCATTTACTTCTCGACTGTCCCTCCCTGGCCTGACTTTTCATGAACCAAACTTCACACTCAGACTTTTGTGCTCAGGAAGTACATCCCGGTTCTCAAATACAGGCTTTGTTCTCACTTTAGGAAATGATTTCAACATTGCCGGCATCAAAATCCCACGTCGGGCTCAGAGGCTTGGGTTCCGGTCGTACCGCGACCCTACGAGGAGTAGGAGTGGCCGGTGTTGGTTCCGCGCTCGTTCCGTGCGGGGGAGGGCGGGACACGCCCTCCCAGGTGCTCCCGGCTGTCACTCCCGATTCTCCCACGAGGGACTGAGGCCCAGAGCCAACAGGGCAGCATATGCTTGAAGTGTCCTTGAAGTAGCGTTGTGGGACGGGGGTCGGGAAGTAGACATTTGACACCGCAGCCTGCTCCCAGGGCTGGGCTCCACGCCCGCCGGGCCTCGAGGCCGGGAGGGCTCCACAGCTCTCGTTTCCACCGATGGCCCAGGAACCACTCCGCCCCAGGCCCAGGAAGTGGCTCCTGGGGCAGAGAAGGCCCCGGGGACCGCAGGGGCCGCGGGTTAACCAGAGCGGGGGCCTGAGGGTCCGCACCTGCCTCCGGCTCCGTGGTCCTGCCACGGTCGGCCGACTGCATCTTTCTGGAACCATTTTCAAGTGCCGTCGCAGCTCCGTGGCAGAGAGTCAAGGCTGAGTGTGCTATTTGTGGGCTCTATAAACAGCCGGCCATGCCGCTCCCTAAGCAGGAACGGGCCTCGCACGCACACGGGCCCCACGGAGAGGCCGCGAGGGATGTGGCTCCAGCAGCTGCCCGGTGCCTGCTCCCTCGCGTGACGAGCGCCTGGCCGCCTGGGCCTTGTGTTGTGGCTCCGTAACCGTGGCGACGGCTTTTGGTAGGGGGACCCCATCCCTTTATTCCTGGGAGGAGCCGTGAGGGGCCCTTTAGAATTCTTCTCTGCCGTGACCTTGACAAAATGATCTTTGAAGTACTTGCTGGATGTTTTTTCTGCCACGGGACTGGACGAGGTCAGGATATTCAAGGTTTTGCCAAAGGAAGTCCTGGGTTTTCCAAACATTTGCCTTTAGCCCACAGAGGGGCTGCACGGGCCAGTGCCTCCGGTGGGGCCCTCTCCCCTCACCTGCGGTGACCCCGCTCCCTCCCTGAGTGGCAGGTGCACGTTTCGTGACTTTCAGTAACCAAACAGAGAGGTGATTTTTTTTTCCTCCATTAAAAAAAAGTTCAGTCTTCAGTTTGGGACTGAATCCTTTTTTCCACTTGGAAAAGTGACCTCATTTTCCATGTACCATGTTTAAAAAAAACACACAACTCTTGTAGGATTGAAAAGAGACCGGGGGAAAACAGACGTTGGCGATGCGTGTTTGAAGGACGGTCCCACATGTGTGAGTCTCTGGCGCGATGATTCTGGCGCAGAATGTCAGTGCGATATTGAATCCATATGACGCGGCAAATAGCGTCTTACGGTCTTTTTCCCTTTTTTTTTTTTTTTAAATTTCTGCCTTGTGAGTTAAAATTAAGGTTGTTTTTGGTTGTGACTAATCTCATAAAATCTTTTTTAAGAAGGCATTTTATATGCTCCAGCCTCGAGCTGTCCTTTGGTCTCTGAGCTGTGACCAGCAGACTCCGTCCTGTGCGGCAGCCTCTGCTCTGGGAAGAGCCATGCAGGGAGCTGAACTGGGGCCCCTCCTCCCTTCCGGCTGCGCTGCCGCAGGGCTTGCGGTGGCCGAGGACCGCGCACCCGCTGCCTGGCCAGAGTCGCCGTCGCCGGCACCGTGTGGCCATTGGTCTGACTGCGCACCCCTTGCGCATGTCACTCGACCTCGCGACCTGCTGATGACTTGGGTTCACCTTGTTAGTCTGTTAGCACAACTGACGCCCTTCTCACAGCCCCTCCGTGGACACCAGTGTGTCCCCACCCGCGTCTGTCCAAATCCCACGGGTGGGCTGCGTGGGCGTCCGTGGTTGGGGACTCCCCTCCGGGATGCTGTGCCACGATCAGCGACGTGTGAACCGCCGTGGTGACATTGCCCTGGTTTGTCCACGCGTCTCTGTCACTGCATGGGAAGAGGATGGTCCCAGCCTTTTCTCCCTGCTGCTGCCGGGAGCCCACCATGGGCACCCGTCCCAGAGGCTTCAGCCCTGCCTGTCCTGCTGAGCGCGGGGCAGGAGGGAGGCCTGATCACACCCAGGAGGCTGGCCGCTGGCATGGGGACAGTGGGGGCCAGGTGCCCTCTTTCCCCTTAGCAAGGCTCCCACCCCAGCAGGGCAACAGCTGGTCTACATGTCATCACGTGCCTCCACGTCTCTGGTCTCAGGCAGAGAAGGCAGGACTTCTGATAACGGATATAAACGAAACCCAAATATTTATAGGTGCTCCCGCCAAATACTGTGGGTCCGAGAACAGAGGCACTGGGACAGGGCAGGGTTAGGGCGCATTTACAACCCTCAGCCAGCCCCCAGGGTGAGATCTGGGCAAATACTGGACTTAGCATTCACCACTCAAAGGTGTTAGGACAGGGGGACCAGACGCTTTTTCTGCAGCTGCCTGGGTGTTAAATGACAGCACAGTTTGTTTGACTCCTGGAGACAGTGTGCCTGACACCTGTGTTGTGTGAGGTCAGTTTCCTACTCCAGAAGTACAGTGGGATTCAGGGTGGGGCATGGCAAGGAGATGGACCATTTAAGCCCATGGCCACGGCTGGGGGCTGCGGGGGCTGGGATTTCTTGGCCAGAAAACTCAGCACGAACTCGGAGTCCCGTCCCGAAGCCGCTCCCCTGGTGTTGGAGCCTCCACGCCAGAAAATGGTCCTCGACTTTGAAACTGTCCCGTCAGGGAGGAGCCGCGCCACTCGCGGGTTTTCAGAAAGGGTAGTTGTGCGTCAGAAATCTTATCCTGACGCCTGCGAACACCTAGCTTCTCGAGTGCCTTTTGGACTGGTTTTGAATCTTACTTTTTCCCTCTTTAGGAAGACCTTTGGCGAGAGTTTGTTTTACATTCTCATGAGTGCTGTGACTTTCCCTTTTTGAATTATACTTCAGCGGTTGAATGTGTGTCTGTGCATGAAGCTGCCCCGAGGCTCTCCCGGGAACCCTGTGGGGGCCATGCAGTACCGTCTTCGGGAAGAGCGCACCGGCTCTGGTCAGCAGGTGCGTGCTTCCCACACCTCTAGCCCCAACACAGAGAACACACCCCCGAAACTACAGTTGTCGCGTACCTTGAAAGGAAGAAGGCAGAAAATCTACAACACGGTTGTACGGAAACAAAGAAGGGAGCGAAGAGAAAAGACAAGGTGTCACCCAGAAGAAGATACGTTCAGCATGGACAGGGTCTGTGTGGCTCCGTGAGACAGAGGTCTGACCACAGCACCATGGAGTCTGGCCGCTCGGGACCTGTAGGGTTCATGGTACTGGGGGTCTCTGGCCCTTCCACAGTCCTCCCATCCTTCTGCTGTCCAGCTAGCTACGTTCGTGCAGGAGCGTGAGGGTGCGGAGCAGGGGAGCTCCCCAGAACCCAGCCTCCACCCTGTGGCATCTAGAATGGAGCCGTTTGTGCATTAGGTTGATGTTCCTCTGAACAAAGTCACATCACACTGCCAAGCAGGAGCAGAGCTAGGGGTTGGGGGGTGTGTGCTCCCCTCGTTTCGACAAGTGAATTTTAGAAAACCTCTACGGAACAGAAAATACCAAGTTCCCCAAGCCACCACAGAGCACAGAATGGGAGGAGAGGGTAGACGGCTAATTCTGCAAGGTCAGGAGTCCCTGCACGGAAGCCTGATGAATGTGTCATGAAAGAATGAGCCCCGGTGGCCCACGTCAGCTGGTCACCTCGGTAAACCGAAGGCACAAGACCACCATGTGGCTGGCTCTCCGGCCGATCAGACGAACAAAAGCAGTAGTGACAAGCGCCTGACAGAGCCTCATTTACTGAAAAGCCTGTCTTTGGAGTCCCTGGGGGCTCAGTGGGTGAAGCGGTGGCTTTCAGCTCGGTGCATGGTCCCAGGGTCCTGGAATCGAGCGAGCCCCACATGGGGCTCCCTGCTCGGCGAGGAGCCTGCTTCTCCCTCTGCCCTGCTGTGCTCTCTCGAATTCTCTCTCTCTCTCACAAATAATAAAGAAAATCTTCAAAAAAAGAAAGAAATTAAGGAAGGAAGGAAAAGGAAAGCCCGTGTTTGTCCTAGTGGTTTGGCATAATGCCTGCTTCCTGTACCACACTCCTGCCTGAGCTGGGCCTGTTTCTGGACTCCCTGCGCCAGCCATGACCTGCCTGGACCCAGGAGCACAATGCCAGCCGGTGCGGCTCCAGAGTCGGCCCCTCCGACCCCGCGGCTCCTGTTTGTAGCTCTTAGGGTGTGTTCACCTCCCGTGCTTAGCCTCAGCTCGCTCCCTCCAGACACGGGGACAGACAGAGCTGCGCCTGCTGACGGGTCCACCGGGGCACAGCGGGCATCTGCACGGCACAGAACCAGCCCCAGGAACAAAGGATGTCTTTGCATTTGTTCAAATACGGTTTTGTGTCTCGACATGGTTTAAAATCCTCTTCCCATAGGTTTTACACATTTCTTGCTAAGTTTGTTTATAAAGTACTTGGATCGTCTTTGAGATGTTTGTAATTGAGGTTTTATCTACCATCACATCCTCTAATTTGGTCATTTTTCTAATACAAAGTATATAAAGATTATTGAATATATGTATTTAATTTTATATCTTGCCTCCTTATTGAGTTCTTTTTTTTTTTTTTGAGGTATTTTATCATTGGCTTTCTAAGGTTTTCCAGGAAAACAGTGGCATCATCTGCAAACAGAGACCAGTTTCCCTTCCCAGTTCTCCCCCCTCCTTGGTTCCTCCTGACTCACGGCAACAGCTCCCTCCCACGGTGCTCACTGCAGGACGGGAGTCAGCCTGCCTCTTCTTTAAAAGGCCAGACAGTAAATATTTTCAGCCTTGTGGCCCGTACGTTGCAGCTACTCGGCTCTGCTGCTGCAATGCAAGAGTTGCCCCGAACGATCAGTAACGGTCAGGCGTGGCTGTGTTCCAGGAAAATTTTATTTACAAAATCAAGCGGCCAGCCAAATTTGGGGCCGAAGTTTGCACACACTGGAATGGGAGATCATGGGTATCTGCCTTGCTTCTTGATCTTACTGGAAACAGAATTATTTCCCCACTAAGTAAGTCGGTTCCTAGGAATAACACACACACACACACGCTCACACACTATCGTGTTAAGAATGTACCTATAAGGGGCGCCTGGGTGACTCAGTGGGTTAAGCTTCTGCCTTCCGCTCAGGTCATGATCCCCTCAGGGTCCTGGGATCGAGCCCCGCATCAGGCTCTCTGCTTGGCGGGGAGCCTGCTTCCCTCTCTCCCTGCCTGCCTCTCTGCCTACTTGTGATCTCTGCCTGTCAAATAAAATCTTTTTTAAAAAAAAGAGTGTACCTATAATACTTTTAATGTATGGGCATTATAGGAATTTATAGGAATAAATTCTTTATTATAAAGAATAAGTGTTGAATTTTGTGGAAAGCTTTTTTTTTTTACCATCTATGGAGATAATTATAAAGCTTTTCCCCTTAGATCTGTAAATGTGGCGTATCGTGCTAACGGATTTCCTACTGTTGAGTCAGCCTTGCAGCCCTAGAGTACATCTGCTTGGTCACGGCATCCTATTTCCCTAATGTGAAACTGGAGTCTGTGTGCTAATGTTTCATTTGCACATTCTCATTAATAACGAAAGGTCTGTAATTTTATTTTTATTATATTTTCCTTATCAGAGTTAAGTGTCAATGATATAGTTCTAAAAATAATTAGAAAATTTCCCTCATTTTCTATGCTCTTGGCCAATTTATGGGCAGTGATGTGATCTGATCTTTAACACTTGGTGGGATTAGCTCTCAAAACCATCCGGGCCTGGTGCATTCTTGTGGGCTGGCTCCTTGGTAACTTCTGCTTCTTCTACGGAAATCAATTGTTTAAGGTTCTGTCTTTCATGAGTCCCTTCTGGTAAATCATATTTTCCTAGGAAAACATATACTTATTTAGGTTTTCCAACGTGTTTGTGTAGAGGTCTTTCCCGGGTTCCGTTGAATTTTTTTGCATCAGCCACTGCCACGGAACTCCTTTCCGGTATTTGTCCCATCAATTTGTCGGGCCCGCTCTTGGGCTCCATGTAAGCAGACGCCCAGGCCCCGCGATCAGCTGGGTGGTCGCCTCTGCGCTAGTTCCCGCACCAGGGTTACTCCAGTGTTCATTCCCAGGCTGGTAGGTGCTGGGTTATTTCCAGAGTTTGACTATTGTGCGTAAGGCCACCATGAACATTCTTGTTTGCGTGTTTCTGTGAACACACCCATTTCACTTGGGTAAGCACTAAGAGTGGAATTTCGCTCACAGGAGAGATGCACGTTTGTTTTTATGAGGAATCACACAAGAGTCTCCCAAAACGAGATTGCCGCCTTTTACGTTCTTACCGGTGATGCTTCGTGTCATCAGCGTTTAGTGCTGTCTGTTTCTTGGCTGTAACCGTGCCAGTGTGTATGAAAGGGTATCTTAATGTGATTTCCATTCTGTTTCCCTGATGACTAGTGATGCTGATGAATTTCCATCTGTAGACAGGCCGTTCTTCCATCTCCGTAATAAAGGGTTTGTTCAAGACTTTTGCCCATTTAAAAAAAATTGCGTTGTTTACCTTTTTACGATGGATTTATAGACATTCTTTATATATTCTGGATAGAGTCCTTTTTCTATATACCGTGAATACTGTTTTCTTGGTTTGTAGCTTGTCTTTGTCATTTTTAAATAGTGTCTTTTCATAAAGCCCAACTTATCAGGTTTTTCCAGGAAGGCCTAGTGTTTTTGTGTCCTATCCAAATCTGCCTATCCCCAACTTCGGAAGACAATTTGTTTTCTTCTAGAAACCTTGTGATTATGGGGTTTTATCTTTGGGCCCAAGCTCTGTCTTGAATTAATTTTTGTGAAATTAGATGGGAGTCAGTGTCGATTTCTTCCACGTAGACAACCAGCTGTCCCAGATACAACGCCATGTTGACCTGGTTACACAACTTTACACTAAGTCACAAAGTCAGCATCAGTTCTAACACTTTGTTCTTCTTTAACATGGTTGCTTTAGTAAAAGGGCCCTTTATGCGTACAAACTTTAGAATCAGCTTGACGGTTTCTGCTGAAAGAAGAAACCCTCCTGAGAATGGGACTGGGATGGTGTCACATCCACAGACTGACTTAGGGAACTTGGCTCTCTACCTGCATGGGGTCTTTCAATCCAAGAACATTGAATATCTCTTGGAGTATTCGGGTCCTGCATGTCTTTTATTGGATTTATTCTTAGGCATTTTGTGTTTTCTGATCTGTGACTAGAGTTTTCTTTGCGGGAAGGTTTTGATTACAAATTCAGTTTGTTTAGGGATGACTGGGTGGTTCAGTCAGTTAAGTGTCTAATGTCAGCTCTGGTCATGGTCCCAGGGTCCTGGTTTCAAGCCCCTCGTCGAATTCTCCACTCAGCAGGGAGTCTTCTTCTCCCTCTCCCTCTGCTCCTCCCAATTTTCATGCATCCATGTGCTCTTTCTCTCAAATAAGTAAATAAAATCTTTTTTTAAATAAACAAATTCAATTTGTCTAGTAGATATTGAGCTATTTGGTTTTCCTAGTTGTTCCTTTCTTTTCTTTTTTTTTTTTTGAGAGAGAGATGAGTGAGCACACATGGAGGTGGGGGGCAGAGGGAGAGAGAAAGAGAAAGAATCATCTCAAGCAGGCTCCATGCCCAGTGCCGAGCCCGATGCAGAACTCAATCTCATGAGCCTGAGATCATGACCTGAGCCAAAACCAAGAGTTGGATGCTCAACTGACTGAGCCCCCAGGTGCCCCTTCTAGTTGTTCCTGTATCACTTTTGTTAGTGTGTTTTAGAGAATTTGTCCATTTCACTTAAATTGCTTAATTTATTGAATTTCATTCTTAATATTTTCTTACTAACCTTTTAAAATCTGAGGGACATGTAATGATTTTAAATCTCTGGTGTAATTTATTTCTTGGCCAAATTTGCTAGGGGTTTATCTATTTATTAATCTTTTCAAAGAACCGAATTGACTTTGTTGATGATGTTTATTATTTGGCAGTTTTAAACAATATCATTGTGGGTTTTTTTCACTTTTTAAAAATCTTTTTTCTTCCACTTACATTGGATTTAATTGACTCTTTCCTCGAGTTTCACTAGGAGAACGCACACTTTCTCCCTTCCGTAGCTCACTGGGCGCCGGCTTCTCTGCTCGTCGGTGCTTGGGAGTCACTAGCTCCCTGTGCTCTCATCGTGACTCATGACAAGGGCACAGATGTGTGGAGTTCCACACAGTCGTGCTGTTTTCCATCACTTAGAAGTGAGGGTATTTGGGTGTAAGTGGCTGCCATTTTCCTAGAATGTCTAGAAACCTTCAATATCAGTAATTTTAAAACTCTTAGAAATTGATATTTATAAACCTTAACAGGAAAATTAGCACATGATATGCACAGGCAGTTTGCCAAAGAACTACAGATTAACAGTAAATGTATAAGGTCTCATTAATATCAATCGCGTTAATAGTCAAAGAAATGAAAATAATAATGGTAAAAAAATTTACCACTTAACGAAATGACAAAAATTTAAAAGGAAAGAAAGAAAAAAGAAAAAGTATCCCACATGGTCCATAATGAAGGGAAATGAGTATTGGGTTACATTGCTAGTAACCACAAACTTACAGAAGTTAATTTAGAGTCTCTAAATGTCTGTATTTTAAAGACACAAATTGAAATATCTACGAGCCAGGTGCCTCCCTCCCCTCCAGCTTCTGCACTGACCACATACATCGCCACCTCCTGCCCCGTGGAGGTGACGTGGAACTGAATGAGGTACTCCGTGTGGGGCACGTGACGCTCAGGAGGACCCACACAGCGTGAGCTGTCACTTTCTTTATCGTGACGATGATGATGCGAGGAGGAGGAAGAAGACAATAGATGGGTGGACAGAGAGAGAGAGATGGTTGGAGTGCTCACTGACCATGCAGTCCAGGGGCCGCTCCCCTGTGCACCCTCACTACCAGTGGTTCTGGAAGCTCCTGCAGGACAGGGCTGCCAAGCTTGCTTTTCAAATAAAGACTTGAAGCCAGCCACAGCACAGTCATGTACCCTAATTTTCTACACACACACACCCAAAAATTATGGGTACAACTGAGATTTAATAATCATAAAAATATTGTGAATAACATATGGTAAATTTAAAATCAAGAGGAAATGGATGCACTGATGGAAAATATTTTAAGAAGCTATAATTGATATACCAAAAAAATTTAAAACCTGGATACACTAATAACCATTACATAAATCGACATGGTGCGAAAATCCGCCCCTTTTCACTTGCCCTCTCCGCAAAATGTGCCCAAGCTGGATGCTTGTGGAAGTGAAAGCTTTCAAAGTGAAAACTTTCAAAGAGAAGACTAACCTTGCCTTAAAAATGGGAAAGAGGAAGGGAGGGTCTGACTCATTTCTGGTGATCTCCACACCAAAATCAGCAGAGATGCTCATAGGCTAGCTTTTCCTTAAATATAGATGGGTATCTCCTAAGTGAAATTTGCCAGTCCCAAGAACATATTTAAAATTATGATAAGGCTAACCCCATAATACACAAGAACGATTCATCATCAGAAACCTAGCACCAAAGTCACCACATTAATAGACAAAAGAAATTTTATGTGATTATTTCAGTAGATGTAGAAATAGTACTTGATGGAGTTCAACATTTTTTCATGGTAAAAACTCTTAGGAAAACCAGAACATAGGCTGGAAGAAAGTGCGTGAGCAGGAAAGTCCACATGGGGGGAGTGAGGTCTCTCTTCGGTCCCAGATACTGGTGGGGTCTCATCTCATCATGAAGATTTTTGTATTTTATAAAACAAGAGTTTTGTATCACTAGAAAAAGAACAGTCTTGTGGCTTATAAACCATGACCAAGATCCCCTGTCGTCTGCTAACTTGGGACCTGTTGCAAAATACTCATAATTTAAAAGTGGGTATTTCTGGAGGTTATGAATACAGACCTCAAAACAAGAGAAATGGTTGAAAATGCAGCAAAAATAATGCCTGCCCTTTCTCATTGTGAGGATTTTGAGAATGTATGCAGGAGCCAATTCGAGTTCTTGTCTCTTCTAGTCTCTCGACGGCTTTGCCCTGGTCGTGAGTGCGGAAGGCATGATATTTTATGCTTCAGCAACCATCGTGGACTATCTGGGCTTCCACCAGGTAAACACAGCTCTTCGGCCTGCCATGCGGTGGGTCCCACTGTCCTGCATCTGCAAAATTGGGCTTTTCTTACCATAGAGCTTTTAACAGGTAAGGATGTTTACATCCCAGTGTTGTCAGGGGCTTGGGGTTGTGCAAGAGATGTGACGGTGTCCAGGGAGTCACAAGTGTACAGGACAGTGAATTTTGCTGGCTGTGCCCCCAACTACGCATCTCACATTCGGATGAGGGGCTGGTGAGCACCAGGGCACCTCTGCTTGCTGCAGCGTCACTGTCTGGAACCCCAGATTTGGGGCACATTCAGGAAGTAATGTGTTCTGGAAATGCCCTTATTGCTCCACAGAGAATTTTTGGTCCATTGCCCCAGGCCCGCCCAGGCTGGATGATTCCAGACATTGGGACAGGGCACTGGGGTTGAGACCCATCAAACCCTGAGATCCTCCTCCAGGAAAAGGGTGCACTAAAACCCCCCACTCATGGCCCAGAGAGGGCAAAGGAAACTTCTCTGCCGGGCCTCTGGGAAGGGAAAGAAGTTGCTCCTGAGAAATCCAAAGCTTGAGTTTGAAGTCCAGATCCAAAGTTACACTCTTGCACAGTGCAGGCCCCGAGTCCAGAGCTAGTGGTGGACAGATGAGATCGCGGGGCCCCAAGGAAACACAGATGTGACCCTTCAGCAGCAGGGCCACAGCCATTCCCATAAAGATATCCCCTCTGAAGAGGGGCTCACCGTGCAAAATTATGAACACACTCCATTCAACGTACAAGTAGGCAGGTTAGAGAAAGAACAAGATACAACTTTGAAAAACGAAGCGTACAGTGTGTCTGTCAGTCAGGGTCCTGCTCAGAGGCAGAAGCTGTGAAAGGATTTGAATGGCTTAATATAAAAATTGATGCGAATTTAGTGTAAAGAATCATTAATTAGTAACACAGGGACACAGAGGGTGGAGCCCGCAGGAGCCTGGGCACATTCTGGAGACACCCTCATGGGGGAGGAGGAGGCCATGGCCCCTGGGTGGTGGCGAGGTCACTGAGGTGCCCCGGCCAGGGCTAGCCTGAAAACTGCCCGCTGAGACGCCGGCCAGACTCTCGGGGCCACCCAGGGCAGGCAGTCCCAGGCTGGGCGTGGCCAGCGCTGCAGGGGCCCCGGCCTCCCGCCTACAGTGGTGGGGGCACCTTCACCAGCAGAGGGGAAATGTGTGCAGGATCCAGGATCGGAGCCCACTGCTGGGAGGCGGTAACAGAAATCTCGCCGGACGGGTGGGAGACCCAGAGGGTGCCCAGGAGCAAAGGATGGTGGGAGCCAAGATCAGAGAACGTGGATCCCCAACATGTGAAAATTCAAGTTGTCCTGAGGCCCCTGGAGCTGACTGGAGCATTTGATCTGATTTCCATGAAAACTGTCACTTTGAGCCGTCTCCGAAACCGAAGTGGCTGTCACCATACAGGTGACTCTGAGTCGCAACTCCTCTACACCCCAACCCAGGACCGAGTGGCTGACACACCGCCCAGACCGGCCTCTCCCCTGCCGCTGGCTCATCTACAGGCCAACCCCGCGGGCCGGCCGCACCACCAGGATCAGCCCCTGCAGCGCAAGGAGGTGTGGCCGCGGCAAGGACCCCACAGGCAGGGCCAGCAATGTGGCCAGCAGAGGAAGTGCGGTGGGCCTGACCCCCAAGAGGCACTGCGGGGCCGCCCTGCCAGACCGGAGGGTAGAGCCTCAGCTCTGAGCCTCCTGTTCCTCCTCCATGTGCCGAGCACGGGGCGGAGCCTCAGCCACCTGGTGACAGTCGGGGAGACGTCGCTACCACCAGCCCTGCCGTAGGGGAGACTGCCCGCTGGCTGCTCCTGGCAGCGGGTGACAATAGGGGTCTGTCACAGTGTCCTTGTGTCCATCTCCACCTCCTGAAGACCTGTGGGGCCGATGTCAGGAGATCTGAAGTGGTGAGGAAGGCATCGGCCACCCCAGACAGATGAGCAGCGGGAGTGGCGGCCGCTTTGTCCTCCCCACTTTGGCCTTCTGCACGTGCTCTCAGGGGGGCCGAGCTTGCCCGGCTCTCTGGCCGTAGGGCCCCCTCGCACAGCACAGAGCTCAGGGACCCTCTGATAGCCGAGCCAGGCTGTGGACATAATAGGATTCCAGCCCCAAATGCTAAAGGCTTGTTTTTGTCTCCCTAATTGCATGTGCAAGGTCTAAATCTAGGAAAACGTGGTCTGGTCTCCCTTTACCCTGCTCAGAATTCTCTCAGTTCCTGTCACTGCTGAACTTCCCTGTGAATTCTCCACACATACCCAGAGCTGCCTGCCTTCAGCTAGAATCTGGGGGGCGGCTTCGGGGATAAATGCAAGTGTCCTGAGGGGCAGCTCCGGACCCAGGTCTAAACTTACTCCCTGGATTCTTGGTTTTTGGAGCTTGGTGATTTTCCAGCAAGTGTTACATGTAAAATAAAGTTTTGCCTTTTATTATAAGGAAATTTTATCCAAATGCCAGTAAATCGGGCATTGTCTCTATGCAAAATATTTCAGGAAAATATTAGAACAGATTTGTGCTGTTGTGAGCTTCTTGTGCATAACACTTAACGAAAGTTGGGACCCGATTATTACAGCGTGTTCAGGTCAGGAGTCTTTGTGATGAGCAAGTGGGATTCGGATGCCATCGATATTTACCGATTCGAGAGGTGGTCCATTCTCTCAAAGGCCGGCAGTTGGGGGAAGCTGTGCCCATGTGAACCGGGGGGTGCACAGGAGTGAGGTTTATAATTAAGGGACACTGCCTGGTGGTGAGGAAATGGTGGCCTTGTCAACAAAAGGAGTTGGGCGAACCAGATCCACATGGAAAAGAAGTGAATCCTGACTCTTACTTCACACCATGCATAGTGAATATCAGGCGATGGGAGAAGTTTCTCGAAGCTTCAAGACCAAGTTAGGAGATGGGTGAGGAATGATGAGGGCAAAACCCTACGATGAGGAATGGTTGATGAATCAGCGGCATTAGGTCCACTAAGAGAGCAGGAAGGCAAGCCAAGGAGCGATGACGCGGGTAGCAGAGCCCACCCAGTCGGGGACCCGTGTCCAGAGCAGATGAAGAACAGGAGAGTCGGCGAGATGGCGCAGTGGAACTGGGGGTGGGACAAAAAGGAGAAAAGCACCATGCGCACACCAGCGTGACATGTACGCACGGGCACACTTACACCTGGAGACCAGGAATTGTGTGAGAAGACGCCCGGTCTCCTCGGCTTTATGACAGCGACCAAAGCCACAGTGAGAACCGGTGGCACACGCGCCACAGCAGCGCAGAGAAAGAAGCTGGGAGTGCCGCGCGCCAGCCGGAACATGAAGCACTGGACCGGGGAGAACCGCCGCGGTGGCCCACTTGGGCACTCCCTCTGGAAAGTTGCTTGGTGTCGTCCGCCCCGACCCGGGAACCCCACCGCCAAGTGTGCACCCGACAGAGACGCCGTCCGACGCGAGGTGGCAGGGCGAAGGGGCCAAGTGGGGTAATCAGGTGGAAACACCCTGGGGGCAGGAGAAACCGCGGCCGCGCACACGGCACGGGTGAACGTCACAACTGCGGCGATGACGAGGACAGACACGGAAGGGCAGCATGCCGTTGACAGACATGCGCAGCCGGCAGCCTCGTCTGCACCGTGGCCACCCGCGGGAGGCTGGAGGGAAGGGGGCTCTGGGAGGCTTTTGTGTTCCGTTTCCTGATCCGGGTGGGGGTTACACTGAGCACTCACTCCCGACTGCGTGCTTTTGATTCAGACGCTTTTCCGCCCGTGTGCTGTACTGAATTGCAGAAGTTTCTTAGGAAGTGTCCCTGTGGGAAGCAGACACAGGACCATAGGAGCCGCCACGTGAGGTCGGAGCTGGCAGGGGAGTGGGAGCCCCCGAGTCTTGAACTGGGGAAAGCCTGATGCATCCGCTTCTTGAATCCACTTCAGAAACAGTTGTTTCTGCCTGTTGGCCCCAAGTTCGCGTCCAGAGCCTCTGACCCTGGATGACAACGGCCAAGGACAAGAAGCATTCTGACCTCTCTGTGACCACGTCTTTCTCTGAAAACAGTCTCTTTGGACGAAGAAGTGCACGGGTGATTGTAGTACAGCTCTCAAGTTAGGGTTATGTTCCTTTTCTGCCTCCTTGCATTTCTGCCTTTTGACATTTGGGGGTCCCAGTGAACGCTAGCCATGGTACAGCCCCTTGAAAAGATGGTGGGTCTCATCCAGTCTGGGTGAGTTTACTAGTGACTTTCTTTCAAAGTAACCTAATTTCTGCTCTTAATCCTTCAGGAACTTTCTCTCCATCTAATTATCATAAGGATCCTGTTGGGAAATGACACAAACTTAGAAAGGGCCCCTTCCGGAGAGATCATCAAGGGCACCTGGCAGGTTATGCCGGTGGTGGGCCAGGCTCTCGGTGTGGATGATGGGTGACACCGTGCAGGGCAGGGCAGGGCAGGGGGCAATCTGCTCTGCCCTCTGAGAGCCCTTGTGCTGACAGTCGCATAGTCGTGTTCCTCGGAAACCAGTCTTTGTAGCCCGCAGTGTGGCCTCTCCGTCCTGAACTGCAGCTTCCCAGGGCAGACCCGGTGCCGTTGAGGGTCGGCCTCCGTGTTCAGGGCTCAAGCAGGTGAGAGGACAAAGGACTAGAGGGGTGGGAAGCCGGCGCGTCCTCGCGCATCCTGGGAAGCAGCAGCCGCGGGGCCTGGAGGTGCCGGGACGGGGGGCCCGGCGAGGCTCTCATCGGCTCCGAGGGTTCCTGCGCCGCTGGCCGCTCGCACCTCCCTTCTCAGCGACGCTTCTTCTGTCCGTGTCTCGTGGACGCAGCCCGGGGAGCTCTCCGAGTCCTGCGGAAGCGGGTGCCCTGGACCAGGCGGTGCTGCGTCCTGAGCCTCCTGCTCCGCCCCAGAGCGCGGCCTGCGCGAGTGGGGGCTGGGCCTCGCAGGAGTCGGACGCCGAAGCCCTGCCCCCCCCCCCCAGACGCGTCTTCGCGGCCGCGGCTCCCCCCGGGCGGACGGGCACGCGGCCGCCTGCCCTCAAGCGGTGTCGCCTGTTGCAGACGGACGTGATGCACCAGAACGTCTACGACTACATCCACGTGGACGACCGCCAGGACTTCTGCCGCCAGCTGCACTGGGCCATGGACCCGCCCCGGGCGGCGTGCGGGCAGCCGCTGCCCGCGGACACAGGTGGGTCTCCGGGCCTCCGCGGCGCGGCCAGACCGAGCGGCGCGAGGCGTGCGCGTGCCCCCGAGAGACGTCGGCGTGCGCGCTCCTGAGCGCGGCGCGGACGCTTCTCCGCTTCCGCCCCCCGCCCCCGCCGCCGCCCGGCTCCGTCGCACCGGCGCCCCGTTCCGGCCCCTCCGGACCGTCTGGGGCAGACCCCTCCGGGCCGCGGGCGCTCGCAGACCCCGCCCCTTGCGGGCACGCCCCCGCCGGGCTCCTCCCAGGCCGCGGCCGCAGTCCCGACAGCTGGGCCGGCGTCCCTGCCCCTGCGAGGTCGCGGGGAGGGCGGGCAGGGCGGCGTCCCCCGGGGCTCCCGGCGCTTCCACGCGCCCCGAGTTGCGAACGGGTCGAGAAGAGCTTCCAGCACAGCCTCGGCTGGTTCCGCTCACGACGCCGAGCGCGGGGACGGCCGGGCCCCAGCCTGCGCGCCTGGCTTCGGGGCGGCGGACCGCGGGGCCGCCTTGTCAGGGCGCGCTCGGGGGAGGTGTGGGGGCGCGCGTGTGCGGTGTGAGGGGCGGGCGGTGAGTGTGCGGTGGGTCGTTCCGGAAGCGTGTGTGCGGGCTCTGGCCCGGGCGTGCGAGGCTGCGCGTGGCGATGGCGGCGCGGACGCGGGTGGCGCGGGGAGGCCGCGTGTGGCCGTGCGCGCCCCCCACCCCGCCCCGGGCGCGCTCACCGCGGGTCTCTCCGCCGCCGCAGAGGACGCCGTGCTGGGGAGGCTGCTGCGCGCGCAGGAGGGAGACGCCGCCGCGCCCGCGGACTTCTCGGCCTTCCTGACCCGCTGCTTCGTGTGCCGCGTGCGCTGCCTGCTGGACAGCACCTCGGGCTTCCTGGTGAGTGCGCGCCCCCGGCGGACGGTTCTCCTGCTGAGTGCGCGCCCCCTGGCGGCCCGGTCCGCCTGGGGTCTCGCGGCCGCTTGAGGGACGTTTGCGGGGCGCACCCCGCGGCCTGGCATCGCCCCGTGCCCCCCCCCCCACGCCGGCTGCGGCTTTCGGTCTCTCGTCTTGCAGGCGGACCCCTGGGCCCCCACCCACGGGGGAGGGGCGCACCCGAGCGCCTGGGGGGTTCCGCGTGGGGGGGCCCTCTTGACGGCGCCCCGCTGCGCCCCAGCCCTGCCCCCGGCCTCGCCCGCAGACCCACACCGCGACCTCCGGCCCCACCTGGACTCGGCCCCTGCGGCGTCGCTGCCCCCGAGCCGGGTCTTGGCGCCGGGCCGGGCTGCGGGCGTCCGGCAGGCGCTGGGCCGGGGCCGGAGGGCGGTGGGCGCCGGCCTGGACGGCTGCGAGCGGCTCCGGAAGCCCCGCGGCCGGAGGGGACCCCCGCTGCCCCGTCGTGGCGCTCAGGGCTGGCCCGTCCTCTCGGCCCGGGTGTGCGAGGGCGCGCCGCAGAGCCAGGTCAGGCCGAGTCAGGGCCCCGCGCGGTGGGCTCGGGGAGGCCTGCGCGGCCGCGCCCGACCCGCTCCTCTGGGCTCTTTCTTTCCTTTTGTCGCAAGAGCAGCGCGCGCAGGGGGTGCGCATCCGGGCGCGCGGGAGAACCACGCACGGCGGGTCCCTCCGTAGCGCCCCCGCGCCGGCCTCGCTGCGGTTTCCGCGCGGCCTCCCCAGGCTTCTGCCCGGCGAGCGCGGACCTTCGCCAGGACTCAGGCCTGCCTCCACGTGGGCTCGCCCTGAGCCTGGCCTGGCCGCCCCCTCGCCACACTAGGGGTCCTGGTGGACTCGCTGCGCTTCCAGGGTCCCGGGTCACCCGCGGGGGCCATGCAGCTCGCCGGGTGTCTCTGCCCTCGCCCCGAGCCCGGCCGCTCAGGGAGCCGCTCCAGGCCGCCTCTCGGTGGTGGTCCGTGAGGGCCGTCTGCTGCCTCCGCCATCCGTTCGTTACTCGCCTGATCCGAGGGGACAGTGAAGAAGGTCGCCGGGGGTGACGGTCGCGCTGTCTCCACAAGCCCTCTGGGGCCCCCGGGAAGGCTCAGGCCGGCGGCAGAGGCCGGAACACCGTCCGCTTCTGCAGGCCTTTCCGTGCACACCAGCGCCTCCGCGAGTCCAGCAGCTTCCCCCTGCTCTGTGCTCCCGGGCCTGCTGCCTCCGAGCACACGGGCACTGCTCGTCCCTTCTTCAGGGGGTTGCTGACCTAGAAGTCTTTTATTTTGCTAATATTTTGTTCTGAATTTGTAGAAACGAATATAGTTACTATTTATTGCGTTATAAGGGATGTGCACTTTTTAAAATTGGATAACCAATTCCTGGTACATTGGAAATTCTTATTTCCAGATGAATAAAATTGGATTTTGCTATACAATCAAGAAGAAATTAGAATATAGGGCAAAATGAAACTAAAAAACAATGCACTGAATAGAGGAAACAAGCAAAAGAAATTTGTCTGAAAACGTGCAATGATACTAATCCATGAAATTCGTTACCGCGCACACTTGGAAAGGGCTCAGGCGTTCACAAGGGACGCACGGAGAACAGGCAAGCGTGCGTGACCCACGGCTCCTCCTGGCGTTCCTCTGTGACTGTGGAAGCCACCCTCTTGCCACAGGTGAGAGTGGTACGACCACCCAGACTGGCTCAGGCTGCCCGTGAGAGCCCACCGTTACTCAGGAATTAGAGGTCCAGTTGACGTTTCCTCGATGGCTTAAAATCAGCCATGATAGGAATATTTCCCCCAAAGAAACTGGCAAACATTCCACATCAGGTCTTCCTTCTCTGGAGAGCTGGATGGTGCGCGTATCCCAGCACGCCGCTTGTATTCTCGCCGCAAGCACGTGACCGGCAAGCAGTAGACGCTCTGCAAATGTTCGTTCATTCAGTAAATCCGTACACGAATGGGCAGACGGGCAGACGGATAATGGGAGGTGGGGGACGGATGGGGGTAAATGGTTGGATGGAGGGTCGGAGAGAGGGAGGGGATGAAGGGTTGGAGGGCTGGACAGATGAAAGGAGAGAGGGCCACATTGTGGGGTCATTCTTTCATCGAGGGCAGACATGCCCGGAAGGCACTTAGTAATTTAGATGAACTTTTCCACCATGGAAAGAGCTTTTATTTTCTTTTATCACAAACCCCTAAATTACTTGTCGGCTGTTTAACTCACTCTGTATACTCTAGATAAAATCAAGGGGTCCCTGGGCTCCGTCATCATTGCAGGGATGAGTCTGAAGTGGACAGTTAAAGCTGAAAGAGCTGGCCGCTGGCTCTGGGGGGCCCATGACCGCCCATGGCCACGCACACTCGTGCTCGCTGGGCGAGGTTCCCACTCGGGCACGCTCAGGAGTGCGCACACGAGCACACGCTTCTCCGCTAAAGGATATTCCTGAGACCGCAGAGAAACTGTGACACGCTCTGAAGGCCCTGGGACAGTTCCCATCCCCAGCGGGCCAAGCATGGAGGAATCCTTGGTCTGTGTCTCCTTAGTGACTCGGGATAAGATTCTTCTCGGGTTCTGTTCTGAGAATGCACGTCCTGCGTTCTCAGACAGCATCGCTAATCGGCCCTGTGGACACGCCTTCCTTTCTGTCTTTCAAACGCCAGACAATGCAGTTTCAAGGAAAACTAAAATTCCTGTTCGGACAGAAGAGGAAGGCGGCGTCGGGGACAGTCCTGCCCCCTCGGCTCTCGCTGTTCTGCATTGTGGTGCCTGTCCTCCTGCCTCCTGTGGCGGAGACGAAAGTGAAGAACGCGTTCCTGAGGGTGAAGCACAGGGGGGACGTCTTGGCCGCGATGGACGCAAAGTGAGTGTGGGTCCCCTGAGGCGGCAGCCAGACTCCCTGCTGCGGGGGGAGGCCCCGTGGAGTATTTTCTGTCCAGTCTCTCTTCATTTCTGACCAGCAATAACACCGCGAGGCTGGGGTTTTTTAAGCTACTACCTTGTGTAGAAAACACAGACATGCTTAGAGGACAGAAATGCTTTCTAACTGACGATTGTGAACGGTGCTGCTGTGTGTTGCCTGCGTCACCGTGTCCCTAACCCCCTCAGGCACGGTCTCAAAGCCAGCGCCCTGGGTCCTGTCATCACAGCTGGGAGGCTGGGGGCCGCAGCCTTGTTTCCTATGCTCCGGTCCTCCCTCCCCACACCAGGCTCAGCATGGGGATGGATGCAGTGGACCGGTGTCCCCGCAGGGGACAAATGCCCCTTCTGCTGGCCCCAGACTTCCCTCAGAGGGCTTTCCAGTGTAGGATCAAGTTTTCTTGGCAATTCACTTTATGCAACACATTTGGTCTGTGTTGTGTGGATCAGTGTCCTGGGAGTAATTCAAAATGTGCCTCTGCAGGGGCGCCTGGGAGGCTCAGTGGGTAAGTGACCGGCTCCTGATTTCAGCTCAGATCATGATCTCAGGGTCGTGAGATCAAGCCCCAAGCGATTCTGGGTGTGGAGCCTGCTTGAGGTTCTCCCTCTCCCTCTGCCCGTCCTCCCACCCCATGCGGGCTCTCTCTCTAAAAAACCTATGTGTGTCTGTGTGGTCCACACCTCAGTGAGCGAGACCAAGGGCCGGGGCAGGAAGTCTGACATCTGACCGTACCAGCTACTGGGACAACATGTCGAGGCCCTCTGAGTCCCCAACCCAGTCTTTATGCCTTAGTGGGGGTCCCTGGAGTGGGGCTCAGTCGGGCCAGCTGCTCACGGGCTGCGGGGGTGCCTCATCCAAGTCCCACCGGGGCTTAGGACCAGCCCTCGAAGTAGGGCTGTGCTCTCAGGCTGATTTAAATCGACCAGTAGAGCTTTCTAGCGGCACTAGCCAAGTCCCCTCTGCCAGGGCCCTGGGACGCTCGCCCTAGCGGGGAGGCTTTCTCAGCAGTGGGTATCTGCCTGCCTTTGACACAGCACATGGTGACCTGTCCAAGGACCTCCCAGCCCTGGCATCTCCTCCTCTGGGAAGCCCCTGCTCCCCCCGCCACCTCCCACCACCAGGGAAAGCCTTGGGCTCAGATGCTGCCCCATTAATGCCGTGTTGAGAGCTTTCCGGAGGCGGGGGCACAGTCCACTCTTTCTCCCCTCCCTTACCGGAGATGTTGGCTTCATGGCTCCTGGTGCCTCCTCTGGACGTGCCGGCCCCTTAACCCACTGCCTGATGGGGAGGGGTCCGAGCGCAGAACACAGGGGCTGGTCTGAGCCCCTCAGCTCTCAGGTCCGTGATGCCAGATGAGGGTTAGCTCTGATCCAACCTCTCTGCCTGTCACGTTCAGCGTCGTGAGTGTAACTCTGTGCTCACGGCCACATCACAGCAGAAACATCACGCCCACCCGGATCCCCTCCGTAACCCTGAGTCCTGCAGGAGGGTCCTGCTTACCTGTCGCCTGACATCTGGCTCGAGCCTCCCCCACACCTGGGTCCCATCCAGAAGGAGCCCCAGGGCCCTGTGGCCCCATCAGGGGATTCCTGCTCAACCCTCCCACCCGACCACGTGGCCCCGGGACGGGAGGGCCTCCCCGGGAGGCTTCTCTCTCCTGCCCCAGGGCCACATTTGTGAGCCTCCCTCTGTGGGTGGGACTGTCCATCCCTCCTCAGAGTCCACCGTTCCCCTTCGGCTCATTCGGGCCGACCTTTAGACTGAGAAAACCTGGAGCATCTGCTGTGGCCGGAGGGCTCCCACGGCCGGCTTTCACCCCGGCCCCTGCAGCGTGCTCTGCCGCCTCCCTGCTGCTGGGACAGAGCCCCCCTCCCGCCCCCGTGCCCGCTGGCTGAGACTGTATGCGCCCTCTTATTTTGAAAGACACGGTACATCCCAAATGTGAGGGAGGAAAACCAGGACGCCCAAGGGCCAAGCCCGTAAAAACAGGCGAGGGACCAAGCTGGCCCTTGAAGCACGGAAGCGCCCCCCCTGCAGGACCCTGGGGTCTCTGCCCTGCCCCTCACGCCTCCCGCCCCGGGGCCAGCGCTCTGAAGGACTCCCGGCTTCATTTCCGGCCCCGAGTTTCCTGTCCTCAGCCCGGTTCTGGCTTGATTATCGCGATTGAAACTCACATTCAGCTTCCTCTTTTCCATATGTTTCCCCTCTAAAACCAAGGAAGAGGGGAACCCTAACCTCTCCTGGCTTTTCACCCAGGTTGGGGTGCGAAGTGGGCTTCCGCTGCCCCGGGTTCCCGAACCGGTAAGTGTCCGCCGCGGCACAGAGCTGCGCTCACCTGGAGTGGGGGCAGGACCGGTGTGGCTCAGCAGGTCGCCCGGCACTCCTGTCAGGGACCTCCCTGAGGGCGTAGGAAGCGTGCACACAGGACAGTTCAGTGAGTACTGGACATCAGATCTTACAGGATATCGTCGAAACCTGGAAAGCGGAGGACAGAGGCTCCCACCCAACATTTTAAGAGAGAAGCAAATAATGTTTCCACTTCCTTGGTTTTCCAGAATTCCTACCTGCGCCCCCTCCCTGCCCCCCCCCCCAGTCTGGGCTCCCCCATCTCTGTCTTTACCGATGTGACCAGAGGTTGGGGAGGGAGCAACATGCACTCTAGGGAGCTCTGACTCTGAGGTCTTTTGGCCTGGATTTGAGTCCCAGCACTGACAACTGCTGGAGAGGTGGCCTAAAGGAAGTCACTTAAGCCTTGTTTTTTTCTTTTGAAAATAATGAAATAGCATCTATGAAGATGAGTTTGCTTGGAATTTAATATCATGAGCGCCATGATTTCCGTGTGTGTATGCGCACTGCCCTATGGAAGATGGTTTACTATTCACTAATTCAGTGTTCTTGGTGAGTTTATGGAATGTAACACTGGAAATCATAAAAGTTGACTGTTTTCATTGTGGTCATCGAGAAAAACACACAAGCACGTTTTGTGTGTATGTCTGCTTTCTGAAGCAAATTCATTAGCCCTTTTCTGGCTTGAGAAATTATGTGACTTGGAGTTTTCAGCAGATCTGCAGCTGAGGAAAGACAGAAGAAATTCGAGAGCATCTTCTCCCCTAGACACAGCCGTGACACCAGCACGGCGCCGTCCCCGCACAGACTGACCTGCGTGTGTTCTGTTATCCGCGCTCCACAGGGCGAGAGCTGCCGCACATGCGTGTGAGCTGGAACTCCACGGGCAGCCCAGCCGCTTCGCAGGTACTTCTCTGGGTAACACCGTGGCATGTGTTTTGAAAGGCTGGAATGTGTCTGTGCCCCTCTGGGGGCTCTCCCTGCCCCAGTGCTGTGGTGCCTTGCTCCAAAACCCAGGCTGGAGGGCATCCGTGCTGAGCACCCTCTCCGAATCCTGACAGGGAGGAGCAACGGAGAAAACGTTCCAGTGCTCAGGACACAAGCGGACGCGGGACGCTGGCCCCGGGTTCCAGCCAGGGCACCATGCCTGTGCCTCAGAGGTGGCCCCGACCTTGTTTCTGAGCCCGAGGGGGCTGCAGGGTAAGTGGTGCTGAGGCCCGGCTGGGCCTTAGAGAGGAGAAGGGCCACTGACTGCCAGTCTGGTGGCCTTGACCGTGACCGGTGAGCCTTGCTTTTAGAATTTCAGAATTCCTACCTGCAGGCAGGAATGCCAACACTCAGGACACCTGGAGAACGCCCTGACATGCTTCCCACCCCAGACGCTGTGGCCTTCCACGTCTGCGGTGTGGCCCAGGCTGCCGGGACCCTCGCCTGAAGCCTGGACCCTGGGTGGCCACCCTGTCCTCTGCCCTCACCCGCACTCAGAAACACTCTCCACTCCGTCTTCCCACAGGACCCTGCCGCCACCAGGAGGGCTCCTCTTGGAAGACTGGCCTGGCTGTGCGGCAGGGCTGCACCCATTCTCCTGGCCACGGTCTCCCCGTCACCTCAGGTGCTGCGGGAGCCGCCGCATGCACACCAGCGACAGGGCCCGGCTCCTGGAAGCTGCCGGGGAGAGGGCGTCTGTCTGCATCTGCGTCTGGGGGTGTGTCTGACCCTTGACCCATGGCGCAGGCCTCCTGGAGATAATTCCCTGGGGACGCGGGGGAGGCACACGCCCCTCCCTGCACCCCTGCCTCACGCCTGGGCTCACAGAGCCCCGCGTGGGTGTCCGGCCAGCCGGCCGTGGAAGGGTCGTCACAGGAGAGGAGGGCGCTGGCACCAAGGTCCTGGGCCGCTGGTGGCGCTGGACTGCAGGTGCAGCGGGCGTCACGCTGGGGCGCCTCGCCCTCGCAGGCCTGGCAGTATCGTGCACATTCAGTGCCTTCTCTCAGAGACCGCACCCGAGGGGGTCAGATCTCCCTTCTCTGTCTGATGGCCGTCTCCTCTCTTCAGGGACAGAGGAGGAGACGAGCACGGGAGGGTGCCCAGTGGCTGCTCAGGAGCCAAGGGGCGGAGGGAAATGCACGCCTACAGCTGCTGCTTCGAGGCGCCTGGACCCGTGAAGCCTCTGAGCTGGATGCCAGGGAAGCAGGGCCAGGACGGGGGCACCAAGCTGAAGCCAGGGCCCGGTGAGAGTGTCCCATTTTCCGTGTGCGCCGTGTCCCGAGGCTCCTGCGTGCCCTGCCCAGGCGTGCAGGGCCCCATTCACACCAGCGGCGTGACTGCTTTCGGAAATACACCCAGCTGTCCCCCAGGAGGCCATTCTCCCTGTGCCTACGTCAGCTGCACCAGCGGAGCTCTGCAGGGCGGCGATCAGGGCCAGGCGTGCCCTCCGCCCAGCTGCCCCTTCCCCCAGGGGAGCCTGGACGGTGGGCTCCCTCAGCCCAGAGGGCAGCGTCTCACAGTGGCAGGCTATTCCATTGAGGACCCCAAGCTTCGAGGTGGGCCTCTGCCCTCGGGATCCTTGTGCAACCCCGTGTCACTTGACGTGCCCGTCAAAGTGGAGAGTGACTCTGGGTCTGAGGACGCAGCGGACGGCTACTCCGTGTCCCCAAGCCAGGTGTGGCTGGGAGCCAGTGGCGTGGCCAAGAGACAGATGGTCACTTTCCCTACCAGGATGCACCTGAAAGCAGAGCTGGAAGCCAGGCCCCACCTGTACGCTCCGCACCTGGGGCGCAGCTTGCTGGAGGCTCCCCTGAGCAGCAGGGGCCCCCTCAGAGCTGGGCGGGGGCTGGTCCCCTTCCGCCCCGCACACTGCGCCTGCCTGGAGCGCACGCATGGCCTTCCTGAGCCAGATCCTCCCCCCCATTTCTGTGCGCAGGGACACCAGCCCCCTGCACTGGGCTGTGACTGCAGAGCTCCAGGGACCGTGCCCATCGTCAAACGAGAGCCTCTGGACTCACCACCATGGGCCAGTCACAGCCAGGGCGGGGTGCCCGGAATGTTCCCCAAAAGCGCTGTGGCAATGCTGATGCGTCCCAAGGCCCCCGAGGGCGCTTTCCTGCCATAGGGTGGGCTGCTTCCAAAGCTAGCCTCTGTCCACACTCAGCTGGGGCGGTGCGCACAGGACCCGAGCCTTTCTGAAGGGACACTCTGCGAGGCTGCCCCAGCTCCGTCCTCCGTTAGCTGTGGGCAGTGCGTGCGACGGCATAGTCTGGTTTTGGTAGAACGTCGCACAGGCTCTTAAATGCAAAGTGGTCTGAAGTCTGTCCAGGTAGGGCGGTATTTCTCTTTCAAAGATTAAGGTTTTCACAAAGGGGCCCAAGGAAGGCAAGTCGGCCTGGAGGGCATCCGCCGCTCTCTGGGGGACAGTGGGCTCCCGGCCGAGCCGCGTCACGCAGTAGCGTCCAGTGCTCCCCACGCCCGCTTCCCAGCTCACCTGCGCTGCGATGGCAGGCCACCCGCTCTGTGCAGGGCATGGCAGAGGGTGGCCATGACCCTCGGTGTAAGTGAGGGATGTAATTCTCTCGAGCCACAGGTGATCATGCTGCCATTCGTGGTAGGAATCTGGAAGGTTCCAGGCGAAAGCGTGTTGGCGCTGGGTCCCACCCTCTGTACTGTGTGCAGCTCCCCTCCACCCCACAGCTGAGTCTGAGGCCTTGCCCAGGGTGGAGACGGGCAGGACAATGTCCCGTTGCTCCCGCAAGTCTGTCCGGCATCATCAGGGGCCTCCATAGGTGGTCATGCTACTCCGTGTCCAGTACGTGGTGAAGCTCCAGTTTACAGAGTCCAGGTTTGGAAGCAGAAGGAAGGACAAAATGTAGGGAAAAGAGGCAGGAAGTCAAGTTGTTCGTGGAGGCTGTGTATCGGTTTTCAAACGAGAGTTCAATCGCCACCTAAGGAAGACTCACTAGAGAGAAGATGGACGGGATGTTTTCTAGGAAAACTGTGAAGGTCATATGCTCTGACCACAGGAGGCCTGATGCGAAGACTGACTCAGAAAGCGGCATCTCCCGTGATCAGCACCAGCGACGGCCCCTTGTCCCCGGCAGGGCTGTCCCAGCGTGCAGCCCACCGCCAAGCCCGCCTGTGCCGTGGTGGACACACTCCTGCCCCTCGGGGACAAGGGCATCTGTCCCTAAGGTTGCCTCCTGCCAGGAGTCTCGGGAGACGGCAGGAGCCCCCGGGGGAAGGACTTGCCTCTCCACCGTTGGTACTTCTGCTCTCCGCCGGGGGCCTTTCGCTCCAGCATCCGTGGCTTTGGGCTGTCAGCCTGCAGCTGAGCTCATGCACGGTCCCCTTGTCAGAACTCGGGGCTCGGCTGTGAGGACCGGGTCTTGTGGACACTTGGGCACCACCCGGGGTGCCCCTGAACACGTTGCCAGCTTTGCAGAAGGGTCCCCCTTGCGGGATGGCAGGAGCTGAAGACATCCTCATGGCAGTGGCAAAGACGGTCACCCTCTGGAGCCCAGGGTTGGGAGTGGTCAGCATGTGGCCCCCCCCAGGGCCAGCCCAGCAGCCTCTCCCTGACTCACCTCCCTCGCCTCTCCCTGACTCACCTCACTCGCCAAAGGTGACATTGGTACTGTACTATCCCCACTGCCCCCACCAGAGTCTCCCCCACCTGTCATGAGGGACACCTGCCGGAGACTGGCCTGGGCCCACCTCCCGCGGTTCTCAGGCTGAGCACAGCCTACCCCGGCTCCCCGAGACATGGGGCGGAATCCCAGACTCCTCTTCCTTCCTTCCTAGTCAAAGCCGGCACCTAAGCTCTGGCCCTCTCTCGCATGGGACCATGCACCTCCCTGGGCTCCCCATCTGTGAGGGCCGCAAGCCTCACCCTTCCTCCGTGGAGGAGCCACCCAGTGGACCCCAGCTGGCTGCAGAACTGTGTCCTGAGATGCACGGGGGCTCCCCCAAGAGGGATGCCTGCCTTCCCCACCTCAGGGTGCAGCAGACGGGGAGAACTGCACACGTGTAACATGCGACTCAGAAAACACAGGACCGAAAAGGTGAGATTCAGACGCCATTGGCGAGTTTGCACGCTGTAGCCAGGCCACGCGTGACCCCGGATGAGCTCCAGATGAGAGCCCCAGGGAGAAGCCTCTTGAAGCCAGCAGTCGGCAGGCAGATGGGTCCTGCTGTGCTAACGGAGAATTCGACACCTGGAAGTCGGCTCTGGGGTCTTGTGTTCTAAAGATGCCCACCATCCTCCTGGGCCCCTTGAATACTCCGGGTCAGCACCCGAAAATGTCCTTGAGTCAGCACATGCCCCTCCTAAAAAGGGTTGTGTGGGAAGATGAAGGAATGTGGAAGCTGCAAAGTGGTCACTTTTGCTCTAAAATGTCAGCATACCAATGCTAGGCTTACGTTTTCCTGTTGTCTCCTAGCTTTTGCTTCTATGCTAGAAAAGGTATTAATTAAAATCAAACATAGTGTGGGCATGGATGGACAGAAGGACATGAACACAAGTTACAGTTTATACTTTTACAGCTTCTACTAGAGGAAAAAAGTTTCCGATTTCCAGACTGACCTGTTGCATTTTTTAAAAAGTGGATATATTTTAATGAAACTTTTAACACTGTTCTAATACTTGCCTTTGGAAAGAGCCTTCAAATATATTTCTGATACGGAGGTATGTATTAAATATGCAGTATTGATATAAAATAAATCCCAGGTTAAATCATGTTTACCGTAAACGCAAATGTCTTCTTGATTTTCCAAATGAAGCAACTGTACTTCCTTTTGTGTGTGTTGGTTAATTTACATTCTGAGACGGTCCTTACTTCTGGGTAGAAGCAGAAATAAACAGGCTGGCACCAAAAGTTTCCAGGACGGCGGCGGCCACTTCCTCCTCCACACGCCAGTCCCTCTCCTCCCCATCACTCAGGGTTGGGCGACCCTCCCAGGTGCCATTAGGATATCCCAGACTTGCCCTGTCCCGTAGGGAACGGACACCTGGTCCCCGTGAGTAAGCGTGCATGTCTGCCGTGCGTGTGTGCACGCATGTGAGCATGTGTGTGCCGCACACTCGTGTCCGTGTGTGTGCATGTGAGCTGTGTATGTCGCGTGCACGTGTGCCGTGCGTGTGCGTTCAGCTATGGGATCGGGTGGCCAGTGTGGCCCGGTGGAGGGTGGTGAATTCCTCGCCGGGAGCTCACGTGGGTGAGCGGGTGAGGGAGCTGTGGAGTCTCTTGTTTTCAGGGCGCTGATCCCCTTCTCACGGCCTGGCGGGAAGGTTCAGCACATGAAATCTGAGGGACACTCGGGCCACAGCAGCTGTCCACCAGCCCCCACCGGGTCTCACGCCCTCCAGCACTCAGCATGGTCAGGCCCCTGGGTCTTGTCCACCTGGGGGTGAGATGGTCTCGAGTTGTCTTATGTGTGTGTCCTTCTTTCTGCCAGCCATCAGCAGTGTCGTTGAGCCCGTGCTGCATGCCAGGGCTGCGGCAGGGCTACGTGAGGAAAGACAGCTCGCTGGTGCAGGCGCGCAGGGACACGTGAGCCCAGAACCACGCGGCTCTGCAACACACGGGAAGGGGCAGATGCGACACAGACCGAGTGGGGGAGCATAGCCGGGTGGAAGTCTGTGGGCAAGGCCGCCCACAGAACGTCACAGAACGGCAGCCTGCAGGGCCGAGGCCGGCCCGTGGGCGGAGCCAGAGGACAAGCAGAGGGTGGGGACGAGGTCCTGGAGGGCCTGAGGTCACACGCCCCCGCCTGAGAGGGGTTAGAGGCGGGCTCCCTGTGGGAATAGCCCTGGGCGCAGTCTGAGGGGCGTGTGGGCTGCAGGTCAGCAGGGGCCCCCACAGCCTTCCTGGGGATGCAGGGAGCCCCCCGCCTGGAGTCCCACTTGCCCCCGTTCTGGTCTCTCACACTTGTCGGCCCACCTGGTTGACTTGTCCACGTTCTCTTCTTATCAGGAGAGCAGCATCTCCTCAGTCGCAGATTTTCTCTGTGGCTTGTCTTTTCGCGTGAAGGTTTATGAAATACGCAAGAGTAACATTTCAGCACTGCAGTCTTTCTTTCTGGCCCATGCATTTTGCGCCTTCAGAAAAAACGGACAGTGCCTTTGACAGAAAGCCCGTGTCGGCTCCTACCGCGGCCCCACCGTGTTCTGGGGCCCCGGCCACCCCGTTCCTTCACGCGTTCCGCCTCCTCCCGGCCGCTGGCCCGCTTTTGAACGGGCTCGCTGGCGCTCTGCTGGGTGCTGTTTGCACGTGGGGCTCCACGGCCGGCACGTCCGTCCTCTGGGCTTTCTCCCCCGCCCTCTGCCCCAACGAGATTGCAGCGCTTTTCTCTGCTCCTTCCCTGTTGGTTTGGCAGCGGTGACCCTGGTTCTGTCCTTCGTGTGTATTTAACGAAGTCCGAGTCGGAGCTAATCCAGAGCTCTGTCCTCCCAGGACACAGGGCTCTCAGGGCCGTTAGGACACGGCACTGTTTACTCCAAGGCTAGGCGGAGTCCCCAGAAATATTCCTGGGGTTGCTTCTGTCAGAGGGCTTCAGTGAGAGCTGCGGGGCTGAGGAAGGGGGTTAGACCCAAGTGGACTGCAGGCTCCCAGCTGCGAGCTCTTGGGTGGGGGCTTCCCCGACTCCGGGGGCCCATGACCTGGGAGAAACTGCTCTCAGGGGCTGCTGTCAGTCTTCCCTGCTCGGCTTTGGCACTGACGTTGCACCCTGGAGCATCCTGGCTCCACGGAGAAGCCCCGAGCCACAGGGGTGCGGAAGCCAGCCCTGGACACAGCCCCTCCCGCCCTCACCCATCCCTGCTCCAGGGCTGTTTCCTGCATGCCTCCCTGAGCTTGCTCGGTTCAGGACGAGGGTGACTGACAAGGGTGCTCGCTGTCTTCACCCAGTGTTTTACGGCTTTGTTATTCCGTCTGCCAAAAAGAAGTCAAAATTTTTTTCACCAAATTTTGTTTTTCTAGTTTTTAGGAGAAAAAAGCCCTTTCGTAGCCATCCCAATATTGATATTATGTTAACAATGAAAACTGTTATAATTTATATGTAATATACAACATGTAGTTCTAGTAATTACTAACCACGATGAGTAACAGTCTCTCCCGGCGGAGGAAGCTGTTTGGGGTCCACGTGCGGAGTCTTACCTGTCGTATGTTGAATTAAGTCCTAAAGGCTTTGATAATTTTGGCAAATTTTAAAAATCACACACACAGTTTGAACTTTTTATTTGCATTCACTGCTCCATTCAGGCGTACACGTTCGTAAGTTCCCGCGTACGGGTGGGCGACAAAGGCTGGTCCTGTCCGCGGTCCCGCGGAGGCAGGTGCGGGGGCTGAGCCCCCCACGGGCCCCGCCGCGCCCCGCTCGCCCGACCTGCCTGACGCTCAGGTAACCGCGGAGCGGCCCTGCTCCGCGTGTGGCGGCAAGTGGCGCCTCGGACAACAGCTGACCCTGCCCTCCCGTCCCGCCGCCCCGTCCCACCGCCCTCCTCATCCCCGGCGGGTCGCCCGGCGCTCCTGCTGGACTCATGACGGCGCTGGCCCGACGCGTGCAGGGCCTGACCCCCGGGCGGAACCACACTCACTGCCCGGCTGCCCGGGGACACGGGGTGTCGCCCTCCGCGGCCAGACGTGCCGCCGCCCGCCGCCGCGCGAGAATTTCCTCCGCGCCGCGCCGTCCGGTCGGGGAGGAGCCGCGGCTACAGCCGGAGACCGCGGCGCAGGCGGGGCCGCAGCAGCCGACAGAGCAGCCGGGCCGGGCCCCGCGCGACACGCCGGGTGAGGCGGGGGACGGGGGGTGACAGAGGACGCCGAGCAAAGACCCCGGGGACGGTGAGGCCGGACAAGCCCCGGAGGCGCTCAGCCCGGGACTCGGCGGCCAGAAGGCGGCAGGAATGACAAAGGCGCCCCCGCCCCGGCACCCCTCCGCCCCCCGGAAGCAGTCCCGGGTGCAGCGACCGCCCGACGCACACGCCCCCGCGGGGACCCGCCCCCTGACGGTCCGACGGCTCAGGCCCCGCCTTTCCGGCGTGCGGCGGAAGCGGAAGTGCCCGGGGGCAGCGCACTTCCGGCGGGCTCGGGTGGGCGGCGGCGGGCGGTGAGTGTGTGGCGGCGGCGCGACGGAGGGCGGTGTCCGGGGCGGTCGCGGACGTGCGCGGGTTGGGGGCGGCGGGCAGCCCCGGGCGGTGGGCAGCCCCGGCGCGCACTCTCCACGGACGCGGCCCCGAAGGCTGGGCGGGGGCCTTCCCGTCCTCCGCCGGGGAGGTCTGAGGCCCCGGTGCTCGCGGCGGGGGGACGGGACCGCGGACCGCGAGAGCCTCGCCGGCTGGACAGCTGCGGGGGCAGCGCGCTGGGGCGGCGGCGGGACGCGCGGCGCGTCCGGTCGGGGGGAGCGTGCGGGGGCGGAGGCACCGGCGCGAGTGGGGCTGGGCGTCCTGGGAGCGCCGGCCTCCGGCCCGGGGCTGCGGTTCGCGCCCCCGGCTTTGGCGGTCCCCGGCCGGCCGGACAGTGCGGCGGGGCGGAGGAGAGGGAAGGACGCCCCGCGGGGACAGTAGTTAACGCGGGCGCCCGTGGAACCGCGGTGGAGGCCGGCGCTTCGGCAGAGCGCGGGTCTCGCCGTCGGACAAGCTGGACGCAGGAGCCGTGCGTGCGGGCAGCGGACGGAGCCCGGGACGCGTCCACGAAACCCTCGCATTTGCCAGGCGCTCCCGGTGCGCGACCTGGCGCCAGCACCGGCGCCCTGGAGCTGGAAGGGAGGTTTGCTTTGGCGCGGGCGTCTGCGCTGCGCGTGGCGCCCGAGCGGGTCCCTTTGGCCCGCTCCTCTTTGTCTGTTAGGGGTTCAGTGTACAAAGTAGAATTTCGGGTATTAGACAGCACTGCGGTTTTCCTGTATTTTACAGTTGTTTAAAGATTTATTTGAGAGAGCGAGAGTGAGCAAACACGCATGCCAGCCACAGGGTGGGGGGGCGGAGAGCGAATCTCAAGCAGACTCCACGCGAGGGCAGAGCCCCCAGCCCCAGCAGGACCCTGAGATCACAATCTGAGCTGAAATCAAGAGTCAGGGGCTTAGGGGCGCCTGGGTGGCCCTTGGGTGGGTTAAAGCCTCTGCCTTTGGCTCAGGTCATGATCCCAGGATCTTGGGATCGAGCCACGCATCGGGCTCTCTGCTCTGTGGGGAGCCTGCTTCCTCCTCTCTCTGCCTACTGTGATCTCTGTCTGTCAAATACATAAATAAAAAATCTTTAAAAAAGTTAATAAAAATAAAAGAGTCAGGGGCTTAACCGACGGAGCTACTCAGATGCCCAGTAGTGGTTTTTGAGGGGCATGTGCGGGGACTTGATCTGGGCTGGGTGAGGCACGTCGAGGTATGTGCTGTCCCTTTGCCTCTGTGTCCTCGCCGAGGCCTCCTGGCACAGCTGCCCCACCAGTGTGGCCAAAGGGTGCCGTGAAGGCTCCAGAAATGGGTTCTGTCTGGGGGAGAGAAGTACCTCAGAGACTGACATCCGATAGGGTGAGGGGCCCACACAGACACCCTCTGTTTGTCCATGGTTTGTAACTCTAAGTGCTTCGGCTTTACCTAAAGGTGAACGTGTATCTGAGTTCTGAAAGCTCGTGTCTGTTATCGAGACGTTCATACTCCTGGTCCAGCTTTCCAATTTACCGGATTAATGATCTCACGTGTTCTCCCTACGGCTCCATCGTGAACAGCTGCGACTTTTAGGGGGCATGAGTTTGTACCTACCTGTTCTACCTCCTAACACACCTTCCCTGCTGCTCCCTCTCTCCCTGGTCACACAGGATGCCTCTAGTATGACACGTGCTGAGATCCCAGCTGCTTTGTAACCATGAAGGAGACAGACCGGGAGGCCGTAGCAACGGCTGTCCAGAGGGTTGCAGGGATGCTCCAGCGCCCGGACCAGCTGGACAAAGTGGAGCAGTACCGGAGAAGAGAGGCCCGGAAAAAGGCCTCAGTGGAGGCCAGACTGAAGGTACGAGACCACAGGTGCCACAGGTGTGCGCTTTACTGTATCTTGAGTATCCGGATCCGTCTATCTTGAGTGTGGGGTTGCTGCGTAACGTCACCATCGTAGTTTTGCTAAATGAGATTTTGTGATGATCTGGAGAGAGGCGGAACAGACCATCACCTTTATTTAACACATTCCTTCCAAAAGTGTATTACCAAGCAGCAGATTTATAGAGCAGATTGGGGGAATGTTGGAAACACCGAAGGAACACCCTTTGAAGCACACAGAAGTGTCCATTTAAATTTTAAACAATACTAGAAGACCAGGAGCTACCCTTATTTCTTAAAAAGTCTTCTACAGGGTGCCACAACAGAGCATTTTGTTTAGAACTTTCCAGCACACGCTGTGGCTGGCTGGCTGTGTGCCAGGCACTCTGCTGGCCCTGGGGGGGAAGGAGGGAGGAGAGCGAGGCCCATTTAACGATGTGAGAGTGGGGCGAGAAAGAAAATTACTCTTTTTCAAGGTATTTTATGATTGGTTTGGTTTTCAACCTGATTTGCATTAGGAAGTGAGTTTTTAAAAAAATCCTTATACTCCGTGTAGTTATACAGGTGTTGAGACCGTGGTCTGCCATGATGGACAGGCAGCAGAGCGGTCTTGGGGGTTCAAGAGAATGCCTCTGCGGAAAGTTCATTTTCACACTCATATGGCACTTGAAACGCTGTCAGCATCTGGGTAGTGGCAGGCTTGGTAAGACAGGATGAGGGTCATTTGTTTGTACCCGCACGAAGGATCCAGAGACTGGTGGGACTTACTTAAAACACTAGTTTTACTTTAATTTAAAAAATAGCTCGGACCTGCTGCATTTTTAGTCAGCATTTCAGTCTGTTCCAGAAACTTATGGGATTAACTGATAATCATCCCTAGTGGCCTAGAAACCTTGTGTGGTTTGTTACCATCATCGTTAACAATTTCCACGTGCAACTTACGGTTCCCGGGTCGCATGTGTTCCCGGCCTTGGTTGTGCCACCGGCCTTCCCTCCCCTCCACTGGCTGCCCCTCCTTCACGTCCCCTCCCTTTTGGCTGTGCCACTTGCTGGCATTTTGGCGTGCCGGTGGAGTGAGTCTGGATCCCAGATGAAGCAGCTCTCCGCAGTAGGCCAGCCATCCTAGAGCTGAGTCTGGTCCCAGCTGAGCGGCAGGAGGCCGCGTACCCCAGAGCTGATGAGCGAGTCCTGACAGTCTTGGATGAGCCCTCAGGGAGCTGCGGAGGCCTGGGGCAGCCCCGGGACCAGAGGCATGCCCATCGTGGTATCCAGCACCTTCAGGCTGAGGGCCTGGTTGAGGAGTTTGGGAGGTGTTCTCAGGCAACAACGAAAAAAAAGAAAAGCTCTTTTGTGACTCGGTTAAGTCCTTGCTGAGTTTTATTCTCTTTTCTCTGAGTATTGGCTGTTCTCAGCTATTAAAATTTGTCTCCTGTGAACTTGAACTTTCTGAAGAAGATTTGTCTGTGGCTGTCCTAGCTCCGCCGACCACCCCCTCATCCCTGGATGTGTCCCCCCCCAGGCTGCGATCCAGTCCCAGTTGGACGGTGTGCGCACAGGCTTGAGCCAGCTGCACAACGCACTGAACGATGTCAAAGACGTCCAGCAGTCCCTGGCCGACGTCAGCAAGGACTGGAGGCAGAGCATCAACACCATCGAGAGTCTCAAGGATGTGAAGGATGCTGTCGTGCGGCACAGCCAGCTTGCCGCAGCTGTGGAAAACCTCAAGAACATCTTCTCAGGTGGCCGTGGGGACAGCTGGGGGAGGCGGGTGCCTCAGGCGTCAGGGCCAGAGTGTTGTCTCTTCTCTTTCCCTTGACTCACTTTTCCTTGCTGTACGCGTGGTGCAGAGCCGGGCCCAGTTCTTGTGTATTCACAGCCCTTCCTTGGGGTGGACAGTGAGTTTGATTCCCAGCTGTGTGGCTGACTTCTTGTTTGCACCAAGTGTGGAGGGGACCAGTTGAACAAGCAGAGACGAGTAGAATACTTGTCGTTCTGTTTGGGTGGAGGCGCTGAAATGGGTTAACAGAATAAGCACTTGTGAGCTTCATTCCACGGGCTGCAGGGTGGCTCTCAGGTCAGGAGACCAGATGGGACTCCAACAGGTGACAGAGGAAAGTGTCCCGGGAGACAGGACAGGGGGGTGGGCCAGTTCCCAGCTGGAGAGGTGATGCCAGCGAATGGCATTTCCTAAGAGGAGAAGAGTGTGCCCATGCCCAGGGGAGGGGAGAGCAAAGAAGGGACACATTCTACAGCTGTGGTCAGCACTGGGCAGAATCCGGTGGAGGCCTTGGGGCTGGTTGGGGTGGTGTGGGGACAGGAGGTGTGGGGTGGCCTTTCAGGGCCATGTCCCAGTACCTCACCAGTGAGAGGCTCTGCAGCCTATCTGGGAACAGTGTCATTTGTCGTGTGGGTGGGGCTCCATGTCTGCCCAGCACAGTCCAGAGCCCATCCCACCTCTCATCCCCTTACCTCTTTCAGGGTCACCAGCATCCCAGCAAGAGACCTTGGGATGGTCTGACCCCTTCCCTTCCTTTATTCCGTGTCTGGTCTCAGTGAATTTTTTCTGTCCTTCTCTCAACTTTGCCCGACCCCGGAGCATAATCTGCCGCAGCTCTTCACACCACTGTACAGCCACATCGTGGCCCTGCTCCAGCCGCATCGTACCTTGGTAATTTGTGTCCTGTTCAGCTCCTGCTCCCTGGACTCCTCTCATGCTCTTGTCTGGTGGCAGCATTGTTGAGTACCTGGCCCCCTTGCTCATCTTCCCAGGGTCTGAGACTTAAGACCATGCTCTAAGTTGCTTCTCACATCCTGCCCCCACGAATATCTCGGCATTGCCGACTCCACAGTGGGTGCTGAGGAGCCTTCGTCTTGGTGACTGTTGGCTGCACGGAATCGGAATGTAGTCCCCAAGCCCGAATGTCCTTCATGACTGTGAGCCAGCGCCGTACTTGTTAATTTTCCTCCTTATGATTTCCTGTTGACTGGCAACATTTCCTTCCGGTCTTGTAAAACTAATGCCAGATGACCAAAAAGTTACTTCCCTGGAAGAAGTTCATCCACAGGAGTTGAAAACAGTTTTCTTCCTTTGAAGAACGAAGGAGGCCACGTTATATACATGTTTGTGTTAGCAGTCTACCGTATCGGGAAGATGTGCTGGTTTGACCCCCTTTAGACGTCTCTCATTGCCAGTCATTTGGTAGTACTGTGCGCCCAGCCTTTTCCCCCCACTTTGTTTTATCATGAGATGCACTTAATGTAAAATTTACCATCTTGATCGTTTTTGAGTGCACAGCTCTCTGGTGGTAGGTACTTCCACGTTGTGCGGCTGTCCCCACCATCCACCACCACACCTACAGTGCTGTGTGTCAGTGACGTGCAAGTGACACTGAGAGAAAACCACCAAACTCTGCGCCATTGAATGATGGCTCCCCGTTTCCTCTCCCCTTACCAGTTGCGGGTCTGTTTAGATTTTCTGTTTCTTCCTAGGTTAGTCTTTAGGTTTTTGCCTGGTGTCTGGGTCATCCGGTTGCTCTGCCGTCGTCCGTGGTACTCTCAGGAGCCTTTCTGTTTCTGTAGAATCGGCAGGAATGCCCCTGCTTTCATTTCTGATTTTAGTATTGGAGTCTTCTCTTTTATTTTTTTCTTTAAGTTCGTTAGCTAGAGATTTGTTAATCATCGGTCTTTTCAAAGAATTGCCTTTTGCTTTTGTCAGTTTTCCTGTTCTCTATTTCGTTTCTTTCTGCTCCGCTCTTTGTTATTTCCTTCCTGCTGGTAGCTTTGGGTTCAGCTTATTCTTCTTTTTCTGGTTCCCTGAATTATAAAGTCAGGTTGTTGATTTGATAGTTCTTTCTCTCTCTCTTTTTCTTTTTTTTTTTTTAGCATAAGCGTTGCTCCTATGCATTCGTCCTTAAACATTGCTCTGCTGGAGCCCACAGGTTCCAGTTTGTTGGGTTCTATTTTTGTTTCCGTATTTTCTAATTTCGCCTGTGATTTCGTTGAGCCAGTGATTGTGTTATTGAATTTCTACTAATTTGTGAATTTTTCATCTGTTACAGATTTCTAACTTCATCCCATCCTGGTTGGAAAAGATACGCTGTATAATACCTACCTTTTAAAATGTATTGAGATTTAATTTGTAATTTTACATAAAGTCTGTCCTGGAAAATGTGCTCTTGGGTTAGGCTGCTGGGTGGAAGGACACGTGCGTGGCTGCTTAGGGAAGGACATGTGCATGGCTGCTGGGGAGAAGGATGTGTGTGGCTGCTGGGCGTGTGTCTGTTAGATGGAGCTGGTTGATTGTGTTGTTCTGGTCCTGTATGTCCTTATTCATCTCCTGGTGGTTGTCCTGTCCGCCACCGGGAATGACGTGGAACTGCCCGTTTTCCAGTTTGTGAATTTCTGCTCTGTGTATTCTGATTGTCTCTCCTTGGGTGTGTAATTGTTTGTAATTTATCTTCTTGCTGTAGAGCGCATCTTGTTAACACGGATCGTCTTCTCTGTCTCTCGTAAACTTGCTGATTTCAAGTCCGTCTTGTGCGGCATTAGTGGGGCCACCTGCTCTGTTTTGGTCACTGTTCGCCTGGTGTGTCTTCTCCCGCCTTTCATGTCAGCCTGTTTGTGTCTTTGCATCACGGTGAGTCTCTTACAGATAGCATGTGGCCGCAGCGTGTGTTTTTATCCATTCTACCAGTCTCTGTTTTTTAACTGAGGAGTTAATCCATTTACATTTGAAGCGATCACTGAAAATGGCTGACACGTTTCTGCATTTAGCTATTTGAGTTCTATGTGACTTACAGTCTTTGATCCTCATTTCCTGCTGTTTCTGTCTTCTTTTGTGTTTAGTTGATTTTTCTTTTTTGTGGTGAAATGTTTAATTCCTCTCTCATTCCTTTTTTATGTATTCAGAATCTGTTTTCTTTGTAGTTACTGTGTGGATTACATTTAACCTCTAAAGTTAAAAATACTCTTGAATTTATGCTTAACTTCAGTAACAGAAACTCTGCTCCTACACAGTGCTGTCTCACCCCCTTTCAGTTATTGACGTCACAAAATTACATCTTTATACGTTATCTGGAAACATAGACGAGTTGTTTATTATGCATTAGTCTCTCAAATTATGTGGAAAACACCATGCAGAATTATAAACCAGTTACAGCAATACTAGCTTTGGACAAATAATTTTTTTTTTCCCTAAATGTATTAGTCTTTTCAATTATGTAGGTCAAAAAGTAAAGTTACAAACCGAAGTAACCATAACAGTAGCTTAGGTGGCTGCCCCTGTATTTCCCTTTATTGCGATCTTTATTCCCCCATCGCGCTCTGCATTACCATCCGGCGCCCTTTCAGCCGCAGGACTCGCTGAGGCAGTTCTCCAGGGCTGCGAGCTCTCAGCCTTGTCTGGAAGTGTCAGTGTGTCCTTCACTTTCGAAGGACAGTTTTGCCAGGTGCAGGGCCCCGGGGTGACTGTTTTCTTTTAGACTTCGACTCTCTTAGCCCACTGCCCTCGGGCCTCCAAAGTTTCTGATGAAAAATCTGCTTGTCATGTTGCTGAGGCTCCTCACAGGCGACCAGCTGCTTCCCCCTCACCGCTTTCCAGGCTCTCTCTGTCTTTGGTTTTCAGCAATTTGTTTGTCATGTGTCTTGTTCTTGGTCTCTGAGTCTTTTCTCCTTGGAGTTTCTTGAGCTTTTAGATGTCTATATTCCTGTCTTTCATCAAGTTAAGGAAGTTTGATCATTATTCAGATAATTTCTCTGTCTTCCCTCTCTTCTCATCTTCGGGGATGTCCAGAGTGTGCACGGTGCCCCAGGGTCCTGTAGGCCTGTCTGCTCTCCTTCAGTCTTCGTTCGTTCTGTCCTTCCCACGTAGTAATTTTTGTTATCTCGTCTTTGCTGGTTCGTTCTTCTGTCAGGTCTGCCTTTGAATCCCTGAAGTGGGTTTTTCTGTTTCAGTTACTGTAGTTTTTACCTCCAGAATTCTGTTTGGTTTCTTTTTAGGTTTCCTGTGTCTTCAGTGATGTTTGCATTTTGTTCCTGTATCATTTTCTGGACTTACCCCGTCTTCCTTTAGTCCCTGGAGCACATTTAAGACTTGATTTAAGGTCTTCGTCCAGTAGAGGGCGCCCGTGAAGCGGCTGCCTGGGGTTCATTCAGGTCGTGGTCCCAGGGTCCCAGGATCGAGCCCTGTGTCAGGCTCTTTGCTCAGTGAGGAGCTCACTTCTCCCCTGCTGCCCCCCTGCTTGTGCCCACTTACGCGCACGCACTCTCTGTCTCTCTCTTTCTGACAAATGAGTAAATAAAACCTTACGTAAAAGTGAAGTCTTCATCCAGTCGGTCGACCACCTGCTGTTTCTCAGGGATGGTTTCTGTTGGGTTATCTTTTCCCCTTGACTCTCATACCTTTCTGCGTCTTTTATGTCCTGTGGTTTTTGTTGTCGAGTGTTGGATGTGTGAATCTAGGAACCTAGTAACTCTGAAAATCAGATTCTCCTGCAGGGTGTGCTGATTCTGGTTGGTTCGGTTGGCTGTCTCTGCGCGAGGGTCAGACTGAGATGTAAACTGAAGGTCTTCCCAGGTCTTTTCTGAGCTGGACCTTTCCCTGAGCATGTGTAGGTGCTTTTTAATTCTCCCACGTGAGGTTGTGCTTGAATGTCATAGTCTTTAATGTCTGGAAGGGGAAGGGAGTACGGATGGAGGGGGACAAGGGGGCGCTGGCTCTTCAAATCATCCGGAAGTCACCTGACTCTCGGGCGAGGGGTTTGCAGCAGAGGTGGCCTGAGTGTAGTAACTGGGCTCCGCCCCTGCGCGTGCCTCTCCCTGAGCGGAGGCAGCGCCCAGCTGCTGGAGTCCAGATCCCCGGGTTTTGGGGGACATGGTCCTTTGTGCTCAGCCTGGTTCCCTAACGCTCTGTGCAAGCTGCTTTGGGAATGCGTGTCAGGCTGGGCTGGGGCTGGGAAGGTGCTCCTGTGCTAAGAGCTGAGATGGACCAAAATGAACCACACTTTACTGCCAGGCCATCTGCTGGCAGGTGCCAGTCTTCCTCAGACCAGCACTTCCGAAATAGTTACTCAGATTCTGCCCGTGCGGTTGCTGTCTGGGTGCGGAGACAGATTCCTGGCGCTCCCTCCTCTGCCATCGTCCCAGGCTCCTCCACAGCCTTTTACATGGTTTTTCACACTGCCGTCTTGTGCCTTTTTCCCTAGTGCCCGAAATTGTGCGGGAGACCCAGGACCTCATAGAACAAGGGGCGCTCCTCCAGGCCCACCGGAAGTTGATGGACCTGGAGTGCTCCCGGGACGGGCTGATGTATGAGCAGTACCGCATGGACAGTGGGAACACTCGCGACATGACCCTCATCCACAGCTACTTCGGGAGCACGCAGGGGCTCTCGGACGAGCTGGCCAAGCAGCTGTGGATGGTGCTGCAGAGGTCACTGGTTACTGTTCGCCGTGACCCCACCTTGCTGGTCTCGGTTGTTAGAATTATCGAAAGGGAAGAAAAAATCGACAGGCGCATACTTGACCGAAAGAAACAGACTAGTTTTGTTCCTCCCGGGAGGCCCAAGAATTGGAAGGAGAAAATGTTTGCGATCTTGGACAGAACCGTGACTACTAGAATTGAGGGCACACAGGCGGACACCAGGGAGTCCGACAAGATGTGGCTTGTCCGCCACTTGGAAATCATAAGGAAGTACGTCCTGGATGACCTCATTGTTGCCAAAAACCTGATGGTTCAGTGCTTCCCTCCCCATTACGAGATCTTCAGGAACCTCCTGAGCATGTACCACCAGGCCCTGAGCACGCGGATGCAGGAGCTTGCATCCGAAGACCTGGAAGCCAATGAGATCGTGAGCCTGTTGACGTGGGTCCTAAACACCTACACGAGGTAAGTCCGAAGTTGCTCTTGTATTTTCTTTGACACACGGTTGAGTTGCTTTGCTGCATGTGCTCAGCTCCCGCAGACTTCGTTTTCTGCTGATGAAAGTCTCCCCTCTGGTCCGTCTGGGGCTTAGCCTTGAGGTCAGGGCCCAGCCTCTGCCTGTGTGAACGCTCTCGCACTCGGGTGGTGCTTCTGCTCCTGACTTCCCATCCCTAGTGAGCAGTTCAGCATTGGGCTTCTCTGTGACACTGAGCGCCCACTGTGCACTAGGCCCCTTCCGCCTCGCGGTGGCCTCCTGAGCGTGTGGTTCTGCCCAGCAGACGGGTGAGGACACGTGGGCGCGGGAGGTCCCGGGACCGGCACGGACCGTGGGAGGCACCAGCTCCCTCCTCCTGGCTGCCGGTGCCCCCCAGTTTGGTTTCTTCTCCCAGTATCCTGGAAAAATCCGTTCTTTTAATATTTCAGCCGTAAGGTTTTGTCACTTCGCAAAAGGGACACGCGCTGTTTTGTGCTTGTACTCGTCTGACGCAGCGTTGGGAGTTGTGGCCGCGGGGCGGTGTGCTGACGTTCTTTACGGTTAGCTAGCTGAGGGGAAGATGCGTTTTTGGATTTTCTGGGCTTTGTGAATCGAGAACAGTATAAAATTCTGTGCTGTAGTTATTTTTAGCCTGTCTTGTTGCTTGTGTGCAGAAATTTGTTAAACCTCTCGCTGATCAGTAAGGGTTCGGGTATGTGGTGTGTCTATTGGTAACTGGTTATAGTAGAGAACGCTTGCGACTTAACGTAAAAACATAGGAGAGACACTCTCTCACCCGCGATGACGATGGTCACTTAGGCGTGTCTGCAGCTTCGTTGTGCCAAGCCTGGGTACTGTCCCCCGGGCGCTGCCCTCTCCCAGCCCACAGGTCCGGGGTGATCACCATTCTCCCCAGCCTGTGGCCTTCTCTGTTCAGGCCTTGAGTTCTCGTTACCCCACGAGGAAAGCACTGGGAGGGTCATCTTCATTTTGTGCGTGAGGAGACTGAGGCACGGGGGTGCCGTGCCCAGCCTGGACGTGGCCAGCCCGCGGAGAGCAGTAGACTCTGGGCCCTGCGGCCTCGTCGCTGCTCCAGCCGCCAGACTGGGCACCGTTTGTTCACGTGCAGTTGTGTGTCTTGGTTTCGTGCGTTTTCGTGTGTGCACAGCTGCGTACCGACCGCCTTCTCAGCATTTGGACTTCCGCGTGGGAAAATCTGAGCTGCTGTCGTGCTAGAAGCGTTTCCCCCTGCAGCGAGGCTCTTGGGTGACGATCTCGGCGGAGTGGACAGTCTCTGGACACGGGCAGGGTTTCCCGAAGCTCCTTTCGCTGGGGAAGAGCCTGTGTGTCTGACGGAGAGCGGGCCCGCTGCCAGGGCTCCGCGTCCCCTGTAAATGTGTGTGTGGGGACGACGGCCCAGGGCGTGTGATTTGTTTTGAACGTTGAAACCTTGGACTTCGAAGAACCCAGCCACACGAGGATAAGCACTGTCGTCTGACGGGAACTGTTCTGCGGTTCCGTGCACGGCCCTGCCTTCCTACGCCCGGCTGTCGGGGCGCGCTGGGCCTCCCCGCCGACGCGTCTCTCGTCAGGAAGCGCAGGGACCGGCACCGCTGACTTCAGCGCCTACGCTGCTGCGTCCCTGCGCTTGCTTGTCATTCCGTGGGTGACAGGACCTGCCCGCCCAGCACCTCCGCTTCGCCGGGCCCTGGCCTTCCCCGGGGCAGGTGCTGGGCGTCAGCCACACACATCTCCGCTCACGGGCTTGCTTTCCTGAGTGACGCGGGGGCCGAGGCCAGGGACAGAGGGGCCTCGTGTGACCACTCCTGGCCCAGCGCTCACCCAGGGCCTGCCCCTCCTCCCGGGCACGATCTCGAGGATGCTCGGACGTTTGCGGGTCAGAAGAGAGAGCGACACTTAGCCGAGCGCCCTGTGTCCCCGCTAACTCTTCTTTCTCACACCGGCTTTGCCGTAGTGCAGAGATGATGGGGAACACGGAGCTGGCCCCGGAAGTGGACGTCAGCATCCTGGAGCCTTTGCTCTCTCCAGACGTGGTCTCTGAGCTGCTCAACACGTACATGTCAACCCTCACCGTGAGTAGAGCGGGGCGCGCCTCCGAACCAGACCGTGTGGGCGCTCGGTCACGCTCTGACTGCGGCCGGCGGGCGGACCGAGGCGGGGGAGCGACCTGTTCGGTGTTGGCTTCCGAAGGGGGTGTGGGCTCTGTTTCTGGGACTTTGGATCTTCCAGTGCATGTTGCCCAGGTAGGTGAGGAGGAGGCTGGCCTTCCGGTTCCGGGTGCAGAGACCGAGTGTGTGTCCCACAGGTACAGAAACCTCCTCTGGCTGGAGGAGTGAGCCTGCCTGGCCCCCGGGAGCCGGATGGGCAGTGGTGACTGCCAGCCTCTTAGAGCAGAGCCCAGGAGTGGGAGGGTGGCAGTTGGGGCCCAGGCGTGGACACACACACACACGCACACACAACCCCGTGGCCCCAGGTGGTCTGTGAGGGGCATGGGAAGGTCAGGGCCTGCTTCCCTGGCCAAGGTGAGCCCGAGTGGTTGACAGCATCCCGACTGAGAGCTGAGCCCCACCCAGGGAAGCAGGGAGGGGTCCGTGCTCCCAACGTGGCGGCGCTGGTGTGTGGTCTTTTGGGGACAAGCCTGCTGGGGGCACGTCCGCCTTGTGCTTCCGTGTGCGGCTGAGTGCTCGTCCAGACGGTGGCTGGCGGAGGCAGCACCTGGCACAGAGGTGGCTTGTGGAATGGCTTCTCTGGTGTCCCCTTGTTTAGGAGTAGTGACTCCCAGGGCCCTGAGTTTGGTTTTTGCCGCTGCACAGCTGAGGAAAGGCTGTGTGCATTGCCTTAGAGGGGCATGTTCTGTTCTTCCTTTTTCTGTGATGCCAAATTTCTTTAGTCGAACATCATTGCCTGGCTGCGGAAAGCTCTAGAAACAGACAAGAAGGACTGGATAAAAGAGACTGAGCCCGAAGCCGACCAGGATGGGTACTACCAGACGACTCTCCCTGCCATCGTCTTCCAGGTACCGTCGTGTGCTTCTGAGGTTCACTGCTGTCTCGCCCCTGGGGTCTGTGGGTTCTACAAATGGATGTAAAGTGCCTCCCTCCCTAAAGACAGAGGGAGCCCTTCCCGGGGCCTCAGGCCCCTCTTTCTCCGGAGCAGAAGTCGCCAAGGGTTGCCCGTCCAAGCAGTTTTGCCCAGAGTTACTCTAGTTTTCCTAAAGTGTTTGAGTTTGCGCAAGAACCGAACTGCATGTTACTTGTGTGTGACGCTCCGGTTTGAGTTTGCTTGTTTGATGTTTTCTGATGTTGAAAATGGCTGAGATTCGTCTTCTAAAATGCCACCTGATTGAGTACGACCCCACGGGTTTGGGGAAGTGCCCTTTATGTTATAACCATAATTGCGCCGTCTTCTTGTGGGTCCTTTGCTTTTTGATCCCCAGCACCTGTTGGCGTCCCCCAGCTTCCCTACTGTCCTTTTCTTCTGGCCTCTGTTTTTCTTCCTGGAGGAAGGTTTCTGGCAGGAGGAGGGCTGAGTCATGTTCTAACCCTGTGTGGGACCACGTTGCTGGCATGTGCTTGGATGCCAGCCGGGCACAATGAGCACTGTGGGCCTCTGTCTCTGGATGACACCGTGAGCCACAGAGGGAGCTCCCCCTTTCCTTTATTTTGGAAGCCGGCGTCACAACAGACTGTGTACCGCAGGCTTAGGGTGAGCTTGGCCTCCCCGCCCCCTCCGCCTGTCCACGTGGAGCTCCCTCAGCTCCCGGGTGTACCCTCCTGGTTCTTCGTAAGGAATTCACGTCACAAGTCGCAGCCCAGCCCCTGGCACCCATGTGACCCCGGCTGCACCCGACCCCCTTCGGCCCCCCATCTCCCCATTAGCTCACTGAGAACACGTATTTCCCTCCGTGTGGAGATAAGCCTGTCTGCAGGTAATTGGGAAGTGATTCCCTTGTGTGTTTTTTTTCATCTGATGAGAAGGTTGTTCGTTTAACCGACTTGCTCTTTTTTGGTGGTTCCCCACACCCCTGATTTTGGACTAGAACTACCCGTTGGCAGATAGGGGTTTATATAATGGGAAATTGCACCCTTGCGAGTTTATATTAGAATTCATAAACTCTCCAATTTTTAGATGTTTGAACAGAATCTTCAAGTTGCTGCTCAAGTAAGTGAAGACTTGAAAGCAAAGGTACTTGTGTTGTGTCTTCAGCAAATGAACTCTTTCCTCAGTAGGTACGTGTTTTGCCAGCGCGCTCATGTAGAAAGTGTATGTTTTTAAGACGTAAAATACGCCTAACGTTAAAAAGTACTTTAGGCCTGGATTTGTTGTCGTGACCTTTGTTATTTTGAAACAAGCCTTTGCAGCAGAGGACAGTGTTTTCCTGAGAGCCCAGATGGGCCTGCTTCTCCTCCAAATGCTTCCTTTCACTTGTCTGCCCTGCCCAGGGCCTGGGAGGGACTCCCGTCAGGTGGCGGCTCCGGTTCCGGCTCCCGTCACTGGGAGTCGCACCCCCGCCCCCTCAGAGGGGCTGGGGAATGTATCTCCAGGACTCCTCTTTTTGACTTGCTCAGGAAGATTTTCAAACCTATACAGAAGCAGAAAGAATGGTGTAAAAAAAACTTGACCCATCGTCGCCCTTCAAAAGCTGAGTCCCCCTTTAAAGCCCCTCTCCCCCAAACATTTTAAAGCAAGTCCCATTCTGGCATTTCGTCCTGTATACCCTCACTCCGGCTGAGGGCCAGCTCACACCAAGTTTGTATTTGGGTTTCCCCAGTGTTTTCAGACGTGCCTCCTAGTTGCGTATGGAGACTGAGCTAGTGGCTGGTCTGGCTCCCAGGTCTAGGGGAGAATAGCATGGCCTTGCCCCTGTGTGAGCCCTGGCCTGTGGGCACATGCAGATTATGTCCTAGGGCCCAGCACCTTCTTACCCGGCCCTGACTGCCGGCCTTGGGAGCCACATGTTGCTCTAAAGCCTTGTGAGATTCCTCTTTATTTTCTTGCTGTTTCGCAAGAACCGGGTATAGGTGGGGTACACTCCACATTGTGGCACACCACGGAGTGGGGTCCGCCTGTCCTGCCCTGCAGACCGAGAGTCCCTGTCAGCTGTACCCCTGGGTCATGACCCCAGTTGTTAGCAGAAAGAGGAAATTTTCCTCATCAGCCTCAGAAGCTTGCTTACCTGAACCACATGTTGACAGAAGGTGGAATGAATGCATAATTATTTCTCTTTAACTGCCAAATTTGCTCCTTTTTTAAGGTCTACGCGTATGTACAGTGTGTTGTAGTGTTGTGTTCTGGTGTGTGAGCCTAACAGTTTCAGAAATGTGTAGTGATCTCAGTTGCTTGTTTTCTTGACCTCAAATGAGTAAGTTAGTTATTTTTGAGTAATTTCCTAATTTGATTTTTTCAGGGAAAGTTTCAGAAAGTGACATTTTATCTAATATTTGATAATGCTCCCAACACTATAGTATGAATTTCTAGGCAAATTGTGTGTTAGATAAAATAATACCTTTTCCCTCACAAATATTTCAAAATATTTATATACTCAGAATGCTGAATCATATTTCAGAGCCTGACACAAAGTATGTTTTTAATAATCCATTTAAAATGATCAGCTTCCCTGATTTTTCATTACTATATAGATCATCCAAAATTTATTTTTCAAGATTTACCTGGTCCGATGTTAACGAAGCCAGGTGTCTCATCAGGTGTGATTTCCTTGTGAAGTGCGGTGCACCCCCCAGGCCGCCCTTACGGATGGTTCCTCTGGGGGCTGTGTGTTCGCAGATACAAGGAGGAGGCCCAGTTGTACAAGGAGGAGCACCTCCGGGACCGGCAGCGCCCGCACTGCTACGTCCAGTATATGATCGCCGTCATCAACAACTGCCAGACCTTTAAGTGAGTGACCGTGGGGCGCGGCGACCCCAGAATGACAGGGCAGAAGGGAAGGGTACTCGGTGGCATCATCGAGCCTTGCCTTTTTCCTTACAGAGAGTCCATCGTCAGTTTGAAAAGGAAGTACTTGAAAAGTGAAACGGAAGAAGGCATGTCTCCGAGCCAGCCCAGCATGGATGGGATTCTGGACACCATTGCACAGGAGGGCTGCAGCAGCCTGCTGGAGGAGGTCTTCCTGGACCTGGAGGTGGGAGCCGGTTCTTGGCTGCCTGGTTTCCTGGCCGGAAATGATGTTTCCGTCCAGTGCGGGTCTGTGACGCTCCCTGGGACCGCACCCTGGGACCACACCCTGGGACCACACCCTGCGACCCAGATGGAGCCGACCTTCCTGTCCGCCTTTCTCCCGGTGAAAGGGCCTTTGCTTTTCCGTGAGGTCTGCCTCATAGGACGCGGGTGCAGCGTAGTCCTTCCGCTGTGCAGTTGGACAGAATACCATTGGATAATAACGAGACTAACCTCAGCGGGTTGTAAAGTGGAAACAAGGATGTAGAAGGAAGACGGACTATGTTCGTTAGCAAATTCTTGATACCAGAACCAACTTGAGAATTCATCCACATTTGCACACCCACCACATGGACCAGTCTTAGCTTTGAATAAAAGCACAACACGGAGTCACTGACAGAATGCACTTAGCATCATGTCAGAGGCATAACGCACCAAGAACAAGTAGGGTTTAGTTCAAAAATACAGGCGTTACATTGATGTGTAGGCAGAAACCAGAGTATGTTTAAAAAATCAAACTGTGATCATCTTGGGTCCTCCTGGGAAGGAAGGAGCTGGCGAGGGTCTTCTGGGGTGATTGGTGGGATCGTTTTGTGATGTCGTATACTTTCTCGAAAATGATTTAGTTCAGGGACAGGTGATGATGGATTACGATCTAAACGGATTAGATGAAATTTCCAAATAAAAAAACTGAACAAAAAATGAGATAAAGGACACAAGTAAGCCCTTTCACAGAAAAGGTGTTGTGGATGTCTGAAATGTGAAAACAGGATGCCGGTCTTCCCAGTCTTCAGAGATGCGCACACTCAAACCGAGCGTTCTCTGTGGCTTTGCAGGCTGGCGGGTAGCGCCGCAGGCAGGGGAGAGGGCGTGCTCTCGTGTGTTCGCTGCAGGACCAGTGCCGTGGCTTTGGGGGGGCCCTGTGGAACGTTTCCGGGGTTTAGTTTGCACACTTGTTGGCTGAACAGTTCTGCTTTTGGGGTTTCACCTGCAGAAGAGCGCAGGTTCATTGCACTGTTCTTTGTAACTGCGAAACGTGAGCAGTTTCAGATGTCCGTTGGGGACGGGTAAATGCAGAATAGCCATATGACATACGTGAACAGTAGAGGCGGCCTGTGTACGGACAGATCTGCACGTCCCCGAAGCCCTGTAGCCAGTGTCTCACATGGTTATGGGATATGTTTGCGGATCCCACGGCAGTAGGGTTTTCACGTGTGTATTTCCGTCACAGAACATCACTGAGGCTCTGCAGCACCTTCTTCCGGATACATGTGACTCGGGGACAGTGTCCAGGTGACATTTTCTGTGCTCTTTGCAGCAACATCTCAGTGAGCTGATGACAAGGAAGTGGCTGTTAGGATCCAACGCCGTGGACATTATTTGTGTGACTGTGGAAGATTATTTCAGTGATTTTGCCAAAATTAAAAAGCCGTACAAAAAGGTAAGAGGGTGGACACAGTGACGTGGTGTGAGCTCACCGACAGGCCGGAGCCAGCCTGCCGTCTTGTGTGGAGCTCCGTGTCCTCTTGGTTCTGTGATGCACGTTCACGGGTGGTTTCGTGAAACTCAGGCAGGAGACGTCCGTGTGTGGAGACAGGCCGGCTGGAGGCGATGGTGCTTCTGTTCGTTTAACCTTCCTGCCTCCTGACCCCCACCAAACCCTCCTCGACACACGGCTACAGACGCCGGCCGTGCTCGTAGTAGGGACCTCCTCAGCAGCCCCAAATGCCCTGGAAGGGGGGGGTGGGGGCAGCAGCCGTGGACGGGGCTAAGCGGCAGCTCCCTCTGCAGCATCCCCGTCCAGGGCACAAGCCGGCTGCCGGCTTTCTCCGCTCCAGGGAGGCCCCGGGGCTCTTCTTGGTGTGGCTGGGCCCTGGAGAGCCCTCACGTGCCCCAGCCGCGTGCCTGTCCTCTGGGGTGTCCCCAAGCAAGCCTGTGTCCTCCTGCAGGGCCTGGGGCTCTCTCCTCGTGCATTCTCAGGGTCTTGGGCAGTGTTCGCTGCCGTTGCTGTAACAAGTGATAGGATTTCAGAAGTCGGCCTTTCCATGTGCTTTTTCCTGGCTCATAGGAAATGGTTTGGATACACCGACCTCGTGTTCAGACGTTTTGTAAAACTTCTGACTGTTTCTGGGTTCCGTCTCAGGACCTTTCCGATCCCTGTGCAGACGCTGGTGTCGACTGAGCAATGACCCTGTTTTCGTTGCCGGTTCTCACAGTTCCGTGTCTTTTTGTCCTACTGTGGTGACTGGGACCCAGCGTCCCCCTTGTCTAAGGGCTCAGTTTAAAGGAAATTCTTGTGACCCTGCCAGTAAGAGTGATGCTTGTCAGGAGACCCGGTGACTGGAGCCCTGACTGGTTCCCGCACCTGCTCTGTGCAGAAGCCTCTGGCTGGTCAGAAGGCCGGGTGCTGCTCTCTCGTTGCTTGCCTGGCTTTTAGGTCCACCATTTATTTCAACATTTGCTATGTTGATTTAGTAGCTGGTGGAGCCCAAGTGTGTGCTGCCCTCCGGGGGCGGCCTCTCTGGGGGCTCATCTGCTGGCGCGACTGGGCACGAGCTTTCTTTCACCACTTACGTGGGTGAATGCGCGTGTGCGCTCTTTCAGGTCCTGGCATCTGTGGACGGGCGGGAGGTGGGTGTTCTGCACAGCTGCCTGGCCAGCCTGGGTCTCAGCAGGCACCTGGGGGGAGGGGTGTCTCAGCGGGGAGCCCGGGGGGTCCTCAGTGGGAAGCCTGAGGGGTTTAATCTGGGGGGGTGTCTCAGTGGGAGCCTGGGGATCCTTAGCAAGGGCTGGGGGCCTCACTGGGGTGCCTGGGGGAGTCTCAGCAGGGGTTAGGGGCCTCCGTGGGATGCCGGAGGGGGGTCTCTGCAGAGCCTGGGGGGTCTCGGTGGGAGGGGCGTGGGCATCTGAGCAGGAGCCCGGGGCTGCCTGGCTGACCTCGTATGTGCCGGCAGAGGATGACCGCGGAGGCGCAGCGACGAGTGGTGCTGGAGTACCTGCGGGCCGTCATGCAGAAGCGCATCTCCTTCCGCAGTGCCGAGGAGCGCAAGGAGGGCGCCGAGAGGATGGTCCGGGAGGCCGCGCAGCTCCGCCTCCTGTTCCGGAAGCTGGCCGCCGTGAGTGCCACTCTGGTTCTGTGTCCCCGCCAGGGCTGTTGAGGCTTGCTGGTCCGGGCCAGTCCCATCAGGGACCAGGTGACCAGTCGGTCCTCCTTGTGAGCATGGGAAGGTCTGTTGGACCTTGTGGCTGGGATGGCTTCTAGGGCGTTACCGCGAGCCCCGTGGCAGTGGTGCTAGCTGGATTGGCCTCACCTCCTGGGCTGCCGGCCCCCCTGCCTGCGCGTCCCTGCTGAGGGCACACAGGACAGCTCCCCGGGGGCCAATCCTGAGCCTTCGGCAGCCACCTGGGCCACAGAGTTCCGTGGACACTCGGCCCGTGTCCCTCATAGCGCTTGGCAGCTGCACACACATTGTCTTCCAGGGCTTCGGTGAGGACGCAGACGGGCACTGTGACACCATCGTGGCCATCGCGGAAGTTATTAAGCTGACAGACCCGTCACTGCTCTACCTGGAAGTTTCCACACTGGTCAGCAAATACCCAGACATCAGGTAAGAGTGCGTGGCCGTCTGTTTCAGCTGGAAACCGTGGAACAGAGCAATAAGCTCATTCCCAGGGTCACTGACAAGATGGAGGGGCCCGACCGTCAGGTGCGAGCACCGTTGGGGGGCCCAGTTCCTGGGAGGACAAGCTGTGTGGACGATAGCCAGGAGCAGAGTAGGCATGTCTGTGTGCCTCTGCGTCCCCTAGCCCTGCTACTGGACCTGGAGCCCATGGGTTCCCGGCCTTGGGTCACACACCTCCTAGGTGTCAGAGCACAGGTGGCCCAAGTGCAGGCAGGCCATCACCACGCTCCGCACCGCGGGAAGGTGGCAGAGCAGAGTGGTTTCTGGAAGCTTGTCTTATGCTCGTGGATTCAGGGGAAGGCGCACATGCGACCGAGACCCACCCCCCGCCTTCCTGTCTCAGCTGGCATCTTTCTGTCGGCACTCTGGGTTTGCTGGAAGCGGGGCCAAGTGTTCTGGGCTCACCAGCATCTCCCGCTCCAGTTAGGTGGTCTGTCAGAGGGTTAAGAGAGCAGTTTAAGAGACTTCATGATTGTGGGTTGAAGGGAAGGGGCGTGGTGAGGGGAGAACTCTGGTTTCTCTCCCGTCCCGACGCGGGGCGTGCACCGCACGTCCACAGCTGTCGACCCTGCTCTGGGGCCTCTGTGTTGGCTGAGCCAGCAGGGGGGAGCTCTGGGGCAGATGGAGTCGGACGTGGGGGCCGAGCGGCGGGAAGCGCACCCCCGACGTGCCCATGTTCCCCACACCTGCAGGGACGAGCACATCGGTGCACTCCTGGCCATGCGAGGGGATACGAGCCGGGACCTGAAGCAGACCATCATCGAGACGCTGGAGCAGGGCCCCACACAGGCCAACCCGAACTATGTGCCCATCTTCAAGGAGATCATGGTTCCCAGTCTGAACGTGGCAAAGCTCCTCAAGTAGCCTGCCAGGCCCCAGCCCTGGAGATGTGTGGCTGTCAGAAAACTGTGAGATGCCCAGGACTCACAAAGAGTCCCTTAAAGAGCAAGCGCTCTGGTGGCCGTGGTCCTTCCGGCTTTCTCATGCTTTGTAACGTCCTTTGTGAGGCAGGCTCCGGTGTGAGGAGCCTCGGGGTGCCTGTCCCCCTTGACCTCTGGGTCTTCATTTCCACGCAGTGTAAACACTTACAAACTCTGCTGCTCAGTAAAGAGTCTGACCTCCTGCAGGGACTGGGGGCGTCCTGGATGTGAAGGTGTTCTTGCCGGGGGCTGTGGTGAGCGGCCAGGGCCTCCAGGCACTGGAGCCCAGAGATGCACCCAGCAGGGAGGCGGCTTGGGATTCTCTCCCTCCCTCCACCCCTTCCCCACCCCGCGGGCTTGTGTCCTCTCTAAAAACAATGTGCCTGCGACACAGGAACTCAAGGATCTTGGGGGGCAGGATCCATCCTGGGGGGACGAGAGTCACCTGGGGGGCGGGATCCATCCTGGGGGGACAAGAGTCACCTGGGGGGCGGGATCCATCCTGGGGGACGAGAGTCACCTGGGGGGGCAGGATCCATCCTCGGGGATGAGAGTCACCTGGGGGTGGGATCTGCCTCAGGGGGATGAGATTCACCTGGGGGTGGGATCTGTCTCAGGGGGACAGGATTCACCTGGGGGATGAGATTCTGCTGGGAGTGGGATCCACCTCGGGGACAGGATCCACCTGGACATCTGGGGCAGGTGCAGTTCTGCCTCCCCCATCAGTCTCATCTTGGCCTTCAGCCTGGCCTTGCGCATCTCTTTTCAGCGCTGGGCTCCACCCCTTTGGTGTCTCGGCTGCTTCCTCCTCCCACTCTGGCCGGGTGGGTGTTGCTCTGCCCTTTCTGGGCACCTGTTTGCTGTGTGCGGTGAGTCTGAGTAAGCGAGCGAGCACAGGTGCGTGCCTGTCTGTGCCTGGGAAGAACCGGGTCTCAGGCCCCAGGATGCACCAGCAGTCCTGTCCCGACAATCTCCCTGCACCACCCGAAGGGGCTGCCTCGGACACACGCGTGCGCACGTGCACACACACACGCGTGCGCACAGACGTCGATGTTAACTTAGAGCCAGAGCATGGTTCACCTGCAGCAAACTGCGTCTTACATTTTCCCAGTGTGATTGCTCACAAAGTTACCACCCAAAGTGCCTGAAACATTTTTTTTTTTTAAGATTTTTTTGTTTATTTGACAGAGATCACAAGTAGGCAGAGAGGCAGGCAGAGTGGGGGTGGGGAGGAAGCAGGCTCCCCACGGAGCAGAGAGCCAATTGTGGACTCGATCCCAGGACCCTGGGATCACGACCCGAGCCAAAGGCAGAGGCTTTAACCCACTGAGCCACCCAGGCGCCCCGCCTTAAAACACCTTTAATAGACTTGATCATGCGGGTGTGACAGGGTCTGCGGCGGGGCCCCTGTCCAGCATGCCCAACGCTGTAAGGCACATTGTTCTGTGATCACAGTTATACAAAATTTGACAAAGTTTACATTCACAAAATTAACATAGGCAATTTACACCACTCCTAACTTAACATTTCGAATTCCAGTGAAATTCTTTAAATCTTGCACGATAGAAGATGGCTCCCTAGTACACAGTATATAAGCACTGTAACGAAATCATTCTCAAGAAAACACAGAAGTGAAAGACAGCTACTCCTATCTTTGTGTTCTTTACAGTCTACCAGAAAGTAGCCAAAATTCAGTATTAAATAAATAGGAATTCTTTTATAATAAAAAGTTTCACAACAGTTTCCTACAGAAACATTCATGAGACTTTGTTTACATTCTGATTTACAATGACAAGAATAGCTAGGGTTCTGATTCACGAACTGTATCCAGAGCACGAGCCTGTGTAAGCCTGTCCACGGGGGAACACCGGAGCTCTCTCACGAGCACTGGCGTGTGGGGCTCTGCTGGGGAGCCTCCCCACCTGGAACTGAGGCTCCTCTAGGGCTGCACTCTGCCCTGGGCCCATCCAGGACAGAAGACACCAGCCGAGAGCTGAGCCTCAAGACCCGCCGGTTTACTCTTTCTGGGGTTGAAGGACGTACCTGTGAGCCGCTTTCCCCGGCCCAGCCTCTAGCTCTGCAGCGGGGCACGGAATCCGGGTCCAGTGATCCAGGGGAGTGGTTAAGGCAGCTGGAGATGCCGGACCCGCTGGGCTGCGGACCTTCCCGGGCGCCCTGGGCGGCGGGCCCTAGCCTGACCTGGGTGCAGCAGGCGTCTTCCTGGAGGTGGGCTTGGTGACCAGGCTGGCCTGGGGCAGTCTGTCGGGTCACTCTCTGGCAGGTTTTGTGGCCCCAATGATGGCTGGATTCTGTGCTGGCGGAGTGGGTCAGAATGGTTGCACAGTGTGGGGGGGAACTACGGAAACCGCCCCCTCCCCACCTGTGTGTGTGACTTCGGCGACGGGCAGATCTGCTCTCGGGGTCAAGAGCTTTGTGCTGCTGAGCAGATGCCCCAGCGGCTGTCCCTTGTTTTTCTCAGCCGCAGACCGCACAGACTTTCTCGCCAGGGTCTCAGTGTGCACTATGAAAACACTGGAGTGCTGTCAGAACTCGCCCGTGGTGGCTGTGAGAATTTGCACCAACAGAACTCGCTCACCACGCAGCACACTTTCCTCTCCTGGGCAGGGCTGAGCTGGGCTTCTTGAGAAGAGCTCCCAGGAGTGTCCGTCGGAAGGCCCTCATCCCTCTGATCTTCACTACCTCGTCCTCCCACAAAACCCTGTCTGAGCAACAGGCGAGGACAGATGAGGGCCTCTTTCCTGGATCACTGTGGCAGCCACCTCACCCCACCCTCTCGTCCGCTCCCCCCACAGGACAGCCAGACAGTGGTCTCCCTCCAGAGGAACTGGGGTGGGGGCGGAGGGCGCAGCTCTGCACAAGGCCATGTCCCTGAGACCCTGGAGGGGTTGAGAAGGGGTCTGTGTTACAGCATTCTCAGGGTAGGCCCTGAGGTCCCGTGAAGGTCTGAGCCCTGCTCCAAGTCCCTTGGCTCTCCATGAAACAGCAGGTCCCTGCCCCACCTGGCCCTGGCCCCATTAAGCTGCTTGCTATGTGAAGGCCCACTGCGTTCAGCTGGAGCTGTGTAGACCTGCCCACGTGGCCAGTGCAACCTTTGATGGCCCCAGCCATCTGGCAGCAGGTGGGACAACTAAGGCCAGAGACCAGGTGTTTGGCCGTGGGGTAACACCTGGAACCCAGGGGCTGCCACACTGATGCCTGGGCCAGAGCCAGGCCCGTGCTGAGCTCTGGAAGTTCCAACACAAAAAGGACAAACAAACGTGTCTGCAGTTGTACCTAAGATGTCCCTAAGGTGACCGGTAGTTCAGAGAGCCGGTAAGTGTACGTTAGGACAGCACACAGGGCCGGCCCCTCGCCCGCAGATGGCTCCTGGAACCTGGGCTCCAGCCGCCCTGGGGGTGAGAGCCAGGAATCCTGGGCTGGCATCGCCTCCGTGTCCCTGGCAGTGCCGATGAGAGCGCGGACACGGAGCCCACTTCTGGGGACCCAGGGCCCTTCCGGAGGCTAAGTCAGGGCTGACAGCAACACGCAAGGGCCGGCTGGGTTCAAAACCAGGGCAGGCGCCCAGAAGGACCCACGGCCGAGTGTCCGGGCGAAGGCGCGGGCCCAGACCGCGCGGCAGCCGGATGAGGCTCCGCCACGGTCCCGCCGTCGCGCACAGGGGCCTCTGCAGGTGGCTCCCGCGGATTCCGAGGGTCAGGCCGGGTGGCACACGCGGTCCCCCGGGGCGGATTCTAAACCCGCACTTAGACCCCGGCCGGGGGAGACCCCAGGGCCAGGGCGTCACAGCGGCGTCTCCTCCTGCTCCAGCGCGTGCGGCGGCGCGTGGCACGAGGGCTGCAGGGACGCGAGCTTCAGCAGCGCGGGGCGGCGGCGCGCGCGGGGCCGCTGGAAGGAGCGTCGGCTGTGCACGCGGCGCGCCGCCGCCGACCGCGCATGCGCACCCGGGAGCCCGCGGCGCTCCGGCCCCGCGCCGGGCTCGCGGGCGGGCGGGGCCGTGGGCGGGGCCTCGGCGGTGGGCGGGGCCGGGCTCCGGGCGCGCGGGCGCGGGGACCGCGCGGGGAGCGGGGGCTTCTCGGCGGCGGGAGGGGACGAGCGTCCGGTCAGCGGCACGTCGGAGCCCGTGTCACCTGCGGGAGAGGACGGCGTGAGCGCAGAGGGCACCTGGCGGGGGCCCGGGTGCAGGGGAGACCCAGGCGGCGGCGCCGGTGAGGCTCCCGGGCCCGAGCCGGACTGCCAGGCCTTTTCCGGGTCGGCCGGAGGCCGGAGCCTGCCTGCGGGCCGGGGGCATCGCCCGCCTTCCCGGGGGACCGCCCCGCCCCTGCGCAGGTGCAGGACTCACAGGGACAGTCCGGGCCCAAACCTTCCCGCTAATCTTCCAGGTGGCCGCGCAGCCCACACACCCAGCCTGCGCCCCGCCCACTCCCCGGGATGCTGCGGGACACTCAGAGGCCGCGGCCTGGCCGTGGCCAGCCAGGTCCACAGTGACAGGGTCAGCTGAGGACCTGCCTCTGCAGCCCCCCCCACGGGCTCCGCGACCACAGGCTGCGCTCAGTGTCAGGCCCGCGGGATGCAGCCCCCCTGCCCAGGAGTGGTCATGGCCCCGGGGCCTCTCCAGACACACAGTGCGGGGCTCTAGGACAAGCAGAGTTCAAGGAAGAGAGTGGTTCGAGGTTCAGGAGGCTCAAGGAAGAGGAGGTTACGGGGTTCAGAGGCAGAGGAGCAGCGGAAGCCCCAGACGAAAGCCCTGCCCACAGGCGTTTCCACAAACTCTCCTAGTCCCTGCAACATCCCGAGAAAGCGGCTTCATGCATCGAGAGAACGCTGCCCCGGGCAGCCCGCCAGGCTTGCTAGAACAGCCCCCCGCAGGCACGGCCCGCCTCTCCTGAGCTGGACACCCTCTCCAGGCACCCACGGGAGAGAAGAACAAGGAGGTCCTGCTTCCGTTGAAATGCCTGGGAAAGTGCCTTTGTGAGACCCCTCCTGCGCCGGGGGAAGGTCTGCTTCCTGTTCCCTCCCAAGTGCACACCAAGCGCCCAAAGGAAACGAGGAATGAACCCAAAACCTTGCACAAAGGTGTCAACCCTCTTCCCTACGGAAGGTAAAGTGGTCCCAGCACCTTCTAGGGACCCAGCAAGAAGGCCTGGAAGCCCCTGCTGAACAGGTGCCTCCCCCCTGTCTCCCAACCCTGCCTTGCCCCTCACTACCCCCTGCCTCCACCCCTGCCTTACCCCCTCACCCCCACCCCCAACCCCTGACTTCTCTCCTGAGAGGAGCACTGGCCTGCTTGGCTGGCTCATGGCCTGCCCTCCACTTCCTTGTACCCTTGCGCTGAGCTCCCCCCTGTACGAGGTTGAAAGGGCCTGTTGCTCTTCTGGACCCACTTCTGTTACAGGCACTTTCCACAAAGCCCCAGGCCTTTAGGGAGAAAAACAGATGTTGCCTCGCAGCCCCCACCCAGCCCGGCGCTCAGTTCCCTCTGAGCTAAGACTGAGATTCGCGGGCTTAGCACAGGGCTAAAGAGATCCTCAAACAGCTCTGGGTCCCAACGTCTCGGGGACGTCCTAGGAATGCGCAGCTGGAAAAGAGGCTGAGAAGGAGTCAGAGCTGCTGGAGAGGGTCTGCAGAGGTTCAGGTCCAGAGCCAGAGAGGCAGCTGGCTAGGGGAGGAGCTGAGGAGAGAGCGGCCGTCAGGCGGGTGGGCGGGGTCAGGAGTTACATGTGCGTGGACTCAGGGAGGGTCCTGTGGGGCTGCTCCTCGGGGCCATCAGCCTGCAGAAAGGAGTCCACGGACTTGTTGCTGAGGCGGAAGGGCGCCAGGCGGCGGAAGTTGCCTGGAGAGCAGGGGATCTGCACACGGGCCCTCTGGGAGGGCACCACCGTCTCCCCAGGGGACAGCCAGGGTGGCACCCTGGAGAGGATGCTCAGGTCCTCATCCGGGGAGAACACAGGGTTGTCAATTCCTAGGAGAAAGGGCAGCGACTGGTCAGATTCCCAGCTGAACCTGGGATGGCAGGGAGGGAGGGCACTGCCCTCGGTGTCCAACGTCAGCTCGTCCTGCCACCGACACCTGGAAGGTCACCTGGAAGGTCTCTGGGGTTCCAGGCCTCGCACCCCATTCTGTCTCTGCGCAGCAGGCAGGACACTCAACCGCTCCATTCTCTGGAGCAGAGACCCCGTGCCCCCCCACCCCAGAACTCACACCCACACGGACCCAGCACTCAGCCTCCCAGGTCCCGCCGCGCCCATCAGCGGCCAATGACCACACTCACACCTGCGGCCCAGGGAGGGCTGACCCCGCCGCTCACCTGACGGGGAGTCTGTGGCCGTGGTGTCCTGTGTGATGTTTGCCAGGAACTCGATCCCCCCACCCATTTCAGCACCGTGGTCCGGGGCCTCCTCGGGGTCTGAAAGTTCCAAATCTGGTGGCAAGGGAGGGCAGCATGAGGGAAGGGGACTGGGCACACGGCCACCGGGGTCGTGCCCCTGACTACCCTGCAGAGCACTCCGAGGGCTGTCACCGGGCCACCGTGTCATCACGCACACGGCGCTCCCTACCCTCTTCTGGGCCGCTGGCTGGCTGGCAGTGCCCGGACGGCCATGTCCGCACAGGGCGGGCAGAGCGAAGGGGCCGCGGCTGGTCTTCCCCGGAACACGGGAGCCAGGGTGCGTGGCCAGCCCCGTGGTCCCCGCTCCTCCCGCAGCAGCCCCCACCCAGGGTGGGACTGGAGGACCCCGTGGAGGGTCCTGGCTGCCAGGGGGAAGGGTCTCTGGCCAGACAGCGCTCTGGGCCCCCTGCCCCGTGGCCTGTGTCTCTGGGCCCCCTGCTGAGCGCTCCACTGCGCCCCCCAGTACCTTTCTCCTTAATGGTGAGATTGTTCATGGGGCTCTCCAGGGGCAGTTTCCCGTTGGGAATGCTGCTGTTCCTCTGAGAAACAAAGGGAAACTGTTAACGGGCACAGCTACACCCAGACCCCGACCTCCCCAGCCGGTCCCAGACGAGCCCCTGCTGCGCTGCCCGGGGAGCCCTCCGGGGCCCGCCCTGGCCTGTCTCTGGGGGTGCCCCGGGGTGACCCCAAGCCCCAGGGCACCCCAAGTCCCCCTGCCCTCACCCGCTTCTGGGCGCGCTCCCTCTTGTAGAGCTTTGCTGCCTTCTTGCTCGGGTTGACGCCCAGCTTGGCGGACTTGAAGGACTCCAGGCGCTTCCGCATGGTCCTGTGGAAGATCTCCTTGTCCTGCCTCTCGTCCTCGTTCGGGGTCAGCTCGTGCCGACTGTACAGATGCTTGTACTGGGGGAGAGGCCGCGGGACGGTCACAGCGGGGGCACCTGGCACGGCTGCTCCCGGCCTCGCGGCCGCACTAGCATCCCCAGCCGGAAGGACGCAGGGGCGAGAGCACCCGGGGACCTGGCGGCGAGGCTGAGCCCCCGCCCCCCGCCAGCCCTCGAGGCCGTCCCAGAGGAGGGGGGCCCGGGCTCTGCCCCCCCCACGCCCCGCACGCCCACCTCCTGCCGAGGCTTGTACAGGTACTGCTGCAAGGTGTGGTGCGTGACCATGTCCTCCGTGTCGCGGATGCTCCTCCTCCTCTGCTCCAGCGACTGCATGTCCAGGCACACGGCACTCACGTTCTCCCTCCTGCGTGGGGGCCGCCGTGATCGCCCACCTGCCCTGCCCTCGGCCCCTGAGCCTGGGCGCCACCAACCCCAGGAGGCTGGTCCTGGGATGGACCCCCCGGGAACCTGCCCCGCACACAGCCAGTGCCCCCTGCCCTCCGCACGCCTCCCCCAGCTGGCGCAGCCCCCGCTGTGCAGCCGGACAGAGCAGGAGGCCCGTGGCCGGGGCCCCGCGGAGGGAGGAGTGGCGGGGGTGAGGCCTCGGGCACAGATCTCTGTTCGGTCCTGCCAGCACCCTCTCCTCTCCGTCTCCCATCTGGTGGATGCGAACATTGCCTACAGGTGCGTTTGTAGCAGGAAACACCTGAGCCCAGGGTCCAGTCCGGGGCCTCTACTCCACCCACTTATGACTCTCAGGGGCCCCCAGAGGCCCACAGGCTACTGACTGTCCACAGGGGCCCTGCTGCCTGTGACCGGGAGGGCCTGGGATGTGCGGGTCAGGTGAGACCCCTGCCCAGAGCAGCCTCCTGGGTCATGGCGGGAGGGGGCAGGCGGGGGGGGGGCCTCTTCTGTCGGACCCCAGGGGAATGGGAGACGTACAGGAGGTAGGAGACAGAGGCCTCCACGGTGGAGGGCCGTGGTGTGCTGAAGTCCACGTTGACCATGTTGTCGGTGCTGGGGGAGCGGATGAAGGCCAGGGACCCACGGCGCTCTCCCTGTGGGGAGGAGAGAGCTGATCAGCGCCTTGATGCCGGGCGACTGCCGGCCCCTGGAGAGCTGGTAAGGCCGTGCTGAGCAGTTGGCGGCTGGTAGGTGGAAGGGGAAAGTGAAGACAGGACCATGGGTCCTTCATCCCATGAAGGATCTTCCCATCTTCATCCGGTGGGCAGAGGGCATCAGGAAACATTGCCGCTCCCCCCAGACTGGGGAGGTGTCCCCTGTCCCCACTGGGGACTCCTACCCGGCTGCTCTGAGAGGGGAACCCCCAGCCTCTGTCCAGAACTGAGTGAGACTGAGGTCACATAGAGTGAACGGAAGTGGAAAACAGCCACTGTCCTCGGGGCGGGCGTGGGTCTGGGAGGGCGCCAGGGTCAGGGCCCGATGTGGCGGGGAGGGAGGCCCAGAGGCCCAGCCAGGAGCACATGCCATCCCGGCTGCAGGCAGAGCCAGTCCGGAGCGGGGAGGAGCCCGTGTCGCTGGAGGGGCACAGTCAGTGTGCCGCAGGATGGGGACGCTACCCGCAGCCTGCATCTCTCACGTGGGGGCTCGGGGCATCAGGGTGCCCACGAGAGACAGGGCTCACCAGCAGAAGGGGATGTCACTGTGCGCACTGGCAGGACAGCCCCCCTGCCCGTCCATGCAGGCTCAGAGGACACGGAAGCCTCTGCAGAGCCAAAGGGCAGAGATCCAAGCACAGCACCGCCCAGCCCAGGGCCAGAGGTGCAGACAGCAGGGGACCTCGTCCCTCCCAGTGCCTGGGGCTGTGGGCTGGGGCTCCAGGGGGAGCACGCTGACATTAGCTTGGCCGATGGTGTAGAGGCGCCTTCCCCTGCATCCATCTGTCTTGGAGGGACCCCTGGTTGTGTTGGGGCATCAGGCTGCACGTTTGGTGTGGACAAGCCCGCTGGGGACAGGACTCATGCTCCTCTTTGAAGGAACGGATTCTTCCAGGGCCCTGGCTGTGCCCTCTGGATGAGGTCCGTGAGGTTTGCTGGGATGGACGTGCAAAGCCCTAGCTCCCCAGGCTGAGTAGGCCCGGGCTGGTGAGGCGCCAGGTGACCTCGGGGCCCAGGGCATACATATGGGGCAAAGGTAGCCAGCTGATCAAGGCAAAGGGCAGGTCACTGTCACATGTGTGCCCTGCCTGGAGGTATGTGGCCCCTGGGGAGGGGCCAGCTGGAATGTATGTCCCAGGAGGAGTCCCGACACCTGCTAGGACTCCTCCCGAGTCCTGACTGAGTGGCTGCGGGCTGGTGCAGCCTCCAAGACAGTGAGGTCCGGAGAGTCACCGTGCAGCCCGCGGGGCAGGGCTGGTCCCTCATCTGCCATGTGCTCCCCGAGCCCCTCACTGACCCCACGCTGTAGGCGCTGGCTGCTGCTTAGCGGGGAGCCCCTCTGGCCCATCAGCCCCGAACACCTGAGGTGGATTCATTTGCCTACAGAAGGCAGGTGTTCTGTGCGTGCTCACTGCAGGGACCTTGGAACTCAGCCTGGTCGCAGGTGTGTCCCCTGTGACCCCACAGGATGCACGACCTCCTTCCTGCTCTCCCCTCTGTGTCCGTGGCTGTGCATGCGTGGACATGCATGAACGTGCGTGCACCTACATGTCGGGGGACACGACTCCGTACGCCCTGCTTGTTTTCCGTCTCAGACCCACCAGACCACGGAGTGTCCCGAGAGCCGCAGGGAGGCCTCTGTGTCTCAGCTCCCACAGCCGTCCTCGGGGTGCTGGCAGACCCAGGAGCTTTGCGTGGTGAACTTGTGGAGTCCCAGCACGCTCCCGCCTGGGCCTTGGGGTGCAGGGCCTTCCCTCCCTGGCCCACGGCCCCAGACCCCAATGGCTGCCCACACCCCACGGCTGGGTGTTGTTTCAGCCACCAACTCTGACAGGAGAGCAGACGGAATGTTCTGGTACCTCAGCCACATAGCTGATAGCGTCTTTCAAGTTGAGCTCGTGGAAAACGTTCAGGATCCGATCTCGAGACTTCTGTGCCGACCGCCTCATGAGGATTTTGCTGAGGAATTTCCTATCAAAATTGGACCACCTGGGGGGCCAAACCAACACGATGTCAGCACTTAATTGGCTGTGGGCAAGGCCCCAGGACAGACGCAGACCCTGGCAGCATGTGGGGGGCCTGCCTCCTCCCACCGCCCAGACTCGCAGGGACACGGTCTCCCAGGGACAGACACAGGAGACGCCCCCTCCTACCAACCCTGATGTGCACTTACTGTAGCAAGTAAGCTCACAACGCTGACTTTTACCATAAAAGGAACAGCCCTCGGGGTGTTATTTCTCCATCTGTGCTCTGTCCCTCCCTTCCCATCTGAAGGCACGGGCCACCAGAATGTATGTCAAATTCCGGACTCCGTTTTCTCCTTTAACACGACACTAAGCTTTCCAGCTGACTACCTAGCCCTCTGGAAAGGCCGAGGCCGGGTGAGGGCAGGGCCCTGGGGGCCTGGCTCCAGGGAAACGAGCACACATTTGGCCTGCAGAGGCATGGGCTGGGGAGGAGGAAGCCCCCAGCCCCCACACTAGGAGAGACCCAGGCTTCTGGGAAGGAGGCTTTCAGTCCAAGCCAGTTAGGGTATGGCCGGGCCTGTGGGTCAGAAGAGCGGGTAGCCGGGTGAGAATTGAGGAGGATCATCTAGCCGAAGCCCAGCGGCCATGGCTAGACGGACACGGTGGGGAAGGGGGAAGAGAGGGATCCGCTGGGGGGGGAGGCTGGGAGAGTCCTGGGGGGAGGGGGGCCTCCGGGGAAGGAGGAGCTCCAGGATGACGGGCTCCAGAGGCAGAGGGTCCCCAGGGGGGTCCTGGGAGGGGCGGAATACCGGAGGAAGGAAGGGGTCCAGAGGGAGAGGGTTTCCTAGAGGAGGAACACCTGGAGGGTGTCCAGGAGGAGAGATTCCAGGGGCAGTAGGGGGATGGGGGAGGGGCAGTCCCAGGGAGAGGAGGGAGTTCGGGGGAACAGGAGTCCCGAGGGTGGGGGTCTCAGACAGTCGGGCAAGCAACCGCCTGGCTCCTGCTGAAGGCAGAGCTCTTCGGTTAGCGAGCGCTCTGCAAGGCTGCCTTATGGGGAAGACCGGCTCTTTCTACCCCGTGGTCCTCCCGTGAAAGGCAGAGGGAGGGAAGCGGACAGTGAAGGGACACGCCTCCAAATGTTCCCATTGCAGCCCAGCCGGGGGCACCTGCAGCCACTTACTTATCGCGGAGGTAGTTGTGTCCAATTTGCCCCGATATGTCCTCGATGGCTGAAAGGATGTGGTCGAAAGCCTTTCGCAGGAGAGAGATGTGGGTCAGCTTCCCTTGGAGGAAACAAGTGCCCCGCCCCCCCCGGCCGCCGGCCCCTACCCGGCCGTGCAGCTTCTCGTTGAGTTTGGGCTCCCGATGTTCGCTCCTTTTCACCTTCAGCCACTGCACCAGGGGCTTGATGGTCAGGCCCTGGAAGACGGGTCGACCCTGGAGGCAGGCGGGCTCCAGCCCAGGGTCCCGCCCGGCCCACCGAGCCCCCCGTGTGTGAGTGCACACGGACACGACCCTGCTCGGGGGTGGGGGGGGAGCCAGCTCTCAGACTGTCCGAGAGCAAGGGGGAGGGGACACCCCCCTGTGCATCTGGTCCACAAAATACTAACTGGGGCTTCGTTAGCCGGGGCGGCGCGGGAAGGACGTTTTTAGGCCAAATCGTGCTGCATCCCCTGTGGGGCTGCATGAAAACCTACAAAACGGCTCCTAGTTACTAAAATAGTAAAAAGCAATTAGGGCCTGGAGGCTGGAGAGGCTGGTCCCCACGTAGGGCCGGCCTGGCGAGGTCGGCGGATGGGCAGGGGCGGGCTCTCAGCCTACCTGGAAGATGACCGTGAAGAAGACCACGATGATGGTCGTGCTGACGAACAGGTTCCTCTCCTTCACCTTATTCTCATCCAGAAGGACGACCAGAGCGAAGGCCACGGCCCCGCGCAGGCCGCCGTAGGACATGACCACCTGGTCTATGATCTCCAGCTGCACCATCCGGTACCGGTTCAGGACCCAGGTCTGCAAGACGACACCTGCCGGCAGGGATGCACTGAGCGCCCCCACCCCCCGCCATGCTCCCGCGCTCCAGGAGCCCCCTCGCCCCCTCCTGGAATCCCCTGCTCGGCGGTGAGGGTCCGGCTCCCGCTGAGCGTGTCAGGAGACCGCGCCCTGCGGCCCTGCTCTCAGCACACCGCCTCCCTGCATACCTGCTCTCTCCCGGCCAGCGGGTCCGACCTGCCCTGTGACCCAGGCAGCGAAGGAGGCCTCATGTCCTAGGACCACCAACCCTGCCGCACTCTGGCAGCCCCCGCTGAGGACTCGAGAGCCGATGCTGGTCCCACCCCAGCCCGTACCCCAGCAGCGGGCCACAAGGGTCACAGCGGGCAAGAGGCCTCCCACCTCACAGCGTCCTCAATGATGACATCCAGAGCGAGTCGAGGGGACACCAAATGGGTTCCCCCAGGTTCTAGAACTTTCTGCCCTGCCCCCCGCCTATGCTATCACCATCTCAGGGTGACAAGGCCAGGAAGCAAGCCTGAAACTTCAGTGCAGATAACCATGACCTGGCCATGCTGCGACTCCCCAGGGAGCCCCGAACCCTCCACAGCCTCCCCACAGCCGGTCCCCACGGTCCACCTCCCACTGTCCTCACCATCCCCACTGCCCCACCATCGACCCTCAGCCTCCAACACCCAGAGCCCCCTCGCATCCCTGTCATTGCCGCCCCTCCCCCTCCTCCCCCTCCCCCATCCTGTCCCCTCCACTGCCCATCTCCCCGGCATCCCCGGCATCTTCCCCCCCGCCCCCTCTTCCCCACCATCCCCCAGCAGCCTCACCGACAGCCCGGTACACGGAGATGAAGACCAGGGTCAGGAGCACGAAGGCCGTGTTCCACTTCCAGATGAGGGGGTTCACAGCCGAGATGCCCAGGAACATGAAGATGATGGTCTCGGCCCCGCTGGCCAGCATCTTCATGGTGTAGCGCACGGTGGTGGCCGACTGCTCCGAGATGTTGGCCTTCACGTACTTCTGGCAGCAGATGCCGCAGAAGGTGATGCTGGGGACGGGATGAGCGGTGAGCCTGGGGCCGAGACCCCGTCTGCACCGGGCCTGGGCCTGGGGCCCGGGCGCGCACCCCCCGCACCGACCGACCCTCGGCTTGGGGCTGGGCCTCTCCACACCCCAAGACCTGAACCCTGAGCCCCCAGTGGCCTGCCCCAGGGTCTTCCACACTCCGGCGGCAGCTGGCTCTTGAGTGCGGGGGCTGCTGGGGCAGATTTGGGTCACAGGGTGTTGGCCAGCCTCCTGCCCGGGGCAGCCAGAAGAGGCTGTGTGTGGGCAGCGCTCAAGGACAACTCTGTGAAAACGCCAACTCCCGCTTTAGAGCCTGAATGGACCAGATTCTTCACCCCCACGTGACTGCTCGCCCCGCGCGGGGAGTGGGCCAGGCGGACCAGGCTGGAGTGAAGGGAGGGCGGTGCCCCGGGAAGGGAGGGGCACCCCCCCACCCCGCACACCAGCAAGTGGCAGGGTGAACAGGGACAGCCCCTCCCTCCCCCTTAGCCCCTCCCCCTCCCTCCTCCCCCCGCCCCCCGACCCCTGCAGGCCAGCGCGTCGCCGGACACTGCGCGGCTGTGGCGGCCTGGGCCATGGGCGTATGGGGAACTCACGCCAGGATGGCGGACAGCGACAGCATCTCGGACGTGAGGTAGGACAGGTAAGAGATGACGAACACGAAGCCCGGCTCGATGATGCGCACGTGCTTGGTGAAGCGGGTCACCAGCGAGAGCAGGAAGGCGAAGACGACCCCCACCAGCGTGCCGCCCAGGCTCACCACGAAGAAGGACACTGTGGGCAAGGTCACCCGCTGAACCGCCTGAAAGGCCCTTTGTGGCCGGGCGCGGCTGGCCCGCGTGGGCGCGGCCGGCCAGCCTTCCAGACCTTTCCTCATCGTGGGTTGCCCGGGAACCCCACAGAGGCACCAACAACTCGGCAAACAAGAGGCCAGTTCTCCCCTGAGAGGCAGGCAGGCACGTGGAGCGCGGGGAGGCCTGGGCCCCCTCACCCATCACGGAGAAAGCCCGAGAAGGCAGTGTGGGCAGGCTTGTCCCTGGGCCCCCAGGACAGCCTGGCTGCCATTGTCCCTGCCCAGAGGATTGTTCACTCGGGGCCACAGAGGACACCAGGTCCGCGTCCTCCAACCACACATGCTGGTCTCATGGGACAGCAGCCCTTGCCTCCCCAGGACCCAACGAAATTGTGCGCCTGAAACACACTGGGGACAGGTGGGAACTCTCACCGAAGCTTCCAAGTGGAAATGCCTTTTCCTACCCAGGCTGTGGGTCCCCAAGGCAGGCCTGGTGCCAATGCCTGCAGGTGGTCCCCCCATGTTGGAGAGGACACACGGCCCCACAGTCCCCAGATGCACGGGCCCACCAGCCACACACCTATGCCTTTCACGCAATCCACGCCAGTCACCTTGTCACCACCCAGCGTCACGAAAGATTCAAACACGTTGTAGAGGACCTGGCAGCAGAGAGACAAGCATGACATCGGGTCAGCCCTCCACCGGCGCTCAGCCCTCCCCGACTCGGGCCCCAGGCCTTGAGGACTTGGGCTCGAGGGAGCAGCCTGGGGCAGCCAGCAAAGTCCACCGAGAGGAAACCGCCACAGGGCAACGTGGTCAATAAGACGAAGGCCAGAGATGAGCCAAAGGTGGGATGGGAGAGGCAGAACCTTCTAGAAGGAACTGGAACCTTCAGGAGCAAACCTGGCCTTTTCCGGCACTCAGCAAAGCACAAAGCCCCCCACCACATGTAATTCTGTTTTGTTTTCCTAGATGAAGCCAGAATTTCGTTTTTCGTGACTTCTCGACTGCACTGACTCCTGGTCATGGGACCACACCCTTGATGTCTCTGCATGTCCTCATTTAAACTGTAACCCATTGGGATATTCAAGATGAAAAGCTCAAAAGCCGTATGCCAGGCTCAGCCAGGGGCCTCCTGATGACGCGCTGCTCCACACACCAGGCCGAGGGGCTGCTGTGGGCCACAAGGCCGCCTCACCAGGTCTGCTCCAGGGGGCCAAGGACCCCAAAAGGCAGGGTGTGCAGCAGGAGGGACGGGAGAGGGGGCTCCTCGGCGATGTCCCTGCTGCAGACAGATCTGTTGTGCGTGCAAAGCCCCGGCACGAGGCGAGGGGCTGGAGGGGCCAGGCCCCCGGGCCGGGAGCAGCTGCCGGAGACACGGCACGGCCGGCCTGCGTGGGGACGGCACTCCGCCACCCAGAGCTCACACGCATGGAGGGCGGGGCCCAGATCAGGGCTGGATTTCGAGACCTCCGAGGCCTGGGCCTCTGAGATGGATCCCCACGTCCAGTGACGCCTCTGCTCCATCTGCAGCGCCTGTGGCCTCGCATCCGAGCCGAGCCGGGAGAGGGTCCTCCAGCCCCCGCCTGCCCAGGCGCCGGTCATGCTCCCTCCCGAAGAGAGAGTCGCCTTCGCGCGCACACGGCCCATCCTCGCCCGTCCTCCTCCTTGGTTCTGAGGAGATCTTGCCGTTCGCCTCTCCGTCGGCTCCCTCCGGGGACTCGGGATCGGGCGGCCCCAAGTCTGGACCCAGAGAGGCATCCTGCTCTGGGCCCCGGGCGGTGGGGCGGACAGACGGCCGCGGCGAAGGCGGGAGAACGGACAAAGAGCCGAGCAGAGAGGCGGCCCCTCGGGCTAGCGGGCGGCGAGGCGAGGGAGGTCACGGGCCAGGGGCCGGCACGGGAGATCCTGCGGTCGCAGCTGTGAGCAGATCGAGCCCCTTACTCAGACCCGGCCTCCGCGTGTCCTCCAGGCCGCTTCCTCGGCCCTCTCGGGTCACAGAGTGACCGCGGTCCTCCCTACCGGCAGTTCTGAGATGCTCTGTGCCAAGTCCCAGAGCCCGCCCGGCACCCGCTCACCACAGTGACGGCGTCGTTCAGCAGCGACTCCCCGAAGACGATGATAAACAGGACCTCGTTGACGTGCACCTCCTCAAACACAGCCAGGACGGCCACCGGGTCCACAGCGGCGATCAGGCTGCCGAACAGGAGAAAGTCCAGCAGTCCGATGTTCAGGTCCCCTGCGAGACAGCGGCGCCATCAGCGAGCGCCCTTCGGGGCCTGGAAAGAATGAGGACCTCGGAGCCAGGGGCTTGGGGCCTTGGGGGGCTGCCTCGGACCGCTGCCCTGCTGGCGGCTCGGTTGGAGGCCTCTCAGGACGGGGACTTGGAATCTCTTAGCACTGGGCCTGGCCGGCTCTGATAACCTGGGTCACACTGCCTGCCGCCCTCCCATGGGCTCCCACAGCCTTCCAGAACAGTGGGTCTCACCCCAGTGGGGACTGACTGCCCTGCTTCTTCCCTTCCCCTCCCCTGGGCCTGGCTGCTCCCCTCTGGGAGGCTGCTGCAAGCAGACGAGGGGCCCAGATCAGAGCCACCAGGACGAGCCTGAGGATAGGAGAAGGATGGGGGCCGGGGAGAGTCAGGCCTCACAGGGTCTGGGGAAACCCTGGGGCCTCCAACAGGAGGGGTTTCCAGGTAGGTCTGAGGAAGAAGAAGGGAGATGGGGGCTCGGAGAGGATGGAGGGAGAGGAAGGAACTTGGAGGAGAAGGTCCTCAGAACTCAGCCTGGCTCGCTTCCTGCAGGGGCCCCAGGGTCACGCCGAGAAGCACTTTCCAACGTCTCTGTCCGTCCAGGTCCAGCTCAGTCTCCAGAGCCGCTCTGGGTGACAGGCACACCCCAGCAGCTGTCCTCCCTGGACAAAAGCTCAGGGACCCGCCTATGGTTGCCTGTACCAGCTCTGTTCGGGACACACACCTGCTCTCAGGGGGCCGGTTGGAGGAAGACCTCCTCCCCGGGCTGAGTGGGCTTGAACAGACCCCAGGGGGCAGTCAGGCCTAGGCCGTGGCAGGGGCCCACCGGGGTGGGGAAGGTGGAAACCGTGTGGGCTGGACGCCCGCCCGTTCAGGGCCAAGGGCCGCCTCCAGGTCCGGGATGGGGGGCTTCCGCAGGAACCGGGCTCCGCCTCAGGGCCAGGCAGGGCCCCTGAGAGAAGGTTGAGTCTATGGAGAGGGAGGACCCTGGAGGGGGGATCCTGTGAGCTCTGAAATCCCCACAGCCTAGTGCCACAGTCTGGGTATTGACGTGGCGACAGAGGTTAGAACCAGCTTCCAGTGACTTGAAAACGTCCCTTTCGGAAGGGGACTCTCAGGCTTCCCTCTCCCACCTCCAGAGGCTGCGGGTGAGGCGGAGGCGGGAACAGTCCTTGCCGCCTTCAGACGCCGGGGCTCCCAGATGCGCGACCCCCTGCGAGGTGTTCCTTCCTTAAACATCCCCCGGCTCGATGGCCTCTCAGCGTCCACAGGCCCCGACAGACCCGTGGTCCCTTCCAGAAGGCCGCCGTCCAGGCAGCAGCTCTCCTCCCGGGTGGGACAGTCCGTCACCCACAGGGTCTTCCAGGGCCGGACCGCACTGTGGGCTCCCGACGACCAGCCGTGGGCTCCAGGGCCCTGTCTCTACCACAGCCAAGAGGGCCTCAGCTCACACCCCTCTGACGGGGCCTCTCTGACTGACGGCCTGGAGCCTCTGCAGGGCCAACCCCCTGCCGGCCCGTCCAGACGTCCACCCAAGGTCTCCACTGCTGGGCCTACCTGCAGCCTGGGCTAGGCTGACCTTCCCTCAGCGGGTGCTCCCTGGCCTTGAGCCACACCTCAGAGCCCGCCCGCTGGTCTGCAAACAGCCCGAGCGCCCCAGCCCCAGCAGGCTCCGGCTCCGGGAGTCTGGCGACAGGACAGACGCGTTGGCCCCTGGGTGCTGTTCTGCTCCATGATGTTGCCTGATGCCCTCCCTCGGCCAGCTGCGTCCCGAGAGCTGAGCACAGGCCCCCTCAGGGCCTACTGGTCCAAACCCTGGGACTTTCCCCTGGGTCCAGGGGCCGGAGGGGTCCTGTCGTCCTAGCCACGGCCCAGCTATGTAAGGGCATCACTGATAGACGCAACCGAAAGCACCGGAGGCTTCCTCGCCCACGAGGTCTGGCCGGGCGCATTCGGCCCCATGTCACCCTGGTGGGTTCTCTGGGTCGGGCCTAGGGATGGTGCCAAACGGCCGCAGAGGCTCAAAGGGGTGTGCAAGCTCCCACGGGCTGAGGACAAAGTCCTGAGATGGCACATGGGCCCGGTGAGGCGACAATTCCCTCCAGGGGTCCTGTGGCCTCCTTTTCTCCATGCGTGCCCTTTGGTCACCAAGATCCCAAGGCCTGAACCCCCCGGGGAGCGACAGACAGACTTCCTTCAGTCACATGGAAACCACTGTCCGTGCCCACCCCTAGGAGTCTGGTCCGTGCAGGTAGGATGTTTGGGGCCAAAGCTGAGCGCACAGATGGGCGTCCAGGCGCCGACACCCGCTTCTCCGTGGTCGCCGCCAACGCCAGGAGCTCAACTGCAGCCCCATGCTGCAGACGGGCCGCAGCCCCACGCGGGCCACGCTCTCCTGTGCAAGCCTCGGGGAGCCCCGGCCTCGCCTGCTCCAGTTTCCCAGGTGGATAATGGCGGCTCTTGGCCAGGACTGAGCTAAGAACATGGATGGCAGGAGGCACGAGCCCGGGAAGCCGCCGCGGACGCACAGACCCCATGCCCCGGCAGCCACGGGGGAGGCTTCTCCTGCAGGCTTGGGGGGAACGACCCAATCTTTGTGCTCAGCTGTGTGCGCGCCAGGGGCCCTCGGCCTGGCCTCTGCCGGAGCCCCCACCCCAGTGCTCGGCGCAGGGAAGCCACACCCACCCGCGGGGAGGGACGGCTGCTGCGCCGTCCCACCCGCCCTGCCCGCCGCTAACCTGGTCGGACAGGATTTCATTCCCAAGCTGGACAGGAGCCTCAGCCGGGAGATGCCCAGACAGCTTGTTGTTGACTAATTAAACCTTCTTTTCAACATACCAAGGCGGTAAGTGAACCCACCAGTGAGGTTCGTCACCCTGAACGCTCACCCTCTCCGGGTCCGGATTGTGCGTACCTGAGCCTCCTTAAGCAGGGCTGCCCGCACCCTGCTCCCGCAGAGCCCACCCCCAGGACACCCCCGGGACCCCGCCCCGAGGACGCCACCCCGAGGATGACCCTGTCCCCAGCACCCACCACCCCAAGGACGCCCCGTGGACGCCGTGCCCGCTCACCCATCAGGCCGCTGAGGAAGACGCCGTAGAGGGACAGTCCGGTGGTGGCCGCGTTCCACACGGTGCCGACGACCGCGTACAGCAGGATGGAGCCCAGGTTCCCGAAGAAGAGCCGGTTGGGCATGAAGTAGCCGGCGTCCAGCACGATGGGAGGGAGCAGGTAGAAGAAGAAGACGGTGGGCGTCAGCGTGAAGGAGGCGATGTGGTCGGCGGCCCAGACGATGCCGCCCAGCACCAGGCCCAAGACGATGAGCAGCGCGCTCTCGGGGACGACGCTGGTGACCTTGTGCGACAGATGGAAACCTGTGGGGGAGGGGGCGGTCAGGGCACGGGGACCCCTCCACGTGGGACTGGGCGGGTCCAGGGTCCCCGCAGGCCCCCTCCCCCACAGGCGGGTCTCCTTCTGGAAGCGCAGCGACTGCAGGCCTCGGGCCAGACGGCTGTGCTGGGGCCGGACACACCTCCTGGGCCTCCCTGCTCGCACCTGGGAGGGGCCGAGCCAGCCACCTCTCTGGGGTCTGCCAGGGGCTCTGCGGACCCACAGGCCGGCAGCCTGGCCGCGGTTCTGCCAGCTCAGAGGACAGACATCTGGGTCTGTGGATGCTTCCCTCTGGCTCCACTCATGCAGTCCCCTCGGGGCCAGGGCTCGGGGTCACCTGCCCCGGGGTCTCGCCTCTCCCCTGGGCAGCCCACGAGACTGTGAGGAGGTGGGCTCAGGGGCAGGGACGGCCTCCCGTGACACAGTCAGTCCAGAGGGGCAGCTCCAGGTCCGGAGAACAGGAGGCCTGAGCTGGGTGGCAGAACCCAGGGCACCCACAGCCCCCAGGCCCCACATGGCCCCTTCCGGCCCTCTGAACGGGGCTGCCCGCCGAGACCATCGGCCCTCGGACCTCATCCAGCTCGTCTGGAGGTGCTGGAGCCTGTACCCAGCTTGAGGCCTGGCGGCATTTCCCTGCCTTTGGGGGACCGGCCCCTTCCTGGCTCTCCGGAGGACACAGGCCCCTGGGAACAGAGCTTTCGGGGTCAGGGTCTCGCGGGTCCCCCCCAGACACTAGCTGCATAGTCCCTGTGCGAGCTTGCAGGGGGGAGGAGACAGTGGGCTAGGGGTGAGCAAGCAGACCTGCGGGGCCACTTCTCCTGTTTGCAGACGCAGGAGAGCAGTGAGGAGAACCTGATGTTGACCCTGATGTCACCATGACTGGGATGCGGACCAGAGAGCCTGGCTCCAGCGGCCTCTGGGAGACTGGGGGTGATTCGCTTCCCCTTCGCCAAGGTTCTGTGCGTGGAGAAGCCTTCTTGGAAAGTCCAAGGAGGGCTGTCCTCTGCGGTGTCCCAGCGGCCCGCTGACCCGGCCTATCTTGGGGGGCTGGCCCACTGGGCCCGGGGGGCTCTGGTCTCACCTGCCCTTCCCTCCAGGCTGCCTGCCCGAGCGCTGCTCTCCCTCCCGGGCCTGTTGAACAACGGGGTCATCACGGGGGTCGGATGCTGGCTCTGGGGGAGACTCCCTGAGGGCTTGTTCTGTCCCTCCTGCACGGTCTGCCACGTCTGCTGGAGAAGCTGAGTGCCAACGGCCTGCACAGACCCTTCTCGGTGTGCCCCAGCGTCACCGACGCGCTTGGCCACTGTGCTCTGGGAAGGACCAGGCCTCTGCGTGTGGCAGCAGAAGGGGTTAATGCTTCTGGGATCCGAGAATCCGCTGGGCGTCCCTTCCCCCACCCCCAACGTCCTGAAGGCCCTTGTCTCTCCTGGATCCCACCATGGCCACACTCCCTGTACTCTCGTCAACTTCCGTGCTTCCTTCCAAAAATTCTCACACTGCTCGGGTGAAGACAGCGTCCCTGCTCCCCAGGACACAGCTTCCCAGGAGGCCGGCGAAGGGAGGCCCATGGGGAGGCCCTGGGAAGCCGGCACCTCAACACTGCCACGTGACTGATGATGACCAAACCACACTGGGGCAAGCGTGACAAATGGCACGAGGCAGTGGCTGCCCAGAATGATGGATGGCAGGTTCCTTAGAAGCCCTCAGGGCCACCCAAGCCGGTCGCAGGAAAACATCCTGAGGCTTTGGCCTCACTGGGGCGTCCTGGCTCTGCCTGCCTGAAGGCGGAGTGGGCTCTGAGTCTGGAAGGGGCCCGGGGCGGGCTGCGGAGGACAGGTGTCCAGCACTGGGCTCCCCGGGCCTGGCTCTCCTCTCACCGTCGACCCAAGACCCCAGTCCTTGGCGGCACATGGTGCCCCAGAGCTGGGTTCAAGGCGCTGGCAGCCAGCAAGCCTGTTGGGGGGTGGGGGGCTCCCCGATGCTTTGGGAGGAGAGGGAGCGGCGCCCGAAGAGCCCTTGCCAGTCTGGGCCCTGCTGCACACCCCAGGCTGCAAGGGCTCTGCTTTCTCACAGACCCCAGCACGGGGCTGTCACAGCAAGGTCTGGGGTATGGGTGCCCTCGGTTGGGAGCCTCTCTGTTCATTTGTTCATGTCCAGAGACAGCCGGTTCATAACTCCCTCTGTCTCAGCGGGCTTGGCGCCCAGAAGCCGTGTTAACGAAGCCCCTGGTCCCTGTGCAGAGCCGGTGGTCCCGCAGGCGGGGCCCTCTTGGGGTCGCGCTCAGCTTCGGCGTCTCTGTCCTTGGCAGGGCGGCTGGCAGGGTTGCCTTTCTCTGGGGTGGACGCCGTGCCCTCTCCTGCCCCCAGGACTGTCCGCAAACCCAAGGCCACGGGGGCTCCTTGTACTGCCCACCACGCTTCTGCTTTCTAGAAGGTGTGGCCCCTGGCTGGGCTGCGCAAGGGGTCACGCTTGTGACAAGCTCCTGGATGCCCCTCTCGCCTCTCCAGGGTCAGGACGTTGCCTTTCCGGGCTGGCTACCGAGCAGCACTGGCGCGTGGGCCTCTCCGAGGATGGGGTCCACGGCGTGTCCTTCCGCGCTCTGAGCACCATGGGTGGCGAATGCCCTCGCACTGCGGGAAGGCCCAGAGCTGGCCTCGGGTCACACTGCTGAGGGTTCAGGCTTTTGTCACAGTCCCTCCCCAAGTTAGAGGTTCACACGGGATCCGGATTTGGTCCGTTCGCCGCTGGTGCCCAGGACTGGCTTGTCTAACAGGAGGACACAGCGTGGACAGCAGGGCCCAGCCCTTAGGCACATCCCCGTGTGGCAGCCGTCACCGGACAATCTCGTCAGCTTGGGCAACGGGTGGATGAGAGACGAGCTGACTTCAGACCCGGTGCTCCCGCTCCGAAGTCAGCCCTGGAAGTGGACGGAGAGGGAGCCCGAGCTTTTTACTCACCGAGAACCCTAAGTACACACACGGTACGGCGGACAGGCGCGGCGGTCCAGCCTCCGGCGCCCCGATGCCGGACACACCGCGTGGGCGTGGGCTGCTGGGCGGCTGGCGGGCCTGTGCGTCTCAGTCCAGAGCGTGTCCGCGACCGAGAGAGGCACCTGGGACAGCTGCCCACGCGGGGGACGCAGCGGCGTCTGCTGCCGGCTTTGGTGTGACTGTCCTGTTCTGAGGGAGCCGTGAGCGTCTCCCCACACCTGGGGGACGGTCCGTCCCTTCTCTGCGAGCTGCTTGTTCCCGCACGCGCTGCTCCTTCGCTCGGGGGCGAGGCCGCTGGCGCCCGGGGCTGGTCCCCGCACTGTCGAGGTCGAGGCGCGGTCGCTCACGTTCTCCTTCCTGCACGGGGTTTTGGCGGCGCAGACATCTGTGGGGAAACTTGCCGGCCTTGCTTTCGTGGCTTCTGAGTTCAGGGCTCTAGAATAAGCCATTTGTACGTCCGGGTTTCCTAACCCACTTTTAAGGTTCCACTTGGCTTTAGCAAAGAAAATCTTTAAAAATCGTTGTGGAACGGAAGGACTTGCCTAAGCGCAGAGAGAGTAACCAACGTCAGCTCCGAACCCCCTCGCTTCTCTGCGCTCACACCGCCCTTCCGGCTCCTTCCCCGCGCCAGGCCGTCTTCCTGCAGCGCCCATGTCAGGCCTCGGGTGGCGTCCAGGGGTCGCACATGCTGGGGCTCTGAGCGAGCACAGAGCAGGGAACGGGGTGGCCTGGGTTTTCTGTAGCTCCAGCCGACGGGCAGCAGTTTGCTTGTCTGGTGCGTCTGTCGGGAGAACCTTTCCGTCCGGGGGGACAGCCCCGCAGCAAGGATAGGTCTCCACGCTGACTCCCGTCTCCCCTAGCGCTGGGGTGTCCCTTCGGTCCCTCCGTGTGGGGCAGCTTCCTGCGGACTCCCCCCCGCCCGCCATGGCGGCCCGTCTCAGGTGCGCGTCCAGAGCCCACGCCCAGCGCAGTCCTGGACCCCGGGGCAGGAGGCGGCCCCCAGACCGCACCGCTCGTCCTCCAGACTGCCCGCCCCGGCCCCACCTGTCTCGGGTCCCTGTGGCCCCCGCTCCCGCGGCAATCTCTCAGACGAAGCGCTCCCGCTCCAAGCGCAGTCACGCCTCTGATCTCACACCACGTGTTTCCCCACGAGAACCCTCCTGAACCGTTTCCCTGTTCCGTCTCCCCTGGAATGTCTTTCCTGGGGTGTAAGCTCTGTGGGGACTTTCCTTCTGTTTCGTGGGTCACATCTCTGGCCCGGTGGGGTCCCTCCCCCTCGCTGCACCATCCGCTCGGCCGCCAGGCCCTTCTCTGTCCTGCCGGGACCAGCCTCACTTGCTCTGCATTTGCCGATGCCGGGTCACTTTCTGCCCTGGATGGGCCCACGAGAGCTACCGATCAGGGTGGGATGCTGCCGTCCCTGTCCTGTGGGCCGAGAGCGTGGCGGGGGGACCCTCATTCGGGACTCCCAGCTGGCAGGTGGGCAGCTTGGCCCCCCGCAGGAGCTGTTCCTTCCAGGCTTGGCACACGGCTGCCACCCAGCCCTGTCAGGAGGGAGGGGGACAGTGTCGAGTGGCTGGGGTCTCTGGCTGGGAATCCTTCAAGAGCGAGTCTGGCTGGCCAGAGACTGGCCGGGCCTGTGGGCGGCTCTCCCCATCACCTGTGACCCCTTCCGATGGCAGCTGCATCGTAATGAGCTAATTAAACGGAAGCCTCGATTGATTCTAAGTGGCAATTTGCCGGTGGTTCAGCCATTAAGCACTTAATGGGCATTTTAGGAGCCGTAAGCCGAGTTCTGCTGGAGGCGCCCTGTGGCTCTGGTTGCGGGCCGGGAACGCGGATGGACCCAGCAGGGATGCGGCTCCCAGCTGGGGCGAATCCTTCCCACAACGCTGTACATCTTTTGGTCACCATGGAAATCCCCGACACAGGGTGGGGGCTGTTTGTCTCAGCCCGGCCCCCTGACTCTGCAACCCTGCTGGCTGGTCTGGGCCTCTGGGGAGTGGGGAGGGCAGGGGTTCGGAGATCAGGAATGGGGTGCCAGGCACCTCACCACGGTCCCTGTCCCCAGAACACCAGTACCTCGGTCCACGCTGCAGGGACCACGGGCTCAGGTGGGCTTGGCCACCAAGACGATGATGGTAGATGGAAAGATCCTAATTCCCTCCCAACCCTGTTTGCTTCACCTCCAAAGACCGAAGGACCCAGCAAAGGCAACCCTGGGAGGAAACGGGGGGCTCTGGGGCCTCCACATCTGGCCCGTCCCAGAACCTAAGCTGCGGACACGGAGAGGCCACGCGCCCTCAGGGTGGCCGTGACCTTGGGAAGCAATCAGGTGGTGCGACCTTCCGCTGCTTTTGCTGGGGAGAAGCCAACCCTGACGGCTGGACGGGCAGAGGACGCGCGAGGCTTCGAGGAGCCGCGACCTCGAGGGGCCGCTGACCTCTCCGTGTGTCTTGCCGAGGGGGAGGGGGCCAGTGGTCCCGCACACGCAGCAGCTGGGCTGTGAGACGCGATGGGCCTGGCGGCAGGGCGACGACGGGGACGGAGACCCGCAGAAAGCGGCGGTTCCCCACCCGCTCGAGGGGCAGCGGCTGACCGGTGTCCACGCCCGTCAGCAAATATTTGAGGTGCTAACGCAGGAGAGCACGTGTGCACAGTCCCAGGACGGACACAACAGAGTGACAAGGACAGGAGAGGACAACGCCAAAGTGGGCCAAGGGAGCGCAGACCGCGGCAGGGGCGGGGGGTGAGGTGGGTTCGCCCCCACCCCACCGCCGTGGCCGGCGCCTTCCAGCAAGGGCACGTTAACCCACAGCTAACGGACAGGAGGCCGGGAGAGTTACACCTCATTAAGCACAGACGCCCGGCTGGGGAAGGCAGCGACGCGGGAACACACAGGTTTAGCTGTAATTACGGAGCCCTGGACGGGTACCGAAGGTCAGGAGGTGCCCGCCGGCCAGCCGGCCGCCGCTGGAGCGCGCCCCGACCAAGTGGGTGCCAGGGGCTCGGCAAGGTCATTGCCGACAGCGTCACACCCCCTCGGGACGCAGCTGGGCCCCCAGGGTCAAGCCCTACTATGGCCACTGCCTCCAAGATCTTAACAACAAAATTCAGCTGAGTCCACGCAAACGCGAGAGCACAGTAAATCCCTCTGGTTTTACTTTAACGTGCCCGAGCCGAGCGGGATGAGCGCTGCCCGGCGGGGGGACCAGACCGAGCAGGGCAGCCCTCCCTGAGATAAGAGTGGGGAGCACTTAGGCACAGCCGGGGGACCCTTCACTCAGTAATACGAGCAGGTCAGGGCTGGACCTGAAATGTCACACGCCGAGGTCCACAGACACACGCGCACACACCGAGACACACAGACACACACAGAGACAGACACAGACGCGCACCCCCGCAGGTGGGTCCCAGGACCCACTCTGCAGACCAGGGTGGGGTTCCTCCAGCACTTTCCCAGGATGGGGCTGCCTCTGGGCCCCCTCCCCGCTCCATGAGGAGAGGCGCAGACCCCCTCCTCTGACCTCCACGGCCCCTCACGAGGCAGCAGGTGGGAGCTGCAGGAAGTGCGTCCGCGGCCAAGCCTGAGCAGGAGGTGAAGATATCGACAGTGTCCCCAAATACAGTCTCGCTGACCCGCAGGCCGTGCTGCAAGGGTGTCGTGGATGAGTGCTCCCAGCTGTCGTCAGACCAGCCAGCCCGGCCACTTCCCTGCTTCCGGGACCCTGAGCCGAGCTCTGAGAGCAATGGGGTCCTTTCAGGACTTGCCCTGCTGCTCACAAACCAAAAAACACTTTAAATGTCGCAGAGTCACAAAACTCAAACAGACTTTGTCCATTTTTTTAATTAAAAAATGCAAATTGTTGGGGTGCCTGGGTGGCTCCGTGGGTTAAGCCGCTGCCTTCAGCTCAGGTCATGATCTCAGGGTCCTGGGATCGAGCCCCGCATCGGGCTCTCTGCTCAGCGGGGAGCCTGCTTCCCTCTCTCTCTCTGCCTTTGTCTCTGCCTGCTTGTGATCTCTGTCTGTCACAAAAATAAATAAAATCTTAAAAACAAATGGAAATTAATAGCTCTCTGGGAAGAAGCAGTTTCTTCCGTTCTGAGCCACCGTGAACAACAGAAGTGAAGGCAGAAGGAGGGCTGGGCCCTCCCAGCCAGCTTCAAGCACTGGGGAGAGACCCAGAGCAGTGCTTTGATTTATAGAAAAACCCCACAGGCTGTCCCTCGTAGGGTGGGCAAGACAGTGAGGCCACAGGGCCGATGTTACCGGTGAGCTCACATGTAACTGCAGACACGCACAGCAATGAACGGTAAGTGCTGTCAAGGGAGCCCATGAACGTCCGGGCCGACAGCTTGTCAGGCCGTCCACGCTGGCGTCATTCTCCCTGACCGCCCTCCCCTCCTCAACGCTTCTGGAGCAGGCTGCTTCTAGAGCGTTCCGAGTATAAAGGATCACGTGCTTTAGGCTTTGCTTTCTTACGATTTCATGGTGGCTCTAACTCAAATAAAGATTTGAGAGCAGGATTTCTGACAATTATAACTTTGGGGCCAGACACCGGAGGGGTGGACCCACTGTACCATCCATCCCTGGAGAACGGCTAAACACAGTGGAGAGATGGAAAGAGACATCGGAGGGCTCCGGACCTCGAAGGAAGGGGCGGCCTGTTTTCTTTTTTGTGTTTGCTTTTCTGACTTCCCTGTTCTTTATGGCTTTTTCCCAAGGACGAGCCCCAGCCAGGGTCTTGCGGAGCAGTTAAAACTCAAATAGAATCCTGTAGTCTCACCGGTCACCAGAGCGAGGACAGGGATGGGCATGGCCGCAGCAGCTGGGCGGCGTGCGGCCAGATCCCACATTCTCTGCGCGAACTCTTGCTATATTCCTGGCTGAGCCCTGAATTGCGCACGACAGGGACAAGCCCCCACCTCCTGTCACTACAGTTTTGGTCCATTCCTCATCAAATGGCGACGTGACAAGCAGCTCTGCACACATTTGAACTCTCCAGAGGAACGCAGCCAAACACAGAGTCAGCACAGCGTAGGAGCCGTGGCGTCCTGGGAACACCCCCAAGTTCCCCCATGATCTGAAGAAGCAGGAAAACGGGACCCGCACATCGACGGAGATCTCGAGATGATGAAGACATTAGATTTAGCAGACAAGGGTTTCGAAGGAGCTACTGTAATCATGCTCGAGGATGTACAGGGAAATGTACTTCTACGGAATTGAAAAACGGAAAGCTCGGTGGCAAAACAGAACAGGAGTTGGCAAATTTCCTCCGTAAGAGCCGGACAGCAAACTGCACCGGCTTCGAGCTTCCCGGTGTGCCTGCGGCGGCTCAGCCGTCACGAGAACCGTCACGATACAGGGAGCCGTGGGCGCAGCTCTGCCCCAGGAAACTTCCTCTACGGAAATGTGTGGCCGGCCACGTGCTGCAGCGTGCCGCGCCCCCAAACAGGAGACATTTAAAAGAAGCAAGTGAAAATTCTAGAGTTGAAGAGTTCGATGTCTGAAATAAGAGATCCAGCAGAGAGGCTGGACAGCCGAGACGGGAGAAGAGATCGGGCTCTCCGAGTCAGACGGCTGGGGGTGGTCCCAGGACCGAGGACATAAAGGTACAGAGTGAGGAGAGCCTCCGTGCCCAGTGGGACAGTGTTGAAAGGTCCAATGTGTGTGTCAATGGAGTCCCAGAGGTGAGGCGAGGGGGCATGGGGTGGAGAAAAATCTGAGAAAGTCATGGTCCCAAGTGTCCCCAGTTTGGCGAAAGACATAAACTCATAGATCTGAGAAATCCTCAGGCTGGGTTTCTGTTTGATTTCAGTTTCTACTGACCAGTCTTCCGGTGAACCTGGAGCAGGTCTGAGCAGGGTCCAGGGCGAGAAGCGTGGCCGGGCTGGGCTGGCAGAGGGCCAAGCCGAGCCCCTCGGGTCAAGCTGACTGTCCTGAGGGCAGTGCCCGCCAGGCAGGGCTGCGGAGCGACGCCGGGGCTCGGCTCCTGGGGACCCTATGTGACAACACCATTCCCTGGACTCCAGCCACGTCAGGCACAGGAGCCAGTGGGGTGAAGGCGGCGGGAAAGCTGTCCACGCTGGAGTCACACGGCCCGTCCCCCACTCGTGACGTGGGGAGGTCGCAGAGCCACGGGGACGCTGTGACTCCGTTTCCCAGGAGGAGGGCCCCGTGCCCAGGAGGCTGGACGCACGGGAAATGGCCTTCCTCTCCAGGGTTTAAGCTAATCTTGGCCTGGCGGTGGGCTGGGGCTCCAGAGAAGCCGCCGACGCTAGGATCCAAAGCCGCTGGAGTCCGGGGCGGGACCGCGGACAGGCGACAGGGCTCCTGTAACAGATTCTCCGTGCGGGGCCAAGTTCAGGTCTTAGCGACGTTTATGCCTTCCAGCGAGAATTCCACTAAGGCCGTTTTCTCCGAGGACACCTTCTGCGCAGACACCAGGCAGGCAAGGTCCCAGGGTGCCGTGAAGGGAGCCCGTGGGCACTTGTGTGGGCTGCCGTGGCCCTGTGGTCTCCGCTGTCAGGGGGTTCCTAGCGCCCGCCCCGAAGCCGGGACTTTGTCACGGACCGCTGCCCGGGCGCGGAGCAGCAGGAAATGCCGGGGACTATTGACTCAGTACGGATGCGGCCTTGCAGGAGGACCAAGGACTCCTGAGGTGAGAAGCCCACAGGCCAGCCGCCAGCCCGGGAGCCCGGCACAGACGCCAGGTCCTGAGAGAAGCTGGACTGACAGATGTGGGCAGACAGCGCCTCCGGGACACTCTTCACGGCCATGGCGCTTGTGTCCCCCGCCTCCCGCCGTCCGCCCCAGATGCAGGAGCGTCAGCGGCGAGGGCACAGCCTGCAGGGTGGGCTGGCTGGGAGCTGCCCCCGAGGCCTCGCCCTCGCGCCTGCCCGAGAGCTGCCCCCCTACCCCCGGGAGCGGCTCCTTCCTGGCTTTTGCTCCCAGGGACCTTAGCTATCATCATTTTATGCCTCCGGACTTGGCTTCCTCGTGATAAGAGGATCCTCAAGTCCTTTCCGGGATGTTGTAAAATGAAAGTCAGGATCTCGCAAGGGACATGGATCGCGAACCTCTGCCCCAAGCCCGATGAAAACGAAAGGCGGAGATTTCAGTCACGTTCTACATTTTCCGTTTTCTGGCCAGGCTAACAGGAAGGAGGGATATGAGGGCAGCGGACGCGGGTGCCCTGGGGTCTGCATGCCTCAGGCGTCCTGCTCCCGTGCACACGGCCTGGGCACGAAATTGGGGGGGGATGCGAGGACATAGAGAGCGGGCGTGTGGGGGTAGGGCAGGCTTTCTGTGTCATCTCTGGCCAGGGCCCCCCAGCTGGCCAGCGCACATCGCAACTCTGGCCCCCCTTGGGCATCCATGCGCATGGTCCTGGACAAGGTAGCTCAGCGTGGGTCAGCAAACGGGCGCAGGGCAAGCGTGCCGGCCTCGCTGGGCCCGGGTGGGGCGCTCCTAGGTGTGGCCCTCTGTGCGGAGCACCAGGGAGTGAGCGCAGCAAGGCTGGGGGGTATGCGAAATCGGCCCGTTTCCCATAAACCGGCAACGGAGGCGGAATTTGAGATTTAAAACACAATGCCGTTTATATCAGCCCCAAAAACAAACAAAAAATAAAAAAAAACACTTTCGGTATGAATCTAACAGGATGCGTCCAAGACCCACCGGAGGAGAATGTCTAGACTCGGATGAAGACTTCCAGTAAGGCCCGCGTCTATGTGCACCGAACAGAGTCCACTCCACGCCACAGATAGGAAGACTAGACAGGGTCAAGCGGTGAGTTCCTCCCGCAGGACCCATGAACACAGTAAAGAGCTCCAGCCGGCGATTGCATCACACGGACACGCGAGAGACCCAGAGCGGCCAGCACAGCGCCGCAGGGGGACAAAGTCCAGGACGACACTCGCCGACCCCGCAGTAATGGAGTCGGCGGTGCTGGCGGGAGGACAGAGCTGCGAGACAGGCCCGCGGGAGCACGGCCCCCGACCTCGGACAGGGCAGCGAACCCCGTCTCCGCAGCAAGCTGTGCAGGCACGGGGGCGGCGCGCGGCAGGAGGGGCGGACACAGACCTTACGGCCTCACGGCGCCGCCTGCACGTGCGGCCCTAACCCTCGGTGGCAAATGCGGGGTCGTGAACCTCCTAGAAGACGAGCAAGAGGAGACCGGGCTGACCCGGTGTGGTGGTGACGCTTTAGATGCACCACCAGGGGCGCGACCCGTGAGAGGCGGAGCAGAGAAAGTGCAGCTCGGGTCAGACCGCCTGGTCCCTGCAAGACAGAGACGCGAGAACACGGAGACCGGCGCGGGCCGGGAGAAGACACCCGCCGAAGACCGTCTGACGAAGGGTCTGCGTCCCGAACACAAGAAGATCTCGAACCTCAGTGAGAAGAGAGACGCCGACTGAAACATGGGCCCGATCAGCGGACGCGTCAGCCAGGAAGGGGTGCAGCTGGACACGGGCATCCAAGAGGATGCTCCGGGTCGTCCGTCGTTCGGGACTTGCAGGCCAAAACAACAAGGCACGACTCTACGTCTCCCGACGTGATTAAAGCTCCAAATGGCCAGTGCCGGATGCCGGCCAGGGCGTGACGCCACGGGGGTGGGCGGGAGCGCAGAACGGGCGGCCACTTTGGAGGACAGCTCAGTGGCTTCCTACAAAACTAACCCTACCCTTACCGTGTGACCCAACAACCACGCTCCTTGGTATTCACACAAAGGCACTGAAACCTTACGTCCACACAAGAACCTGCGCACGGACGTGTGAGCAGCTCTGTTCCCAAGGGCCAGAACTCGGGAGCAACCAAGACCTCCTTCAGTGGGTGAGGGACGAACGAGTCTGCGACCCACAGACGGTATCGTTCGGGCCCGAAGGCATGAGCTGTTGGGACAGGAAAGTCCACGGATGAATGTTCAATGCATGTTACCAAGTCAAAGACGGCAGTCTGCGTTCTGGACGCCCGTACAGCAGGATCCCAGGTCTGTGGCCTTCTGGAAAAGGCAACACTACAGAGGCAGCAGAAAGACCAGTGGGCGCCGGGGGTTGGGGGAGGGAGCGACAGGTAGAGCCGAGGGGACTTCTGGGCACTGACAATACTCAGTACGACACGATCATGTCAAACGTACGCGTTCTGCACTCGTCCGGCCCCGCAGGCTACGCCACGCACGCCGAGGGCAGACCCACAGGCAAACGACGGGAAGCGACGAGGGATCGATACCGGCTCACCAGCTGCGGCACACGCGTCGCGGCAACACGAACAAGAGACTCCGGGGGGTGCCGAGGGCGGGCTAGGGAACCCCTGCACCATCTGGTCACTGCCTGTGTAAGTTCACACCTTTACTGAAAACGTCGAGTCTCGTAACACTTGGAAGTCAGCATTTGACGCTGTGGTGGGTGCTCCGGGGTGGGGGGGGGTCCGACACCGTGATGTGGCCTTAGGAGGCCAGGCCCGGCCGGCGGTGACAGCATGTTAGGGATGAGGAGTGAGAGGTGGGCAGGCCAGGAACCAGGCCAGGGGGAGTGGCCCGCGGTTTTCCGCCCGCTGCTCCGCCGTCTGTCCTGGTTCTTCTGTGCCCACCCTGCAAGGTGTCGTGAGCGTGCATGACCGCGAGCGGCGTGGGCAGGTGCGTGCGTGGACGGGAGCACAGCAGCAAGGGGAGCCCTACCCCCCCCCGGCTGCTCGTGTCGGAGTCAGAGGCGCCCGCCTCGCTGGAGAGCGGCGGCTCCCTCGTGAGGGTCCAGTGAGTCCTGCTTCCCGGGAGAGGTCGGCCCCCTGCACCGCAGCCATGCGCCCCGACCCAGTGTGCGTGTCGGACACTGTGCACGCTGAGTCCCCTGGACGTGCCACCTGTCACCCCCCACCCCCAAACAGCCTGACATGTGTCCCTCCCAGGACAGGAGCTCCGTGGGAGGTGACAAGGCCCCCGTGGAGGCCGTGACCCGCAAGTCCTCACCAGGGCACACGCACGCGTCCCGCATGGGCCTTGGTGTGGCCGGTGCCCGTGGCGCTGAGCGGCTGAGCACCGGCCCCAGCTCAGGCTGCTGAGGCGCGCAGACCACCGCCCCCCTCCCCCCGCTCCCTTTGATGCGGGCACAGGGCACGTATGAGGACGGACGGCCTTGTTTCTGGAAAAGCAGACAGTTCATCGAACTCCCCACAGTTAGGCCTCAGTGGCTCCGTGGATTTAGGCAGAATACAGCTAAACGCGGCCCCGTGGGCGGTGCAGTGGCCAGAGGACGATAGCCCCGGCTCCAGGCAGGGACTGCCCGCTCTCAGGTGCCTCTCCCTCCGCTGGCAGCTGCCCAGGGCACCTCTCTCCTAGGAGCAGACGCGACCATGCCAGTCGTCGTGCTCGGCTCCGGGTCCGCCCCAGGCCGGGAGGGGTGGGAGGCGCAGGACCGGCTCCCCAGTGAGCCAGCGCACAGCTCGGGAAGGCCGTCTGCTCTGCGGGGAGATTCCCAGACACGCTCTGCTCGCTGATGCTTCGGCGAGCCTTCAGGGCATCAGAAAACCAGGATTCTAAGCAGAAAGCCAGCGGGAGGTTCCCTGGGATCAGCTGCCCCTGAGGGGAAGGTGGGGGCCTGGGGGAGAGGCAAGTGCAGAGACAGAGCCCCTTGGTCTCCACCCCCTGTGCCCCTGGAGGGTGCCCGGGCCGGTGCGTGGGTGGGAAGAGGGTCCCAAGGCACTGGGCCTGGGGATCAGCATTCCCCACGCCGACCTGTGCTCGAGGCTCAGAGCCGTGACTCTGGTCGGTGGAAGAACCTGTCCTCGTCCCTGGGCGCTGGCCACATGTGCCCGTCCTGCCTCTGCTGACGCACTGCAGGGGCCCCGTGAGCGGGCGTTGGGCCTCAAAATTCTCTCGGGCCTCGGGGACCCGAGATACAGGGCGCCGGGCAAGGCTCTCGGTGGCCCAGGGCTGTCAGAACGTTCTGGGCATTGTTGAGTTAATGAGGAAAGGGTTTTCCCAGCAGAGGCTTATTCTCCACACCGGGGGCCTGGGGGCCTTCTCGGAAACTTAAAACTTCCTTCTCCAGTTTGTCCCCGGCGGGGTAAGCTCTGGGCGGGAGGTGCTTGGGGAAGGGCTGAGCTCAGACCCACCGCGCCAGCAGAGGGTGACGGTGCCTGGGCCACACTTGTGCCCCCGAGCGCCTGCCTGAGCTCCGCTCTGCTTGCTGACTGTAGTTCTTAAATGGTGGTTGGACGACCCCCACCGGAATCCTAGCAACACCGTGCCAGAGGCCGCCAGAAAACATGCGCCCTGGGGCAGGAAGGACAAGGTATCAGGAAGGAAAGGGAAATCAGGGGCCAAGGTTTGAGGCACCCCTGTGCAGGGCCAACAGCCCGTCACAGGCTGGTCCCCCCAGGCCCGGCGAGTCCACAGGACGCCCCTCCAGTGGAAGACCCAGTGGGTAAAAGCCCCCACCAGGACAAGGCCGCAAGATCGCTCCAAGGAGGGAGGCCGCAGGGAGCCAACCTGTGTGCCGAGGGCTACCGTCTCTGGCCACGGAGGGACACGGGCCCCCAGAGCCACGGGGGGGTCCTCACTCCCCACCCCCAGCCTCTGACCTACAGGCCGCGGCTGTTGTTGCCTGACCCTTTGCTGCGACCCGGCCCCGCGCAGGGTGAGCGCCGTGTCCACGGGACGTCCCCCGGCACCTGAAAGCAACCGCATGCGTCCGTGCATGCGTCCACCCTTGTCCCTCCCGCGGAGCTGAGGTCCCAGGCCACGTGCCTGCTGAGGGGACCGGGGCACTGCAGGGAGAGTGGCTGGCCCGCCGCAAGGTCGCCCGGGATCCCTCGGAGGCGGCACCAGACCAGACAGGTGCCCCAGTGCAGGAGGCCCTGGAATGGCTCGTGCGTGTGAGACACGGCCGGCCTCCAGGAGCCTGGCCAGGCCGTAGCTGCTCAGCACGCTTCCCTTCAGCCTCCCACCCCGACAGCCTCCTGCGTGGCTCCAGGTCCCGCCTCTGAGTCAGGGGTGTGGCGCCGGCCCAGGGGGGCTGAGATGCCCTGAGCCGCGCTGGTCTCACCCGGCCCCTCGGCTGCCCGAGAGCGGCCGAGGCCAGGGACTCACCCACTCCCCACTCCCAGGGACACAGGGGGCCGGTCTCCATCCTTATCCTCAGCGGAAGGAGCAGAAGGACGGTTCTGCGGCCACGGGACACGGAGCAGGGTGGCGGGCCCCCACGCGCACTCCCCGCGCTCTGTCACAGACGCCAGCTGCCTTCTGGGGAATCTGGCCACCGAGTCGCCTCCCTGTGGAGGGGGGCTGCGGCTGCCTGGCCCTGCTGTGGGGACCCCCATTCCCAGGCCTGCTCTGGGGTCCTGCTGGGGGCTCCTGCTGGCTTCTTGAGCTGGAAAGGCCTCTGCGACCCCATGACGCAGCTCTTGCTGGGCCGCCAATGGGACAGCTGGGGATGGATTCTGCTCCTCCGCGGCCCCCTCCCTTGGGAGCCCGGCGGCTCCGGCAGGGTTTGGGCAGGGAGCCTCCCCCGAGGGTCTGTGTGCAGGGTTTGGCCTGGAGCGCAGAGTCCCTCCCTTGGACCGTGTGTGGGAGTGATGATGACGCGATCATTCACTCCATGTCCCCGGAGCACCTGCCGGGTCTGTCCCGTCCTCCCTGCGCCTCCACAGGGGCTGCTGGTGCTGCAGAGCCTCCTGGGGGTACCTCGGGACCCCAGGAAGCTGCAGGCCTTGTAGCCCGCAGCCGCATGGGGAAGAGATTTCAGACCTTCGGCCACAGGCTGCACAGCCTCACAGCTCAGACGAGCCGGGGCGGCGCACACACACGCCACCGCTCGCGGGCACAGGGCACAGTGCTCGTGTGGGGTCCTCCTCCGGCGGGCGGCCCTGTTCCGGCCCACGTGAGGCCAGCGGGCTGAAGGTGACCTGCACCGAGCACCCAGCACGTGAGGGCTGCATTCTGAGGGGGACTCAGGTGCCCTGCACCCCAGCAGCCGGGCTTGTTAAGTCCCAGAAGGGACAGAAGCCCCAGGAGCTGGCAGTGTGCCCCCCGTTGTTCCGCAGACTGTCAGCAACAGGCGTTTCTGACTCCCCGTTTGGCCTGTGCGGAAGAAGCCTTCCCTGCTGAGAACTCACCGGCAGTGTGGACTTTAGCATGATCGCTCGGCAGGTGATGAATTCACTGAGGGTTCCTGCTTCACCCAGGAAAGGGAGGAACGGGACCAGCCCTCCCCCACGCAGCCCCGCACCCTCCCTCCTGAGCTCGGGGCTGTCCCTGCCCCCAGGCTGGCGGTCCCGGGCCCAGGATGCCTCCCAGAGGCAGGATCCCACCCCGGTATAGAAACAGAGGGATCAACTGGGTGAGGGGACCTGGTTCAACCCCCACCCGGAAAGTCCACAGCTGCCAGCAGGCCCCCAGCCCCCATCCTCAGCCCTGGCCATCTGCCATCGCAGCCCGGTGGCCCTGCCCCCGAGGGAGGCACCTGGACTCCCTCTCCCCAGCCCCTCTTGCTCGGGCTGGCCCCCTCCCTTCCCATGCAGCTCATCTTAACTGTGCCCCAGATGGGGAGCCTACACCCAGGCTAGTCTGACTCCTCGGCCTGGACTCTGACCCCTGTGTCCAGCAAACCGTGGGGCTCTCAATTCCTTCTAGAACTGATGAATGAACACTTGGGTTGTAGATGTGGACTTGAGACACAGCCAGCTCCACGGAGAGGCCGGGGTGAGGCCGAGGCCACCGCCAGACCCCTGACCCGCCTGGGGCCTCTTGCCTGGAGCGTGCCCAGCACGGACAGCCGTCGTCACCCCAGTGGGTGGCGTGTGGCAGGCAGGGCAGGCCCGGCAAGTGGCAGCGAGCACTCTGCCTCGTTGCCCCGTACCTGCCTAGCGGTCCCGTGCCCCCTGGGACGCCGGGGGCACGCAAGCCCGACCACAGCGGCCTGGCAAACCCTTCAGCGCACAGCTGTGTCGTCTCACGGACACTCGGAGGGGAAGGCCTTTAATCCTGGAGGTGGCCGTAACCTCCGATCAGCCCCTAGAGCACACACAGACTGCTGTCTGACTCGTTCGCTCCAAACGGGTTTGTACAATGAGAGGGACTGTGCCGGCATTACGACGCCCCCGGGGAAGACTCATCTCGGGTGACAGGTCCGAGCTGCCCTCATCCTCCCTGGAATCTGGTCCCTCTCAGGGCAGCCATGCACACCTCTGCCCAGAAGCCTCCGTGGCCCCTCTTCCCTGTGACGCATGTGACTGGTCGCCTTGCTGGCCCCTGTGACCGCACCTCCCCCCCCGGCTGAATCCCCCGGCTGCTCCTAAGACAAACCCACACCTGCCCACCTCAGAGCCTTTTCACTGGCTGTTCCACTCCCGAAAATGCTTCCCCTTACCCACCGGGCTCATTCCCCTCTGCCTGCCTCTCTGCCCGCACTATCCTCCACCCCTCATTTGTTGTTCACTGTAGCACAGAGCGCCACGCATCCTGTGGTGTGACCTCGCCGGCCCGTCCCACCTAGGAACCTGCACGTGTCCCGTGGCACCAGCGAGTGTCCTGTGGCACCGGCGCTTGTTCCGTGGCACCTGTTCCGTGGCACCTGCATCCCACGTCACCCCATTTGCCCCTGAGCACCTGCGTCCCGTGGCCCGGAGCAGCATTGGCAGGGACAATCGTGAAGTGAGCACAGAACTGGGGGGCAGTCCCCAGCAGCCGGAGAGGCAGCTGCTACAAGCCAGGCACTCGAGACCGCGTTAATCGGTACAGCAGACCAGTCACGCCCCCAGCCATGGTCCCTGCGCTGATGGCATTGAGCTTCCTGGGACCCAAGTTCCAGGCTCGGCACAGGAGTATGGGAACTGGCAGCCACGCGGATGGGAGCCCGGGTCCCCAGAGCCGGCGTGCTGGGACCTGGAGGATTTGTGGTGTGCTGTTCCCGGAGGCATGACTGGGGGGGAATGGATCGGTAGCAGGTTTCAGCCGGCGGTGGGGCTGCTCGAGGCCAGGGCTGGTGGGGGTGAGCGCAGCTTCTCCTGGGGACACAGCCCGCCTGAGTGAGCGTCGTGTGCGGTGAGCTGCTCCCCACCCTTAGCCCCGACGACGTGCTGGGTGCTCTGGGCGGCGCTGGCCTTGCTTGGCCATGGGCCGCCCTCCGCCGCGTGTGTTATCTGGGTGCGACGCTCCCAGGAGGCTGTGCGGCAGCTTGGGGGAAGAATCCAGGTGACGAACGTCTTTCCAGATCCAGAGCTTGGAAGGAGTGGATGAAGCTTAGGAGAGGCAGGCCTCTAGGGCCACACGCATCTCCAACCTGCCCGTCCATGCTGCTTGGCACAGGGCAGGCTGGGGGCCAGGCAGGGAGGGCACGGCACGAACCAGACATGGCCCCTGCCTTCATGCGGCTGACCGCAAGTCCTTGGGAGCAGGGGGCTGGGGGCTTACCTGACGGGTGGAGTGTAGGGGAGCCACACAGGGCGGGGCCATGCCAGCACGGGTGGGAGGTCACCATGCACCCCCAGGGCTGTCCTACTCCCCTGTCCCGACTGCCCTTGGGATTCTGCTGTCCCCAAAAGCCCCTCTGCCATCTCCCCCTTCACTTTTGGTTTCCTGCCCCCCAGCCCAGAGGCCCGTGGAGCTCAGCATCACCTGGTCCCAGCAGGCTCTGCAGACAGTGCTGGGGAGGGGAGGGGCTGCCGCTCCTGGGCTCGCGCAGCACCCCTGCTCTGCTGGCCTGAGCAGAGAGTGGAGACGCGAGACAAAGGCATGGAGGAGAGACAGGGAAGGGGGCGGGCGGTGAATAGGGTCAGGCAGGGGGGCTCTGGGGTGCAGGCAGGTTGGGGGAGAAGACCCAAGACCAGGAGCTCAGACCCAGCGCCCGAGAGTGGCTCCCAGCCAGGAGCCAAGGAGCCCTCCTCAGGGGGAAGAGGGGGAAGATGCTGAGGCAGAGTGGGTGGGCGGAGCGACCTTGGTCAGTCCTGTCCCTCGTTCGTGAGTGCCTCCCTCCAGCGAACAGCTCTGGGGAAATCCCGCTGCCGGACAGACTCCAGACGCCAGCGAGATGCGTGGACAGGAACCCTAACTGCAAGCTTAGACCCCAGCTGGGGCCCGGTGGGTGTGGCGGGGACACTTCCCTCCAACCCGCAGGGACACAGAGGAACCCGCAGCCCCTTCCTCGAGGGGCCAGAACGGGCGGGGTGGGGGGTCCTGACACGTCTCCCGGGAGATAAAATGTGGGGCTGAATACAGGCCGGGAAGCCCCAGAGACGGGCCTCAGGTGACCGTTGTCCCAGAGCCCGTGTGTACCCCCCAGAGGCTGACCCGGGTCCAGAGCCCGCGCGGTGGCTTGGAGCCTCGGGAGTAACGCCAAGGCTCTCTCCGCTTACGGGAAGTTGGCCCAGGCAAAGCCTTCCGGGAGTCCCTTCCCCGAGCTGGCTGGACGGGAGGCTATCGGTACGGCCAACTTTTGCCCCTCTGTCCTGGGGACGTTTCAGGGTCATAGGTTAGCTCCAGATGCCCACGGAGCGTGGCATGGTCTGTGGCTATTTTCCCCGCAGGCTTTCCCGTACACGTTCGGCACGGAAGAGCTCTGGGAGGGACCCTCGGCTCTAGGCTCTTGGTGTTGGGTCCCACCTCCAGGCCCACTGACTGCATCTGTCCTGCCAGGACTGGGGTCCATTAGGGCCCACTGACTCATCCACCCCTGGGAGGATGGGGCCCACTGGGGGCTCCCCTGCTCACGCTGTCCTTCTAGGTCATCTTCTTCCAGATCCCCTGCTGCCTTCCTTCGAGGGGAGTGAGGGAAATCCAGCGCAAGAAGGCAGGAGAGCGTGACGGACAGCGCCCAGGAAGCCACGGGAAAGAGCAGACAAGGGAGAGACTAAGCACCTGGCCCTAGGACCAGAGCCCACGAAGTTTCTGGTTTTAACCCCAGGAGGTAAATACCACCCCCATGGCTTCCCCCACAGCCTGGGAATGCCCCAGGACAGATGCCCAGTCCCCACGGCTGAACCTCAGAGAAATACACAGATTAAGCGGGGGAACACGGCGGGTGTGGGTGGGGTGCTCAGGCATGTCCCAGGCCACCGGTCCATGCAAACCATGCACGGCAGAATCGCAGTGATGGGGAGGGTTTGGGAAGCAGTAAGACGTGGGGCCCAGCATCCCAGGGCCGGGGGGCTCGACGGACTGGACTGAAAAGCCAGCAGCCAGCATGGCAAAGGCAGGCTCCCAGGGCTGCACTCGGCCCGGAGAGTGACGGGGGGAGGCCCTTCCCTTGGAGGCACAGCGTGGGCCAGAGGCTCCAGGTCCCACACACCTGCTCCTCCCGCCGGGCACTCTTCCCCCAAGACTGGGGGTGACGGCGGCCTGCAAAGCCCCAAGGGCACCGCGGAAGGGGTCAGGAGAGACCACCTCGCCACCACCCCTGAGCTTCCAGCCCTCCAAGACAGACCGGCCCACCAGCCACTGGGGTCCTCCCGGGGTGTTTCCTCCCGGCTTGAGTGGCTGGGGGTGCGCCTGGGCTGCCCCCTTTCCCCAGAGAGACCATGGTGGCCGCAGCTGAGACTCTGAGGCTCAGAGAGCGAAGCTGCCACTGGCTGCTGGCCCACGGCGGGGCGCCCTTGCCTCCAGCCGGTCAGTGCTACAAGCTCTACTTCCGAGGAACGTCCCTGGGGTCTCACCGGCCGCCCACACCGACACAGCCCCGCACCCTGGCCTTCACAGCTGCAGCCCGTCCTGTCCAGGCCTCTCCCTATGGCTCAGGCCTCCTCCCTGGCAGGACCTCGACCCCCTCACAGCTCCCCCTCTCAGAAGTCTCCTCCCGATCCGACCCAGTGTCCACCTCCCACCCTGGACCCACTGGGGTGTCAGCTGGACACCTGTGCCCCGAAATGCCCTGCGTAGTGCCTGGGAGCAAAGGGAGCCGTCCACCTAGAACTGCCCCCTCCTGTCCCTTCTCTGCCCTGCCACCAAGACAACAGTCCAAGAGCCCACGTCTGTTCAAGCCCCTCCCCTTTGTGACCCCTGGGGAGAGACCAAAGGCCTGGTTTGGCCTCCTGGGGCCTCCAACAGTCTAATCTCCCTCTTCCCCCAGAAGCGCCATCCAGGTAATCCTGCCACTGCTGAGCTCTGTCTCCAGAAGCTGCTGGGTCCCCGCCCCGGGGGGCCTCCACCCAGGGCTCCGCAGCCTCACGGTCTCTACACGGCCAGTGTGGGCCGCCAAGCCTGCCTTGGCCCAGCCCTTGAACCCCGAGAAGGTCCAGGGAGAGAGAACACAATGAAGGGGACATAGCCCAGCCTGGCCCAAGGCCCCCAGGGACCACGGGGTGGGTAGCTGGGGCCTCAGGGGCCCCCAGGGTCCGGAGGGAGGAAGTCACCCGCCTCAGGGCAGGTGTGATCCCACTGCAGAAGCCCCCACCTCTCTGGCCCAGCAGGAGGGCTCCCTGGCCTTTGGAATTTCCTAAAGATCCGGTAGCAGGCAGCGGGCCTCTGGAGGCCCAGATGCTCACGATGCGTCCTTTGCTGAGCCGCAGACACAGGGTCTTAGGGGCTGGGGGCCCACGGGTTCAGCAGCCACACCTCTCTCTCACCTGTGCGAAGGTGCGGCTTGCAGCGGTGAGCCCAGACTCCTGGGCCAACCCGCTGGTGGCCATGACCCTGCCCTCTGGCCTTTCTCTGTCCTGACTGCTTGCGGCAAGAAGCTGCCTCATCACATCAGCGGGACTCAGGGCTTTGTCCCAGGGTCCCCGGCAGGCTACACGTGGCTGGAAGAAACCTGACGTCTGCGGTGCGAGCTGGGGTGTGGGCTCGAAGGAACCCTTGACGCCGCTGCTCGGACATGTGGCAAAAGCTTGGAAATGGACAGAAACCCACTGTCGCTCTGCTCCTGCGCCTTGAGATCAAAATCGCCTAAAAGGGACCAAAGAGCTTCAGGAGCACAAACCCTGGACAGTGGGGTCCGGAAGGGAGCGCGCCAGGTCCACGCCCTCCCGTCATGCCTGTGCGGACGCAGGGCCCTGGGGCCTCCATGCTCCCCCAGATGCAGGAGAAGGTGGGAGAGTGCTCCATGGGGCTCAGGAGAAGGGGTGCTAGGCTTGGCCGCACAGGAAGGGGGCTGGGGACCAGGTCTGTGGGGCGGGGAGAGGGGGAGGAGCCCAGGCAGTGGAGAAGCCCCAGGGGTAACCGCTGACCAGGTTAGACCTCCACTGGTCACTTTGGGGAACAGAGGGTCTGGGGGGTGGGGAGGGGGCGGAGCTCCAGCCTCCAGGATCTGGGCAGGACTGCGGCAGCCGCTGAGGTGAGGTGAGTGCTTGGTTGTGGGAGCTCTTGGTCTGTGGGGCTGAGCAGGGGGGCTGGCTGGTTGGGTAAGGTTTGGTGTGGTTTTGGGGCTCCAGAAGGTTGAGAGATGGCAGCGCATGGATGGAGGAGGGACAGCCGAGGGGCAGTGGGGAAGGGGCCAGACCAGAAGGCGTGGGGAGCTGCAAAGGAAAGGGCAGAGGCGTGTTGCCTGAGGCGGGCGCACAGAGCCACCGGGAGGACCTGCGCAGGGCGAGCACAGCGGATTCTGGGTTCCGGGGATGGCAGGCAGGGAGGCTGGGAGCTGGGCCCGGGGTGAGTCCTGCCTTACTTTTCCAGATGGGGAGACTGAGTCTCTCTGAGGTCCTGTCCCCACGTGAGACACACAACGCCACCACAGCAGGAACCCCACACACATGGCAGCGAGGGCAGAGCTCAGCGCAGGGCAGGGGGGCTCTGCGGAGGGGCTGGGTCAGCTCTGGGGGTCTGCCCTCAGGGTCTTCTTCATGTTGTCCTGAGAACCCCCCAGAGTCTTTGTCCCTTCAAGGGGGGTCAGCAATCCCAGATGACAGCAGGGGAACGAGGACATGGTGCTCATGCAGCGAGCCTTCTTCAAGGCGTCTGGGTAAGAAAATGGTTCTGGGCTTGCCCCTGAGCAGGACCAGGGCTGGCTGGAGTCCATGGCCACCCCACCCCGGAGAAGGGGCCCTCAGGACAGGTCCAGGCACCGGAGACTTGCAAGGACGTGGCTCCTCTGGGTGAGTAACAAGCTCGGGGACAGGTAAGAACTCGGGTCCGTGCGCCCGCCTTCCTGCAGACTCTCCCCTCGGGGCCTACTGGCTGGGGGGAGTGCTGGTGACTGTCACCGGGATTTCAGGGGCCAGTCTCCATGTCTGGGTGCCGGGGCAGGACTAGGAGAAGCCCCAGCTCGCAAGGAAAGCACATGTCTGCTTTACAAAGCCAGGGTCCTCCACGCCCCAGGTGTGGACCCCCAGAGCATCCCAGGTCTGCCCTGCAAACGTCCTCCTTGTGGCGGTTTCACAAGAGAGAGAAGGCGGAGGAGAACAAAAGCCCCACCCCCTGCCCCAGAAACGGGTCAGTCCCGAAAACAGGCCACTCCAGTGCGCGTGTGGGACAGAGCTCTCAGAGCCCCAGGGTGGGGCTGGACCTGTCCCGTAGGTGACCAGCGGAAAGTGGCCAGCGTCAGTCACCTCCCACGGCAGATGTGTGTGGAAGAGACGCAACGTGAGACCTCACGTGGGTGCTGGAGTTTTACTCTTATCGCAAGACCCCAGAAAGCCCAGTGAGGACAGAGTGCGGAGACCAGGCAGCCAGGGCGGGAAAGAGGAGGGGCCAGAGGGATGGCGAGCGCCTTCAAGAACCAGAAAGCAGAAATGAGAGGGACCTCCAGGGAGGGAGGACACAGAGCAGGGCACAGAGCAGGCGGTGCTGAACGGGACACAAGCTAACCAGGCACCCAAAACCCCAGGCCCCCAAATCTCCGGTAGTTCCCCCCCCCAGAGCCTGACCCTCCTGTCCTGCTGAACACGTCAGAGCCCAATGCCCCAGGAGGTGCTCCCGCCTCCTCGTTCCCGACTCCCTACCTCCTGCCCTTCCCTGGGGGGGGTCCTCACACCCCTCCCTGCCCTTCCCCCCCGAGCTCCACCTAGCAAGTCCCACAGGCCATCGTCGTTTCACAGGCTCCAGGAAGACCCTCCCTGGTGGGCCAACATGTCACAACTCCGGTCCTCCTAAGCGCTCAAGAAAGCTGACCTTCCCATCACCTTGCCCCGGAGTCACCTGTGGTTCCCACTTGCTGGCTCACTGGAGCAAGTTAAGAGAAATCCCACAGACCAGGATTTTTCAAAGAGAAACACTGCCAACGGAAAAACTGCTCCTACACGTAGGGTTTTACTGGGTTTAATCTTGAGTCCAAAGGCTTTCTTTCTGCCCCAGGAGCCGACTCTCACGCAGCCCTGGACGGCAAGAACCGCCCTTTCTCCCCACATCAAACAGCCCCACAAGCCGCAGACAGCACACGGGGCTGGGGGCGCCCCAGGGCAGGAGCAGCTCCGAGGTCTGCAGGCCTGGACGCGGCAGAAGGGAGCCCCCGCGCGAAACCCAGAAGCCTGGCGGGCGCGGGGCTCCGGAGGCTGCGCCCAGCCGGCGGGGACCGTGTCACCCTCGGCAACCGACACAGCGGCTCCGGGCCCGGCCAGGCTCGCAGTCCGCGCCTCGCCCCACCTGACCCGAAGGCTTGGCTCCGGGGGAGGGGGGGAGGCCTGGCTCCCGGGGGCGGGGGGCCTGGCCGCGGGGCGGGGAAGACGGCGGACCCGGCCGAGACCGCGACCCGGGCGAACGCGGGCGTCGCGCTCCGCACCGGGGGCGCAGGCGGGTCCCGCAGTCCCCGCGAGCCGGGCGGGCGCCGGCGGGAGGGGAAGTCGCGGCGGGACGACGACCTGGAGACCCCTGGAGCCCCGGGCGTCTTACCGATCTTGGCCAAGCTGGCCACGAGGATCCACAGCGCGATGATGTACGGGTCCTGGACATGGTCCCACTCGAAGGTGACCACCTGGAAACCCTGGCTGTGTCCGTGCGCGCTGCCAGGCCCCTCCTCGACGCCCCGCACCCGCGGCAGCGCGCCGAGCGCCGGCAGCAGCGCCAGCAGCAGCCCCGGACCGCAGCCCGCAACCCCGCGCCCCGACATCGCCGCCCGCGCTCAGCAGCCTGTCGGGACGCGCATGGCCTGTGGGTCCTGCTGCGCTCGGCGGGCCGCGCTGCGCCCGGGCTGTCGGACGTGCGGGGCCGTGGGCGCTGGCGTCGGGCGGCCGGCGCGCTCCGGGTGCGGGCTGCTGTCCCGGTCCCCGCCCGCCGGGTGGCCTTTAATCCGGCAGCCCCCTCCCGCCCCGGGGCGGGGCCTTCCCGCCCCCGCGGCGCGCACCCGACCGCGGACTCCGCCGCACGCCCTCGGCACGCCCGCCCGGCCTGCACACGCCCACCCCGGCCGCCGGTCGCCCTGACCTCGCCTCCCGGCGTCCGCGCTCGGTGCCGTCCACCTCCCTCCCCCACCGGCCCGCGGGGTGCTGGCGGCCGGGGCTGGAGGGCGCAGCCCGGAGGTCGGCGCAGCCCGGAGGTCTGCGAAGCGGCGCGGCGAAGCGACGATGCGCAACCCCCTCGCTAGGGGTGGACTGCGGCGCGCGGGTCCCCGCCGGCTTGGCTGGTGGAGGGTGGGCTCCGGGGCCTCGGGCGCCCCTCAGTGGCCTTCGCTCAGCTCCCGAGTTGCCTGGGACAGCTTGCCCCAAGCGGAGGCTTATCCGTAGACACTGGACGGGGCTGGCCGACCCGTTGGAGCCGGAGGGTCCAGGAGGAGGCCAGCCCCAAAGCCTGCAGCTGCCTTGAACACACACCTGCATTTCCTAACAGGATGAAACAACTTGTCCGAAAACAGGTTTTTTCCCTCCAGACCACGGGCGCTGCAGATCCAAGGCGTTCTTCCCTTCCCCAGGCGTGGTGGCCCCTGTTCCTCCCACGAGGGACCTGCCACCCTGCCCTCGGAGCCGGCTGTGAGCGCTGGGAGTGGATTGCTCCTCCCACCCCAGAGCCTGGCCGCCAGCGAACTCCAAGCAGGATGTCCGCCCATAACCCTTCCTGCCGGCACCGTACCCCATGATGGCTCACCTGGGCACCCCAAACGTCAGGAGGCAAGTGCCCCCGTTGTTCCCTTCCCCAGCCCAGGCAGCTCCCTCTCCCACTCAGCAGGTCCAGCGACCATGCGGCTGCCGCAAAGCCCTCTCACCTTCGCCTTCGTCCCCTCCACTTGCCCTGCCCTGCTCGGCTCTCGGGAAGGCCCAGCCCCCAGGATTCAGGTCCCTCTCTGAGCTGTCCTCCTGGGGACCTGTGCAGCTGCACCCTTGTCCTTCCCAAGGTCCTTGTCCCACAGCTGATCTCGCGGCTTGCAGGTGTGAGGCAGAGCCCCCCTCCCTCCCTCCCAGCTCTTTCCCTCCACGTCTTCTTCCCTGCCCCCCACTCAGTTTGACGATTGTGCTGTCCCTGGGAATGTGTGTTCCATGAGTAAGGGGCTCATGGCTGCATTCCCCTTCCTGAAATGGCACCTGGCACCCAGGGACACTCAGGGGAAGCTGGTCTGGTGGACGGACAGAGGCTAGGTGGGCAGGTGGGTGGCCGGACAGGCGGAGGCGTCCCCGGGTATCGGGAGGCACGTCAGGGCGCCAGGAGCTGAGTCGGATGATGCCGAGCCGCACGGAGCTGAGCTGGACGGCTTCATTGCTTGCGCTCTCTCCCGAGTTTCTTTCTGGTGGGGGCTCCTCAGCAATGGAGTAGGGAGTCCATTGAGATCCTGCCCAGCAGGGCAAGCTGGCTGGGTGGCTGGCACTGAGTGTCCGGGTGACCTTTCGGGAGGGCGCTCTAGATTGCTTCAGTCCTCGCTGGGTGTCCTTGGTGGACTGTCCAGATGGAAGGGGCTCTGTGGGGTCTCGGGATCCTTGGTAGAGGGAGGAGGGCCAGGCTCAGTAGGAGGGCTGGCATGAGCCGAACACAGCGTCCGACCATAGGGGTTGTGACCGGCTGCCAGGGTGGCCTTGTGGGGACCACGGAGGGCTGGGGACTGGCTTCCCACTCAGCCGTGTCTCTGTTTCTCTCCCAGCACTGTTCTCAGCCTCCTGTCCCAGACGCGCTGTCAGCTGGACAAGACCGGGCTCCGCCAGCCCAGACGCGTCTCTGTTCTTCCTCACTGTTGCTGAGCGAAGCCTTCAGGAAGAGCGTCCTCTTGGACGACGGCGGCCTTGCGTTGCGCAGGAAGGCCCAGTTCCCACCAGAGCAGCGTGTGCCGTGACGCCCGAAGACCCTCCGGTCGCGCCACCCTCTGCCTGTCCCAAGAGCTCATGCCCTTTCTCCCTGGAGGGCCGCTTCCGGGGCCCAGGAAGTCGTTCGAAGGGCTGGAGCTGAGCGTCGCCGCACAGGTGCCGAGTTGGGTCTGGAGGCTGGGGCTGGCGACCGGCCCCAGGCGGTATGCGGCAGAGGCCACAGGAAGGTTCCAGGGACCAGGGAAAGGGATGCCCACTGGAGAGTCAGGAGCGCGGCTCTGAAATGGTGCCAACTTGTGGGGCTACCGGGCAGGGCTTGTGGACTGTGATGGGTGAGCGCACCTGGGCCCCCGAGAAGCTCTGGCCCGGCGGTGCCTCTGCTGGGGCCGCCCTTCCCCGCGAAAGTCGAAAGTCGGCTCAGGGATGTGAAGCTCCGCATCCCCCAACACCCACACCTGGCTGACCCCCTTCTCCCAAGCGCCCCCACGTGGGCAGGGGCCGCAGGCTGGGCAGCCCCACGCCTCCCTGCCCGAGTCCTGGCTTCAGACGGGGCTGCCGCAGCCCTGCCCCAGGCCTGCCGTCCACAGCCACAGCCGCATCCGCAGAACTCCACCGACACCCCTCCGAGGCGTGCTGGGCAACACTCACGGTACTGCGCAGCCGTTTACCTGGGGCGGGAGCGTGCGTGGTGGCGGGCGTCTGCGGCCTGTCCTCAGGACACCACGGGTGTAGGACGGTGATAACACCTTCCCCAGCCCCATCATCAGGGGCCGCCTTCCCCCCCACCCCTCCCCAGGGGCCTGGTTCACCTGCAGGTTTTCGGGTAGGAACAGTGTTTCAGTCTGCCTGGGCCGCCAGGGCCGGGGCCACCAATGGGGGCTTACACAGCAGAAGCCTGTCTCCCCACTGTTGTGGCTGGAAGTCCAGGAGCAAGGTTCTGACGGAGTCCAGCTCTGGGGCTTGTGGGGGGGCCACTGCATCCTCGGGGGTCTGTCCTCTGAGCAGGGACGTGGGGAGAGGGAGGGAGACATCACTCAGCTTTTTCTTACAGGACTGCCCCTCAGGCCTCACCCTGACGACCTCACTGAGCCTTAATCACCTCGGAGAAACCCTGCCCAGATACTGTCCCAGCGGGGGTTAAGACTGACCGATGAATGGGGGGGAACACAATTCAGTGCCTGGCACCCAGAGAGGGGGTGACCACGGGACATACTGAAAACAGGTAAAATAATGCCAGTAACCAGTCCCCCCCCCCACCCCGCTCCCTCCTCCCTCCTCAGCTTCTGCGAGCATCTCAACTGCAAAAGGTTTGACTCAGAAAACGTCACGTCTCATCTGTCGCTGTGACTTCGGGCTATGAATCCTGCGGTTTAGGAGAGCATCTTGTGCACAAAGAGATGAAAGTCTGAACCTGTTTGGGCTTTAGGTGTCAGCTGGGGAGGTCTGCGGAGGCTCACTGTGACTTGCAATCTGCCCCACGCCGCCGCCCCCACGCACTTACTTTATACCCCAAGGAACCACACCGGCTCTTCGTGAAGAGGGAAGGAGACCCGTGCTATTACCCTCCAAGCCAGTAATTCCGTGCGGGCCCTTCTCTCTGTGTTTGCTGAGCACATACTGCGTGCCCGGGGCACACAGAGCCCCTCAGGGAGCCGGTCACCACCGTCACAATGGCGGATTTACCGTTTCTTATGTGACGGCTGGATTGAAGTTGCATTTCTTACAAATCGGAGCCACCACTCTTCTGTGGTTGGCCTGCCTTTGTGGCCCCGGGTGAGCCTAGAGCCTGTGGAAGCTCGCGCCCAGCCTGCAGGCGAGGACGTCTGGGGACGTTGCTGGCTGGGCGCACAGATGGCACAGAGTGCCACCCGGGACCCCAGCCCCCACCAGGGTCCCAGATTCCTGTCTCCCCTGGGATGCGGACACCCTGCCGGGGACCCCCTCTGTGCCGCACCCCTGCTCCACAGCCTGCCCCACAGCACTCTGCTTGGCCAGGTCGGAGGTCTAGGCCTGTCCCCCCGGCTCTTAGGGACACCGGGGATCTGCCATGACCGTGGCTCCTGGGACTCCTGTGCTCCTACAGGATCCCTCCCCCCAACCACACCTGACCATTCCCTGGCCCCCCCACCCAGCCCTCTGCTGACTTCACACAGACCCAGGAACGTCCTGGTGGTCTTGGACACAGGTGACCCCCTTCGTGGGAGCCCCATCTCCAGGCCCTGCCTCTTCCTTTGCAGGGTCTCAGGCTTCTGCTTCTTTCTGGAAGAGGGAACCCTACTGTGGACCACACCTCCCCGATATCCTCACACTCTCCATCAGCTGTGACTTAGTGCGTCCCCACAAACAGCCCAGGAACCCCATGCCGTCTGCAGCGGAGGTTCAGGGCAGACCACTGAGCCTGAGCTCCCACAAAAAACCATCCGATGTCACAGGCGTGGACCTCCCAGAGCCCTGCTCCCGAGGGCCTCCAGCTGCGCTGAGAAACCCACCCTTTCGGGAACACCCTAAACACAAGGCTTCACAGTTGAACCCTGAACTACATAGGGAGGGTAATGGGGGCCCGGCAAGCGGGGGATATTGGGGAGATGCGTGGAGTTAACATTGGAAAAGCCTCGCCTGCGGCCCCCTGGGACCAGACCGTGGAGCGCTCGGCTATGCGCCGGCAGAGACGGGAGGCCTCCGGTGAGATCGAGAATCTGCTCGAGGCAATGCCGGCAAGTCGCAGGGCGCGGACTGGAAGGAAGTGCGTGTCCCGTAGCCGCTTCGCGGCGTCTACAGACGTCAGAGAAGACCCGGGTAAGGACAGAGGCATGCATGGGGGAGGGGCAGCAGGGCCGCCCTTCTGGGCATGTGGGACTGTGACCTGCGAGGGGACCTGCGGACAGGTGGTTGGAACTAGGGAGAGAGGGACGAGCAAGGCCGCTGGCTTCAAAGGCGGAGTCTGCGATCAGTTCCGCTTCTCCGCACACCACAGACCCGTCCCCCAGCAAAGCTCGTTCCACACGCTGTTGACGCGGCAGCGAAACCACAGAATACACGGGGACGAAAATCTAACGAGATATGCGAGACACAGGATTCTCCAGCGAACTCGGGAAACACTGAATTATGAATTTAACTTTTCTAGTAGGTACATGAGCATTCCAACTTTCTGCTTCTTTTTGTGTCCATTTTGGTAAATTTTATTTTCAAGGGATTGGCCCATTTCACCTAAAGTTTCATGTTTATCGATGTAAAGCTCATTATGCCCTTCTTGTGTCTGTAAGACTGTGCTGTGATGTTTCTCTCTCTCTCGTTTTTAAGATTTTATTACTTATTTATCCGCGAGCGAGATGGTGACAGAGACAGTGAGAGAGAGCCCCAACCGGGAGGAGAGGGAGAAGCAGGCTCCCCGCCGGCCAAGGAGCCCGAGGCGGGACGCGATCCCAGGACCGGGGCCCAAGGCAGACGCTTAACTGAGCCGCCCAGGTGCCCCCGTTTCTCTCTCTGTCCTCATGCTGGTCTTGTTTCCTCTCACCGTGACCCGCGTTTCTGCAGGTCTACCTGTTTCCTTCGTCTTTTCACGAAACCAGACTTTGGTTTTGTTGACTTTCTGTCGCTGAGTCACATATTTCTTTATTCTTTCTTTCCTTCCTTGTTCGTATTTTGATGTTCTTTTTCTGGCTTCTTGAACTGGAAGCTCTGGTCATTGAATGTGAGTGTTTCTTTTTTTAAAATTCATGATTTTTCCAAGAAGCTGTGAAGTCCCTTCTACGACTACAGTGGTGCCCCCGCTGGTTTTCCCTCTTCACGTCAAAATATTCTCTGATTTCTGCTGTGATTTCTCCTTTGACGTGAGTCACTCAGGAGCACGCTGCTTCGTTTCCAGACACTTGCGGATTGCTCCTGTCCCCTGTCGCCGAGATCACGGAATTCCACACGGATGACGTCAGTCCTCCGAGATCTGTTAAAACCTGCTTCGTGATTTAGCATCTTTTGTGGAAAATACCCCATGTGCTCTGGGTGAGAAGGTGTTCTGGCCTTGTCAGAACTGGGGTCCCACGCTTGTCCATTCGGTCAAACTGGTTCATTGTATTTTCAGTCTTCTATGTCTGTGCCTTTTCAGTAGTAAAAGGACGTGGTACCGTCATTCAGCCAGTGGCTTGGTCATTCTAGGCTTGTCAGCTTTTGCTCTCTGTGACTTAGACAGGGTTGGTCTGTCTTCAGGGTGGACAAGCTCGTGATCGTGCGGAAGGCCCCTCTGCTTGAAGACTCTTGCCCAACGTCTGCTCTCACGTTCACACGGCCACCCCAGTTTTCCTGGGGTTCACACGGACCAGGTGCGGCCTCTCCCCTTCTCACCCTGAATTGATCTGTCCTTCTGGGTAAGGCGCCAGTGTGTCTGGTCGTTACTTCATGTTCCTTTTAGACTCACTTCAAGACTTCCTGGGACTGAGGGGCTTGCCCTGCACCTGCTCAGTCCCCACGTGTGGAGGGGACTCCCGTCTGCAAGTGTCAGAGACGAGCCGTCACCCTGGGTCTCTCGACTCCTTCCCGCGCTCCGGGCCCGCCCAGCTCCCGGCACTGCTCCGTTCCAAGTCACTGTTCATCCAGAATTCAGCCGACGCTCCCTGGAGCTTCTCACACTCGAGTGGTCACGCCACTCTTCTTCTTGGGCTCCCCCCGAGGCCCTGGGTCCCCCTGGGGCTCGGTGCCTGCAGGACTCGGAGCCTTCGGATCTGCCTCATGTGCCTGTTTGCCCGTCTTCTGGGATGCTGGCTCGTGGCTCCCCTTCCTCTGCAAGCCCACCTCTGGGAGGGACACCTCACCCCTAAAGGCCATGCAGCTGCCCTTTCCAGCTAGAGCCCGGGGCGGAGAGCTGCTGACGACCTGGGAGCCCGCACAGGGAGAGCAGCTGGGAGTGGACCCAGGAGTGGACCCGGGAACAGGCAGCCAGCTGAGGGAGCAGCACCCCCCCCCCCCCCCGTACATGGAGGCTGTCTGCTGGGTATGGAAACGCACCCAGGGCTGCGGACGGCGCAGGCTGGGAGGGAACCCGGGCTCTGAAGGCTGGCCTGTGCTCAGACTGGCCTGGAGACCGCAGACTGGCCTGTGCTCAGACTGGCCTGGAGACCGCAGACTGTGATCTTATTCCTTGGGCCATTTGCCCCAGTGAATTCTGGCCCTTTGCCTTGGGAAGCAGGACCTGGCCCCTGTCGCCAGGGGGCCACCCTCTGGGACCTCTGCACCCGGCTCTGGAGACTTCACTACTGGAGGAGGGAACGGCTTGGCCAGGCAGTGTCCCCCCACCCCAGCTCAGGTGCTCCCACACTCTACTTGCCACGCGGGACCAGCTGTCTCTGCTCGGTAACTGATGTGCGACACGCATGCTCAGACCCTCACCTGCCTCGGGCGAGGTCTTGTTTTGCAGACAAGCCTCAGTTTCCCCTACGTAGCTGGACCCGTCTGCACCCCGTGCTATGCACCACTGTGGGTCCCTGTCCCTGAGAGGGGCTAACCCGGGGCAGGTAGGCCAACCTGCTCCCTCCTCGGGCCTGCCTGACAGTGTGTCAGCAGGAGGAGTCCACAGGGCTCCCCCCAGGCTGCTGGAGCTGGGCCAGGTCCCCGGGGGCCCGACGGCCACTGCCCTCCCTGCCCAGCCCAGAGCCCCACCTCACCTGGCGATCGATAGCATCAGGCCAGGCCCAGAGCAAACACACAGCCCGAGAGGCTGGAGACAATACCCGGCCAGGGCTGCGTGGGGCCTCCGGGCTTTGTCCGAGGGCCGATATGGTGTGTGCCGAGGCTTTAGGAGGCTCGCAGGCCCCGAGCCCCATGCCGGCCGCCCGGTGGGAGCACAATGAGCATTGTGTTCCTGCAGAGGCTGCTGCTTGCAGCCGAGCCCAGGGCTTTGGGTGCTCTCGGACGAGCCCCATTCACGGGGCTGGACAGAGTTTTGTTAACACACTCACTCCTGATAGCGTTTCTTCTAAAAGGAATCCAGGGAGATTTCTGCAAAGAATGGCAGTTCTGCTGCTGGGCTGTCTGCTCAGCTCCTCCCAGCGCACGCGGAACACGGGCCACTTTCATGCGCTTATCCTTTGACTTACACCCGTCCACGTAAGCAGTGGCTTCGAGTCTGGTCGGCAAGGTCCAGATTTAGGAAGAACTGCGGGTCTCAGAGTGAGCCCTGGGTTCAAACACCCCAGAGGGTGCTGGGGAGACCAGGGGAGCCTGGAGACTTGTCCTTGTGGGGGGTGGGGCCTGTGAGCCTGCCCCCTCCTGCTGCTGGGGAAGGTGCTGGGAAAGCGGGAGGGGGTTGGCACCTGCGGGAAGGCCCTAGGCAGCGGGACTGGAGCCCGGGGTGCCTCTGCCTACGGCGCGGACAGGGGCTGGGGTGGCGGTGCGTCCCGAGGTCCCACTCACGTCTCATTTCCACCCGGTGCGCCTCCTGCGTGGACGTCCTGGAACAGGGACGGCAGACGCGGGTCCGGTCCACCAAGAGCACAGCCCAGAGAGCCGTCCTCAGCCAGTACGTGGGTAGATGGCTGGTGTGTCGCTGCTGCCCCTGGAGGCCTGTCAGTAGCCCCCGTGGGACCCCCTCGTGGGAAGCGCGGCACCGGTGTTCCGTGCCTCCTGCTGTGGGGCCCTGTCCATGGGGGACTCGCAGCAAGCCCAAGTCAGGGCCCCGCGGGGACTCAAGTGGGTACCGGGGCTCGCTGACCAGCGTCCAAGCTCAGAAGCGCTGACTGTGAGCCCGCGGCGGCCCCTGCCTCCAACTGCTGCTTTGCCAGGCTGCAGGGCACCGGGCCGAGAGCCCTCTGGCTATGCGACCCCGGCCCTGTGGTCAGGCCAGCTCTGTCCCTGACCGCCCCACCAAGGGTTCCAGTGACCGCAGGTGTGACCTCAAACCAAAGTCAGCAGAAGTGTGGGAGCAGGCTCCCCCAGAGAACGACGGGAGCCTTCGTCCCGGCCCAGCAGCGTTCACCTGGCAGTGGAAAGTTTTCAGAGAGAGGAATGCACGGTGGGCAAGGCACATTCCTACAAGAGCATTTACACAAATTAGCCTTTCAGATGGGAACGCTGCTCATGCAGGACCTGGCTGGCACGGAACCGCTTCTGGGGGGACTCCGTGTCCTGGGGCACAGCGTCAAGGTCCCAGCACACGCACGGGCGCCTCCTGCCCCCGGAGAAGCTGGCTTGCCTCCCTCGGGAGGGCCGAGGAGGACGAGCTTGCTCCCACCCCGCCCGCGCCTGTGCTCCCGCTGGGGCTGCCAGGGGAAAGGGACTCGCTGTCCTGCTCGGCTCCCCGGGCTCAGCGGCCAGTGTGTGAGCCTGTGCCCACTGCCGTGTCTCCGGGACAGGGCTCAACCCGGCCCCCAGGAGGGGGCTGGCCCTGCCTGGAGGACTCGCTGGTGCCCGGGCAGGAGGGGCCCCCAGCCCTGGGAGTGCCTCTGTCCCACCTGGTCTGCCCCCCCAACCCTGCTACTCAGGGGGACCTCCCGGCCCCTGGGAGCCTTTCGAGCCTCCTGGCTCTGGGCAGGCCTGAGCCGGCCATGGGAGGGAAGGTCTGGACGCTGCAGGGGATAAGCTTCTCCCCCTGTCCTGGGGATGGTCGGAGGAACTCCCTTTGGGGCCTGGTCTCTGTCACCCAGTCCCGCTGACGCGGGAGGCACCCCCGCCCAGGGGCCATCCCGTGTTGGTCCGGACTCGTCCTAGCACACCTGCGGGCCAGACCCTCGCGAGAAGCCCCAGAACAGGAATAAGCCCGTGGAGAAGCCCAGACTGCTGGGAGGATGGGACCTGAGAGAGGCTGTCTGGTGACCGAAGGCCAGGGGAGGTCAGGGAGTGTGCCCTGACCCTCTGGCTTACTTGGGGAAGGGTCAGGACCGAGCCAGGGGGAGGGGCAGTGGTCCACACACTCATTTCTGGGCCCCCAGACTCCCCAGCCTTGGCCCTGATGGGGACCCTACCCTCTCGGGATGCATGTTGGTTCCAGAGGACGTGGAACCTGGGGATGACAGGTCCGAGGCATGTCCCACGGCACTGTCCCCAACCAGGGCCTCCAGGCGGCAAGGGTGCGGAGATGGCCACGGCTGGGCCCCCCGCCAGGCTCTGCGGGCACTGATGCTTGGCCCCTGCCTGTTCCCTTGGGGCCCCTCACAGACGACTTCAGCGCAGTCTGTCACGGGGTCCTTACCAGGGTCTCCCCGCAGACATCTCCCCCAGGCTGAGCTGTGTGCAGGCCTAGCCGGCCCCACACCCACAGGGCAGCAGCCCTGGGCTCGTCCCCAACTTGTCCCCAGAGGCAGAAAGTGTGAGTCTCCACTCTCTGCAGGGCCATCAGCACGGCTCTGGAGCACAGCGGCCCTGGCCCCGAGACTTGCTGGGGGCTCGCTTTACCAGCTGGCCGCGACGCAGGCTTTCCTGGGGGCTTGTGGAGCGCAGCTGGCATGGGGGTTTTCTCTGCCTCAGTTTCTCACCTTCAGTAAAATGAGGGTGAGCAGGGTTGGCGGATGCAGAAACCAGGGGTGCACGTCCCTTTTTGCAGGTGGGGAAACAGAGGCACAGAGATAGCAGGTGACTGCTGGCCCTCGCTGATCTCTCTTGCCCTGCCCTGTGCATGGGGATCCTCGGTGTCCCCGGGTTCTATGAGCCAGCCACCAGCTGGACTGGGACTCTCACGTGCCAAGGCCCAGCTTGAGGAGGTGAGGGGGAGGCATGCTGAGTCCCTTACCCTGAGGACCACTTGGGGGTTCGTCATCCCCCCAGGTTCCGGAGGCTCCAACTGGAGCCCAAGGGCCTCTTCGGAGTCCAGCTGTGTCCCTCGTGGCCTCCACTGCCTCCCCTGCGGTGGACGACCTGCTCCATCCGGGGTCTGCCCCTGCGGCCCCTGTCACCGCTCCCTCCCGAGACCTCGTGGGGCGGAACCCTAACCCGGCCTCGAGCACCGAGCCGGGGCTGTGTAGCAGGGGTGCCTGTGGCCATGGGCTGTCCTGGGCCACCCTGGCTATGCCGGGTTCACCTGTACCGTAAAGGAGACACAGCCGTGTCGGGTACAGCCCGGGACTTCTTTCCAGAAATAGTTGCCGGGTCTATGGAATGTGATCCTGAGGAAGAACCGGGGACCCCACAGCAGCTCAGTGCTGGCCTGGGAGAGGGTGTGGAGGGAGTGAGGGAGCAGGAACCACGCCCCTTCCCACAGTGGGCCCCCAGGCAGGCCAGCACCGGCAGGAAGGCCCTCGGGGCAGGCCCGGGAGTTCTGGGGGGGCGGGACACATAAAGTCGGGTTTACCCTCGTGGCTCGCGTGTGCTTCCCTGACCGGCTTCAGCCAAACCCCGGGGTGGACGCCGCTGTCCCGAACCCAAGACGCCGGCCCAGCCCAAGCTGCCAGCACACACCGGCCGCGAGTGTGGATTTCAGGAACAATATTTTCAAAACTCAATCTTGGCTGCATTTGCTGTGTGTGCTTGTGAGAACAAGGCTGTTTTCCCTGGATACGTGCACGGGGCCGCCCTGCGTTAAGAGCTGGGCCCCCGGGGCCCCACAGCCTCGGCCGGGCAGAGGCCGCCCGCAGACCCCCCGAGCGCGGAGAAATGAGAGGAGAGGAGGCTCGCTTGTCGCGTCCCCGGTCTGGTCGCCCAGGGGCGGGATTTCAGAACTCTGGACTCGCATCTGGAACGTGCGGCGCTCCGCCCGCGGCCGGCCCGGCTCATCGGCGCCAACCACCGCCGGGGTTCTTGAGCGCCTGCCGATGTTTCTGTTTGGGTCGGGACCAAGGTGGCCCTTACTTAACCGCCTGTAGCATTCACACAGACCCGCCAAGACACACCACGCTGTGCTCTGGGGCACGCGGGACCCCACGGCCGACAGAGATGCGGGGCTCAGCCTCTGGCCACAGCGTGGGGGGCCGTCAGGCTGCGGACCGAGCGCTTGGCCGGCTCCGTCCGGGAGTGAATATGCCCATTGTTCTGCCCCCACTTCCCTATTTGGAGATCGGGTATTAAATCCACAGAAAAACAACAACAGGTCCGGCTGCTGCCCACCCCTGCCACGGCCGCACCCTGCCTTCACCCGATACCCATGGGAACCGGCACAGCCTGGCCTCCCTGCGACATCTCCTAATCCCATTTTAAAGCAGAGCTGAGGGCTTCCACGATTCCCTACAAATCACACACTTGCAGAAGCAGGGCCCCGCCCCGCTATGGCCTGCACTCGGACGTTCTCCCTCTGGGGCAGCTTGTGTGCACTGAGGGCCTGCGGGAGTCCTGCCCCTGCCACAGGCCGGCTGTGTGGCCTTTGGGGACTTACGAACCTCTCTGGGCCTACTCCGTCAGACCGAGCAATGACAACAGCCTTCTGGCTCCGTGACCGTCCAGTGTCAGAGCAGTGAACGCAGGTGCGCGCAGCTGTCTGTCCAGACGGAAGGCCACTTGTGACGGTTCCCGCGATGCCCCAGCTCGGGTGCGAGGAGCAGAACGCAGTGCACCAGCCGGCCGGTTTGCTGGGGCCCTTGCTGGTGGGTGTTGTGCGAGCCGCCGGCACGCCCCCAACCCCAACTGCCCCATCTTCCCGGCACAGCGTGCCTGCAGGCCCCAGCTGGACAGCACTGCGGTTCCAGGGGCACCTGCTGGGAGAAGCCAAGGCCTAAGAGGGCTGGCCTGGGGCAGCAGCAGTGGGGAGGCCCAGGAACCCAGGAACTTCCTTCCCATCGCGCGGCAGGGCTCCAAAGACAGACAGCGAGAGCCAGGCCGACGCTCAGCCTTCCCCATCTCCCTGTGTATGGACTGAGTGACCCCCGGATGCCCAGGACCCCCGCGGCACAGAGCGCCCCCAGCTACACACCCCCCACAGGTGCATGGGCAGGGATGGGCTCCGCAGGCGACGGGGCTTCCTGACTGGCGGCAGGGGCGGCCACTGATGATGAAGTGTCTGACAACATCCAGAGCTGCTTTTTTTTTTTTTTTTAAGATTTTGTTTATTTGACAGACAGAGATCACAGTAGGCAGAGAGGCAGGCAGAGAGGGGGGGAAGCAGGCTCCCCGCTGAGCAGAGAGCCCGATGCGGGACTCGATCCCAGGACCCTGAGATCATGACCTGAGCCGAAGGCAGAGGCTTTAACCCACTGAGCCACCCAGGCGCCCCCAGAGCTGCTTTCTTGACGCGGTGACGGTCAGGGTGCGATCTGACGCGTGCGGCAGCCCCGCTCGGCCAGAAACTGCGCACACTCGCAGGTCTTCTCCTGGGGCCTTGCTCCGGGGTTTTCCTCGCGCCCAGCTCCCACCGCCCCACACCGCCCCCGTGCCAGGCCCCAAACGTGCCTGCAGAGTTGGCACTGTCCACCTGCCGCCGCCCAGGAGACAAAGGCAGGCAGGTGGGGGCCCAGCTCACTCAACGCGACTTCCTGGAGAGCCGTCCTTGCGGCTGCGACCGCACGTCGGCAACAGAGCGGGACATCCGTGCGCCCTGGAACTGGGCACAAGGAGCTCTGCAGGTCTTGGAGCGGGGCCCTAGGCTGGGCTCCCCTGCGGTGAGCCCACGTGAACTGTCCCCTGAGACATGCGTGCTCGAGGGTCACCTTCCACTGTTCCTTCCTGTATCGGCTCCCCTGAGGGCGGCTGGGCCCAGAGGCTCGGGGGAGCTCCGCCCGCCTCCCGGAAGGGTGAAGGGAGAGCCGTGGCCTTGACACAGGAGAGGACTCCCGGCTCTGGCACGGAGTCCCCGTGCGGATGGAGCGACCGGAGGAGGCGGGTGGGGCTGGGGAGAGGGGCCCCTGAACTGCTCCCACTTACTGGGAAGGCTGGGGCCCCGCCCGCCACGCCCCAGCCGCCGAGGGTCATTGTGGAGAAGAGCAGGTGTCAGCACTGAGTCAGCTCCCCACTCCCCGCGGACGGCCAGGCCCATGAACCGTGGCGTGCCGCATCCCCCGAGCTTGGGACAGGCGGGGCGGGAGCCCTGTCTGTGGCCTATTCTCACCTCGAACCCCAGATGCTGGTGACCCGCTCACCGGCTGGCAAGAAGGGAGTCTCCTGTGCCCACCCACACGCTCCCTGACCTCGCCTCCAGGATGGCTGTCCGTCAGCCCAGAGGGAGAGCCACAGAGATGGGAAGGCCTGGGCTCCCGGGGCTGGGGGGGCGGGGGACCTATGCAGACAGGCCCATTGTCAAGGCTGCAGCCTTCGACAGGGGATGTACATACAAAATAGGAGGAGTAAAATCACCCCTGAAACAGGCAATAACGCCCTGCTCCGAGACAGTGCCCCAGAGACGGGGACAAGGCTGGGTGCCGCCGTGAGTGGAGCCCCAGGGCCGGGGCAGCACTGGGGGGCTCCCTGCGGGCCGCCGGCTCCACCCGCCCTGACCTTGATGCTGCTCACAATGAGAGCCCGCTCTGCTCTTATCGGCGTTTCCCTCATTCTTCTCATTAAACCCTTATCAAACAATAGCTCTGGCGCTGGGGAGATCCCCATGCGGCTCAGAATTATATATTAACCTCTGCTAATTAATGTTTATGCGGCCGTTTCGGGCAGAGGGTGCCTTGGACCTCCTCTCACAGCCTTTGTGCAAAGGCGGCCTCAGGCCACGCCAGCCTCAGGCCCCAGGGCCGGACCGGCCAGGGCGGCTAAAACCCTGGGCCTCCCCTCCCGTGCCCGTCTGAGCCCCTGTCCCCCGTTCCAGACACTTCTTGGGCCTCCCTTCTGAAAGCAGCAGGAGCAATGTGGGGGCCCTCTCTTGGGCTATTTTGTCGGCTGTCCCAAAGGTCCGTCTCCCGCCAGCGCACATCTGGGCCCTGGGTCCTCCCCGCGTCCGTCCTCTCCTCCCTCCTTCCCTCCTACCTCCCCACCTCCCCTCCCCGAGGGTGCTGAAGCCATCGCACTGTCACCCAAAGCGATACCAATGACCCTAACGGCTGCGGCAACCAGACAGGGTGGTGAGCAGTGGGCCGAGGCGTCCTGAGAGCATCTCCTCCTGGAAGGAGTTGACCCTCGGCCTCTGCAGGGGCGCCAGCCTCGTGGGGAGGGTGGGGAGGGTGGGGAGGGCAGGTCAGAGGAGCACTCTGTTCCCAAGCTGTGCTGAGGCCGGGGCACCCCGAGCTTGGGGAGCTTGCCCACTGGGGATCAGAGGGCTCAGGAGGCTGTACCGGGAGCCTGGGAGGAGCTGAGGAGTGAGGGCCCTTGTGAGGAAGGACAGCAGGGCAAAGGCACCCAGCGGTGACCCAGAACCTGGCCTGCTTCCTGTGTCAGCAGAAATCCTGTGTGCTGGGGCCTGTAGGGGCTGTGGGAGGAGGTCAGGGGAGGAGGCCTGCAGGCGTGGAGGGAGGGGTAGGGGGTTGGGGGGGCAGTGAGGGGGCTGTAGGGGGCAAGTGGGGGGTTGGGACTTGGGGGAAGGGAGGAGGGGACGTGGGGAGGAAAGGTGGGGACCGGGGGAGGGTGTGGTTGGAGGGTGTCCCTGACTGAGGTCACCCCAAGTCTGACACAGGACAGAGGCCCTGCTCCAGCGTCCGAGGCACCCCTGTCTCAAGCAGGACGTCCAGGGTGGCTTTTGGGGCCGGCGGGCGGGGCTGCACAGACGCCTTGAACTGCGCCCCATGCGGCGTTTGACCCAGCAGGATGTCTCACTGCCTCTGGGCGCTTTGTCCTTCCTCCTTCTGTCCAGCCGGCCTCTGCTCCCCACTTCCCTCCAAGTCCTCCCCATTAGAGCCCACAGTGGGGGAGGGGGGAGGAGGGCGGGGCCTGTGGGGGCGGAGCTTGTGGGGCCAGAGAGGGAGGGGCCTGTGGGGGCCTTGGGGATGAGGCTAGGGAAGACCAGGTCTTAGGGTTGGGACCAAGGGTGATGTGGCTTTGGGGGCGGGGTCTGCGCCAAGGACCTGGTGTCTCCCCTGAGGCCAAGCCTGTGAGGCACAGGGTCAGGGACACTGCGGTAAACTGCCCGGGGTCATGATGCATTGTTCTGTCTCACCGCATTGGGGGTTCCCAGGGACAGGGACCGTGGGGGTTTCAAGCACGAGCACGTGTCTGGGACCCCAGCCCTGTTATCCCTCGGGGCGCGGGAGGGGCGGCTGGCGGAGACCGATTCCAGGATTCCAGGAGAAGGAGGGTTGCTAGTGCACGTCCCTCCTGGGAGCCCTATCCCTCCTCGCCAGGCTGGATGTCCCAGGCTGGGTCCCCAAACACAGGTCCCACCAGGCGCAGCGCAGGTTCGGTTGGTGCCCATCGGGCCCTGACTTCCCACAACAACTAAGCGGAGGCTGTCCTCGAAATGTCGCTGTGAGTCTCACCATGGACGGTCCCCCAGCAGCCTGCCCTCCTGCCTCAGTGGCCCTCCTTCCTGCCGCAGGTCCTCCCTGAGCTGTGGGGCTGGGCGGTGTGAGCTCCAGCCATGGGCCCCTGAGCTTTGCTGGGGCTGGGTGAGCTGACACCTGGATCACCTTCCCTGGAGAGAGTAACGGGCTCTCAGTGAGGAAGTTAGAGACCTGGTGGTCTCAGGCTTAAGGCCGTGTGTCTGCAGACCCCCCAGGGCACACTCAGCTCCTGGGGACGCTGCAGCCGGGATAGGCCCGTGGGGGCGGCTGTGCCCGAGTCCTGCCTGCACGGCTGCGTGAGCACTGTTGCGGAGCCCGCCCTGCCCCAGACACAGGCCCCGCTCGCCCCAAGACTCCTCCTGAAGTGTCCGACCCTCCCCTGACCACACACGGGGCCATGTTTGACTTCAAAGCAAAATTTGTATTCATTCCCGGAGAAGTCCCTGCTCGCCGCTGATCCGTGCGAGGGAAGGTGCAGACGACCCGATTTCTGAGTCCACGCTCTAAGGGGAGTGGCGAGTGCGGGGCAGCCCTGGGCTGCAGAGGTGACAAGCCGGGGGAGGGGCGTCACTCAGGTGTGAACATCCAAGAGTGCAACCCATTCATGGATTGGGACAGACGAATCCCAAAGTTTATGTGGAGAAGCGAGAGACCCAGAGCAGCCAGCACAGCGCCGCAGGGGGACAAAGTCCAGGACGACACTCGCCGACCCCGCAGTAATGGAGTCGGCGGTGCTGGCGGGAGGACAGAGCTGCGAGACAGGCCCGCGGGAGCACGGCCCCCGACCTCGGACAGGGCAGCGAACCCCGTCTCCGCAGCAAGCTGTGCGGGCACGGGGGCGGCGCGTGGCAGGAGGGGCGGACACAGACCTACGGCCTCACGGCGCCGCCTGCATGTGCGGCCCTAACCCTCGGTGGCAAATGCGGGGTCGTAAACCTCCTAGAAGAGGAGCAAGAGGAGACCGGGCTGACCCGGTGTGGTGGTGACGCTTTAGATGCACCACCAGGGGCGCGACCCGTGAGAGGAGGAGCAGAGAAAGTGCAGCTCGGGTCAGACCGCCTGGTCCCTGCAAGACAGAGACGCGAGAACGCGGAGACCGGCGCGGGCCGGGAGAAGACACCCGCCGAAGACCGTCTGACGAAGGAGAATGACCGCGGTAAGTGGAGAACTCTGCGGACTCAACAGTAAGGACACGAGCGACACTATTACAAAATGGACCAAAGCCCGTAACAGACGCTTCACCAAGAAGATGTGCAGAGGGACGGCAGGGAGCCCCGTGAGACCATGCGGCGCCGTGTCGCTTGCCCTCCCCAGCGGAGGCCACACAAACACCCGCCCCGGAGGACCTGCACTGCAGGCTGTGGGTCACCGCAGGGTCGAGTGGCTCCCCGGGCCCACTGGTGACAGCACGTGGCCAAGACGGTCCCCCTGCCCCCCACGTGTGACTGTTGGCCACACTGCGTGTGGGTGGCTGTCATGGGCCACAGACCCGGCTCTGCACGGCGACCAGACGGGGGCAGAGGTTGGGTTTGTGCTGAGACAGCTCTACCCGAGGGCGTCCTCCTTGCCTTCCCGAGTGGGGCGGGGCTCCCGGCAGCCAGGCTTCTGGACATGTGTGCCAGCGAGCTGCACAGGTGGCTTCTCGAGAACCTGCTATCTGGGGCGCCAGCGGGGCTCAGTCAGTGAAGCGTCTGCTTTCGGCTCAGATCCTGATCCCCGGGGTCCTGGGTTCGAGCCCCACATTGGGCTCCCTGCCTGGCCGGGAGCCCGCTTCTCCCCCTGCCTCTGCTGCTCCCCCGGCTCGTGCGCGTGCATTCGCTCTCGATCTCTCTCTCTGTGTCAAATAAATAACTACAGTTTTTAAAAGTAAAAAAAAAGATCCCTTTATCCACAGCAGACCCTGTTCCGGACGTGCTGGTGAAGCCCTTCCAAGGCGCCCGGGCCTGCCGCTTGCATCCCTCTTCCCTGCCTGGCACTGGCCGGCAGCTTCGTCCACCGTGTGACTGCTCACCCTTCCCCGTGCCTCGGGCCTGAAGAGCTGAAGGCACCACGGGGACAGTGGGCCCTCAGGGCTGCGGCCTCCCCATGCCTCTCAAGGCGGCGAGAACCCGCGTCCAGCAGACTCGGGCCTGGACCCGGAGGAAGGCGAGGTCGGGACGCCTCCGGCCCGGCCGCTCATTCCTGCCGCTCTTTCCTCTGGGTCCCAGCAGGCCCGGCCAGCACGGCCTTTGGCAGCTTCGGGAAGGTACCCGGAAGGAGGTGGAGGAAAGTGACTTTGTCTGTCCTGGCCAAGACCCAGAGCAGCTGCCAGGGGCTTATCAGAAGGAAATTGCACCTCCCGGTTGAGCCCTGTCATTGTGTGACCTCAAAGCACCAGCGCTGGGCCTTTGTGAGGCCATGCGGCTCCCCAGCGACCGGCTGGCCTTCCCAGGCCGTGGCCCGAGCACCAGCAGCCCCTGCCCCTCGGGGCCTGGCCGTTCTCCACTGTCCTCACCGGAGGCTGAGCTGGGATGTCTCGGGCCCCAAACTGCCTTGCTCTGGGCTGAGACACCACTTACTTGGTGCCAAAACTGTTTTTAGAATAGGGTGAGCAGGACGGGGGATGGCTCCTCCTGCCAATAAAGTTCAGAGTTACGGGCTTGGACTTTGTGACATCTGTAGTCCTGCCGCTCAGACCTGCCGCGCTGACTTCCTGCTTCCTGATCGCCAAGGCGAGAGGCGTCTCCATAGCTCAGCCCTGGCCTTGGAGGCTCCCAGGGGTCAGGAACGCGGCTCTCACCCACAGCTCCCTCCTGCCCGCTCAGGCTGAACACTCATCAGCCCGTCCTGGAGGGCCAAGGGGCCCCGGAAGGCCTGAGATCCCCAGGCAGAGGGAAAACGACGGGCGGAGCCTGCGAGGGCCGGGTGGACCTCACCAGACGAGGCTCTGCCTCCTGCCGACTCAGGTCCCGGAAGAAGACTACGCAGCCTTGAGATGGACTGGGGTCAGTGCCACGGCACCCCGCTCCCCGTGCCTCCCCTGTCGCAGGCCCCCAGGACCTGCCAAGCTGGGGGAGGGGCAGCTCTACCTTCAAATGGAGTTTTGCACGTGTCACGGGTCGGACGTGAGAGCCCCCGGAGAGGGGCCTTCTGTTGGAGAAGAGCGGGAGCAGGAGCCCCCCTTTCTCATCCGCACCCTTTGTGGTCGTGGGGGCCACGGGTGCTGGCCAGACTGCCCCGTCCAGCCGCTCACATGGCTGTTAGTCTGGAAAGGGGTCAGGCTCTTCCCCTGGGTGCGGTCGGGGGTTCAGGGCCAAGGCTGCTCCAACCTGGCTTCATCAGCAAGGGCGGCAAGTCTGGCTGCTGGGCATCCAGCCAGGTGGTCCCGAGTGTCAGACCTACCTCGAAGCAGCAGGCGTAGCCCCAAGGCCAGGTGCAGCCCACAGGGGTCTGAACCCAGAAACACCGGTGGTCAACGGCTTGTGGAAGGGGCCGGACTGGGGGAAGGGCTGCAAGGCAGGCAAGGGCAGCCCCGGGCCTGTGCTGCTCCAGGACCTTCATGGGAACCCGAGGACGCGGGCAGCTGTCCCAGGGTGCCTGGGTGGGGGGAGGCCGCCGTGCTGTCCCTGTGCTATGAGGTGGGTCCGGCAGCGTCCCCGCGGCCCCCCGCCCACAGGCAGCCTGGCCCAGGGCCGCTGGGCTCACGGGGCGGTCAGGCGGGTGCTGTCCCACGGGCCTGCCTCTGCCCTCAGGACCACCCCCTGCACACCGCTGCTGGCTCAGGAGAAACCCTTCTTTCTCAGCTCGCCTGGGGCTCGGCCACCTGGCGGAGGAAGCCCCTAGCTCCCGCACACCTGCTCTTGGAGAGCTGGCCCCTGGCCCCTCGGGCACTGTGCTGAGACGGGGTTACCTTCGCGGCCGTGCCGTGCAGGTCCAGGCCGGGTCTGCCAGCACAGGCACGTGAGTCCCGCTCTCTGTCCAAACAGGCCTCGTCTCACTGGAACCGCCGAGCACAATGGCCTCCCCTGTTTCTGTGCCTTCTCCCAGAGGCCTTAGCAGCGAGTGTACGTTTTCTACCTCCCCAAAGAGTAAATATCCATTACACCCACATTAGTGCTGCTACAGGAAAATCTTGTCTTGGGCACAGTTTCTACGAGAACACGGTGTCACCGTTAGGACTTCCTCTAGCAGTTCCAGTGAGCTCCGATCTGGCTTCCCGGACCCAGCCAACAGCCCCGAATCACTAATGTCGCTTGGAGCAGCTCTGGGGACCTGTCACTTTGTCTAGAGGTGGCCCGTGCACTGTGTTTGGGAGACAACTTGGGGCTCCTGCACCCTGAACGTGTGATGTGGGGCTGCACACACATGCACACGCACACAGACGCATGCACACACGTGCACATGGACGCACACGGGCACACGGGCACACAGGGGCACGCGCACACGCACACTTTTCTTTTATGTTAAGCCTTATGCTCCTTTAACCTAGACGTGTCACTTTTAGGGATCTGCCTGGAGGAAACTAAATTGTGAAGACAAAGTTGGGTCCATAAAATGCACTTTAGTAAGCAGAATCGTGGAAATGATGTGAACAAGGAGACTCTTCCCAGAAGTTACTGTGTGTTCACGTAAGGGCTGCTGTGTTTCCTCTAGAATGAGGAAAGAAAGTACCTAAATATAAAGTTCCAAAGAACTTTAATGATATGAGAAAATGTTCACTCGGTGATGTTAGGAGAAAACGATTGGGGTCCACGTGTGTACACTGTGCTTGTAACTACCAGAGAGGGGACTGTCACACGTGGATATGCACAGAAGAGGTACTGGTTGGGGGCATGGTATGGTCTGAACAACGCTTCATGAGTGGGATTCGGGATGGGTTTTATTTTATTAATTTACTTTTCTATAAGTTTCAATGTTTTCTGCAGTGAACATGCAAGGCTTACAGATGTTATTTTTTAAAGTGGTTTGACTTCCCCTTCCCCAGTGGAGTAACTGGGACCAGATTTACCACCTGCCTAAAACAAATAAAAACACAGAAATACCATATGAAACAAAGACTTTCCAGATACTGGACATCAGGCAACATAGAACAGTGATCTCCGAGATGTGAGAAATTAATCATGTATCACTGGAAGACAGCGTCTGATAAAGATGTGTATCATAAGGCCTGAAGCAACCACGGAACACAACAATGAGAAACAGCCAGAAACCCTACAGAGGACATTAAATGCAAACGATACACAAACAAAAAAGCCACAATCTTAAAGAAAATGGGAAAAAAGGAACAAAAAATAGAGGGGACAAATATAAAAATAGTAGATGTACCAAGCTTTATCCCTCATCACATTAAATATAAGTGGTCTAAATACCCCAATTAAAAAGCAAAGGTGGTCAGATTAGAAAACAAAAAAACCGAGACCTGACTAGAAGCTCCCTATAGGAAACCCAATTTATTTATTTTTTAATAAAGATTTTACTTATGTATTTGAGTGAGAGAGAGCACAAGTGGGTGGGGAGGGAGAGGAAAAAGCCAAAGCAAGGAGCCTAATGTGGGGCTCGATCCCAGGACCTTGAGATCATGACCTGAGCCAAAGGCAGATGCTTCAGCGACTGAGCCACGCTGGTGCCCCAGGAAACCCACCTTAAATATAAAAACAATATGCTAAAAATTAAAGATTGGAAAGTCAAAGAATGTCAACCCTAATCAAAGAAGCCTGGAGGGAAAAATTAATACCAAAGTAGAAACAACTTGGATGGGCATGGGCTGTTTTGTGGTAAATCGTGCCAGAGGCTCATGACCCAAATGTAAAAGGAAGTGAAATCCTGATCCACACATAAACACAGGTGAATCTCAGCGTAACTCATCGCAGTGGAATAAGCCAGACCAAAAAAAGGATCACAAAGGGGCATGAGGAACTTTTGGAGTGACGGGGAGTCTCTTGTCTTGCTTGTGGTGGTGTCACGAGTGTAGACACTCTGTGTCAGCTGCTCCTCGTTGCTAAGAACACGTGGACGAGTGAGAAATCTTACATTGGTTCTTACAAAATCACCCCAAATTCAGGTGATATTCAGCTCTGGGTGGTCTCCAGCTGCTTGCCTCAGCACAGTACTTGACTGTTGCTGGTCTGGAGCAAAGTGCAGACATCTTTAAGTCTTCCTCACAAGTGGAACGGGGACCCAGGTGTGAGCAGGGGTGAGGGCTGCCAGGCTGGGTCGTGGGGAGGACCCACGTTGAGCAGGAGTGAGGGCTGTCTGGGCGTGGCATGTGGAGGTGTGGGGCTCCAGCAGAAAGGGGCACAATGGCCCTACCTCCAGAGGCAGAGAAACTTGAAGGGTGTGAGAGAAATGCTTCTGATCGGAGGTGCCCGAGAACAGCGAGAGCCCCGTGTGCAGCCCGTCCTTCCCAGCAGGTGTCTCCTCCTGGTGATGGGTCCTGGCTCAGCCCCTTCACCAGGCACTGCCCTGCAGACTGAGCTCAGCCCACTGGCCACACACAGTCAACGGCAACATCAGGAACTAGGTAATGGGGGAGGGACGTCTAGTTCTGCTATTTCTAGATGTTTCTTCCCTAGTTTGGAGTCTTGCATGCAAAGCATTTCCTTACCGGAAAGCTCTGAAGCCGGAGAACCCCGGAAGGCTCCTGGCCCGCACTGTCACAGCACCTTTATGACAAGGGGAATAAACCAGCCCTTACCTTTCCCCAGATCACTCCGGCCTGTGTATTTAGGGCACCACCCGACCTGCTTTCCAGAGGAATTTCGGGCAGCATAGAAGATTATGCTGACCGTGGAGGAAGAAGACCATAAACAGAAAACAAGTACGGTGGCCTGGCCCCTCCTGAGATGTGCTCTCTCTGAGGTCCCCGCTTCCTCCTGGTGGCGCAGGGTGCCCACTTCCTTGAGCTTCCTCTTCTCGCCCACTGTGGGGGCAGGGGAGAGCACGGCCTCCCCTCCCAGGAGCTGGTCCCTCCCGGAGCAGCGGCTGCTGGTGTCCCTTCCCCCCAGCTGACCCCTCCCCAAGGAGGACCCCCCGGGGAACCTTGCAAGGAAAGCCACCTGCCCCCACTGGTCTGTCCCTGGGGGGGACGGGGCGCAACAGGTCCGGTGCCTCGGTGGACAGTCCCCCTAGCGGCTGCCTGGTCCCCTCCCAGGGGTCCCCGCCAGCTCCCAGGAGCCTCTCTCTCTCCCCCCTCTGCTCCCTGGATTAGAGCACCCCAATTCCAATTGAGTAATGGAAGAGACATTTTGAGAATAAACAAAAGGAGCGATCACACTTCCAAGGTAAACGAAAGAGAGCAGGTCAGTCAGGTCCTGTCTGTGTCACGGAGCAGAGGAGGGGCCGCGAGGCTGATGGCCCTGCAGGAGGGTGCAACGGGCCTGCCACCTGCTGGACAGCCATGTCCTCCCTGAACCTCCGCGGCGCATGGCCAAGGCGGATGGGAGGTAGTTTCAATGGTCACAGCGGGGCTGGCACGCAGGGGGGTCGAAGGCTCCACAGCACCGCCAGAGCAAAGGGACACTGATGTCTCTGTGTCAGCGTCCCCTCTGCCCCACCTGCCTGCACCACCCACCCTGCCGGGCAAACCACCGGCGTGGACCTGCCGCATGCACAGACGAGCCCCCTGCACACCTGCACACCTCCTCCCTGCACAGACCACATTCACTGTACCCCCTCCCTCCCTGCACAGACCCCCTCCCTGCACAGATCCCCCCTCCCTGCACAGATTCCCCCCTCCCTGCACAGATCCCCCCTCCCTGCACAGATCCCCCCTCTCTGCACAGACCCCCTCCCTGCACAGATCCCCCCTCCCTGCACAGATCCCCCCTCCCTGCACAGATCCCCCCTCCCTGCACAGATCCCCCCTCCCTGCACGCACCCCCCTCCCTGCACAGATCCCCCCTCTCTGCACAGACCCCCTCCCTGCACAGATCCCCCCTCCCTGCACAGACCCCCTCCCTGCACAGACCCCCTCCCTGCACAGATCCCCCCTCCCTGCACGCACCCCCCTCCCTGCACAGATCCCCCCTCTCTGCACAGACCCCCTCCCTGCACAGATCCCCCCTCCCTGCACAGACCCCCTCCCTGCACAGATGCCCCCTCCCTGCACAGATCCCCCCTCCCTGCACAGATGCCCCCTCCCTGCACAGATCCCCCCTCCCTGCACAGACCCCCTCCCTGCACAGAACCCCCCTCCCTGCACAGATCCCCCCTCCCTGCACAGACCCCCTCCCTGCACAGATCCCCCCTCCCTGCACAGACCCCCTCCCTGCACAGACCCCCTCCCTGCACAGATCCCTCCTCCCTGCACGCACCCCCCTCCCTGCACAGATCCCCCCTCCCTGCACGCACCCCCCTCCCTGCACAGAACCCCCCTCCCTGCACAGACCCCCTCCCTGCACAGATCCCCCCTCCCTGCACAGACCCCCTCCCTGCACAGAACCCCCCTCCCTGCACAGACCTCCCTCCCTGCACAGATCCCCCCTCCCTGCACAGATGCCCGCTCCCTGCACAGATGCCCCCTCCCTGCACAGACCCCCTCCCTGCAGAGAACCCCCCTCCCTGCACAGATGCCCCCTCCCTGCACAGATGCCCCCTCCCTGCACAGACCCCCTCCCTGCACAGACCCCCTCCCTGCACAGAACCCCCCTCCCTGCACAGATCCCCCCTCCCTGCACAGACCCCCTCCCTGCACAGAACCCCCCTCCCTGCACAGACCTCCCTCCCTGCACAGAACCCCCCTCCCTGCACAGATGCCCGCTCCCTGCACAGACCTCCCTCCCTGCACAGAACCCCCCTCCCTGCACAGATGCCCGCTCCCTGCACAGATGCCCCCTCCCTGCACAGACCCCCTCCCTGCAGAGAACCCCCCTCCCTGCACAGAACCCCCCTCCCTGCACAGATCCCCCCTCCCTGCACAGAACCCCCCTCCCTGCACAGATCCCCCTCCTTGCACAGACCCCCTCCCTGCAGAGAACCCCCCTCCCTGCACAGATCCCCCCTCCCTGCACAGACCTCCATCCCTGCACAGAACCCCCCTCCCTGCACAGATCCCCCCTCCCTGCACAGACCTCCCTCCCTGCACAGAACCCCCCTCCCTGCACAGATGCCCCCTCCCTGCACAGATGCCCCCTCCCTGCACAGACCCCCTCCCTGCAGAGAACCCTCCTCCCTGCACAGATCCCCCCTCCCTGCACAGACCTCCCTCCCTGCACAGATCCCCCCTCCCTGCACAGATCCCCCCTCCCTGCACAGATCCCCCCTCCCTGCACAGATCCCCCCTCCCTGCACAGATCCCCCCTCCCTGCACAGACCTCCCACATTTACAGACCTGCCATGCGCCTGCTACCCTAGAAGGAAAGCTTCCCTTCAACCACACCCCACCCCGGGCACACCGCATGCCCCCTCCAGGGCCTGGCTTATGGGTCTCCCACAGCGCACAGAAGGAGAGGGTGGTCAGGGCCCTGGCTGGCCTGAGTCACCGGGTCAGGGCCGTTTTCCAGGCCTGTCCCCATCGGTCGTCCCCACAAGACCCCCAGCTTGGCCTGTGCCAGTGTCGTGGTGGCCTGCCTGGAGCCCACTGTGCCACCGGCCGCTGGCAGTCCCCCCCAGAGTCTGGGGCTGGTGCGTCGTCTCTCCGGTCTGCTCCTGCGGGTGGGTCCGCATTGCCGGCCGTGCCTTGATCCCTACACACACACCCGCCCCAGGCTCAGCCACGGGCAGTACTTCCCAGGTAGAGGGCCGCAGCGGGAACCTCAGGACATCTGGGCCAGAGCCCCAGCCCCATGGTTCCCCCAGCAGCGATGGAAAGCCTGGCTGTCCAGACCCTCGCAGACTCCCTGCTTCCATGGGCCTCCGCATCCCCTCCTAAGCCTGTTTCATGGGCTTCTCTGAGCTCATGCGAGTTTGCTGGTTCCCATCACAAGAGGACGAAAGATCTGCCTAACCTGTGTGTGTCCGCAGATGCCAACGTTTTGCCCCCTTGGGAATTCTGGGGAGCCCCCCACGGAGAGCCCCAGGGTTCCTGCACAGCTGCCTGCTCCCCCCGAGCTCCAGAGCCCCCCCCAGAACTGCACTTACAATGACGTGATGAAGCTTGCCAGCCGCAGGGGGTTGCCTTGCTGCTCACCACAGGACTTGTCCCAAAGGATGCCGAGAAACCCCATTATGTCAGGTTCAGTGCTTTGGAACACGAAACCATGCACCCTCCTCCCTGTGGACACACGTGGGGCAGATGGTCTGGGGATGCAGATCTCTTCAGGGCTCAGAAATTGAATATGGTGCAATTACTGTCCAGACATTAGGTGACGCCCCAGTGGGCTCTGGACAGCACCCCAAATCAAACACACTGGCGGATGCTCCCAGTAAGTGAGGAATAAAGGCCAGTTATAGTTCAAGCTAGATTTTGCACCAAACTTAAGAAAAGCTTGCGGTACTCAGTGCTGTCTGCGTTTCATAAAGGCCGGTGAGGGCTTGTGGATGAAATGGTCCCACACCCACGAGCACACGGCCGGGGCTGGACCGGAGATGCTGGCTGTCCGGGGCTGCGCCCCCCACCGTGGGTCTGCATTCGGCACTTCAGTCTAGGGTCCCCCCCGACTCTGGCCCCACAATCCCTGGCCTTTCCGGGGGTTCACTGCAATCCCAGGGAGCAGGCTCCTGTCCCGGCAGAGAGGTGTGGCTCACGTGCACGCTTCCAGGGGTTTCTGTCCCCGGGGAACCGGCTGCACCCCAAGCAGATGGGGCTGACCTTTGGTTTGGTGACAGGCCCTGTGTGCTTGGAACCTTCACTTCCTCACTGGCCCATGTGCTCGGGGGGACGCTACCCGGGGGTCAGCCAGTTCTACCGTTTAGGAAGGAGACGTGGTCGTTGGCCAGCAGGGCTGGGACCAGGTCCTCACACACAGCACACACCCGTGGCCAGCCAGTCCTAAGCGTAGACAGAGGTGTCCTCAGGAATTTTCTAGCCACGGCAATTCTCTTTGTAAAGAGGTCATGGAAATTAGGCAAAATCGAATACACTCCATGTCTTTTTAAATCTGATCACGTGCCAGATGGCCAGTTTTTAATTTAATTTGGTACTACATTTCCCCAAATTCAATGCACCCTTATAGCTGAATTATTTGCTCTGTGCAATTTTCCTGAGAGGCTACATGCTTTGGAAGGGATAAACACAAATTTGGGCTCTGCCGATTTGAAATGTAGGGAAACGTGGGGCATTTGAAGTTGACCTTTTCATACTTAACATAAAGTGAAATGAAGGCACCGGGATTTGCACGGGGACGGCTGAGCCGCGGGACCAGGAACGCGACCCTCGCGTGCACGTTTGTGCACAGACGCACAGGGGTCAGGGGTCAGCCATGCGGGTGCCCTGCGGGGGCTCCAGCAGGCGGACCGCACCAACCAGGATAGTGTCTCTGTGTGCTCCAACGGGCCACTTCACCTCGAAGGGCCTTGGCCTTGGTCTCCCGCCTCCTCGTGCCCCCTGCCAGGTACGGGGCAGGAGGACACGGAGAGCACACGGAGCGCCACGCTGAGCGACCAGGGCTGGTCAGCTGCTCCGCAGGGGCTTGGAGGCTGACTGCCGTTCTGGAAGGGCAGTGCCCTCCCGAGAATATTTCCAAGGCTCAAGGAGTCACGAGAGGAAACCAGAAAAACCATTGATGGAACCAGAGCACACGCTTCTGGAGGCTGGTTTCGAGAACAAGAACGCAAACCCTCCACCGAACCGGCGTGCTTACCCAGGAGGGACGAAAGGGCCACGAGGGTCCACAGGGTGCTCAGGAAGGGGCCCCACACGGAGCGCCGCTGAAGGCTGGCCGCGGGGAACCCAGTGCTGTTCCAGGGGGCAGGGCCCCAGCTGCTGAGTGTCCAGGAACGGGCCGTGCCCATTAGCCAGGCCACTAGCACGAAGGCGCACGGGCCAGACCCCTGTGCCCACATGCTGGGGAGGGGGAGCCAGGCTCCCCCTGGGCTCTGAGTATCCTCCGTGGGCTTCCCACCCTGTGGCGACCTCGTCAGTGCGGGGAACTGGCCTGCTGGTCTCCGCCACTGCTGGCCTCACCGCCCCTCGGCTGCTTCATCTCGAAGCTGAGCCTGCTCTGCCCACAACCTCCCCACTGCCTTCCCTTTGCTGACCGCGAGCCCCGCCGTGCCCTGGGCAGCCCATGACCCCCGTCATCCATCCCCAGATAAGCTGCTGGTTCCTTCCTTCCCAGTTCCGGCCAGCGGCTTCCCAGCTGCCGCTCTCACCCCACGGCAGTTCAAAGTCTTTGCTGGGAAGGGGCTGCCCAGTTCCCTGTGGTGGGAAGATAAGGGCCTGCCTATCCCTTCACGAGATTAGGTCCTGCCTGACGCATGAACCAGAAGGAGATGAAGAAACGGGGTTTAATTGGTTCTTTATCAGGTGTTTCCGCCTTTGGAATGCCGCTGCGGTGGGAACGCGGTCCCGGTAATGCCACCTGCAAATCCGGAGCACAGCCCAGCTCCTGCCGTGGGGTCCACGGCGGGACGCCTCCCGCACAGAGCCCCCTCCACCTGCTTGGGCACAGGGTGACCCTTGGCCTTTGCCCTTGACAGATCCCTTTCCTTCCCACTTACCTGTGCCCGGCATGACCTCGCCCCTGCCCGTGAAGACCCCCAACCTCAGAATGGGAGGCTGAGGGGCAGGGATGGGCATGCCCTGTGGCTGGCCCCAAGCATAACAGGCTGATGTGGGCAGAGACAGTGGCCTCGCCCCGCCCAGGCTGGGGGAGGGGCATCCACTCCAGGTGGCAGGGAGGGGCTGTCATGGGGGTGCGGGGGAGGGGAGGTCGGAAATATGAGACCAGTGAGCTAAGAGGGGTTGGAGCGAGTAGTGTTCTGAGGGTGACGGAAGCTGGGCTTCTGAATGTCAGAAAAAGGGTCAGAAAGGCTGGACAGAGAGAGCAGGTCGGAGTCAGGGCAGGAACTGACGGGAACTGTATGAACACGTCATTCTCTGGACACATCGTGGCTAGAGACGCGTCGAGACGGGAACCAGCGTGTGCGTCCCTGCCTAGGATGGGGGTGGCAGGGGGCCACAGCGTCCCCCCAAGCAGGGCGCACACCCGGCACCTGACCCGGGTTTCCAAGAGCTGCTCTCCCCCGGGAGGAGCCGGAGTCCCTGGGAAGGCGACCCGGGAACGCGTGTCTGCAAGAGTCAGAAAGGGAAGAACCGCGTCGAGACGGGTGAGGCCGTGTGACGGGAGCGCAGCCCGCTGACACAGGACAGCCGGTCGTGGAGACAAGGAATGACAGCGCTGGTTATGGCCCAGTGACTAAAGCTGGCCCGTGGTCCACAGCTACACAAGTTAATACGGGAAATTCGAGGAGGAATGAGAAGCTTACATTCGCAGAGAACCTGTCCACAAAAAGCTCACTAGTGACATGATGGAGAAAGTAACTTTATGGCGAGGACGTCGGAAAACACCGCCTCCGCTGAAGGTCAAGGTGAGCCCACGGGTGCCGCGAGCCCGACGTGCAGGCAGGGGAGGCCAGCTTGCTCCGTCCGCTGCCCGGGTGGGGGTAGTCTCCTGTGACTTCCTACATCGCAGTCAAGCCGGAGTTAAAGGTGTGTTTTTATATAAACTTCTTTATTTGTAGATATTTTAAAGTAATATATTTAAAAATTTTCAGTTTTGGCAGAATTACTGCAAGAACGGTACGAGAACCAGTCTCCCGTTTGGCCGCTGGAGGACACTGGCAGTAAGAGGCCTCTCCCAGCTGAGCTGGAAGGTCATCGCTTGTCGGAGCCGGGAAAAGGGCCCTACTGCCCAGCCGGGCGGGGGCGGGGGCGGCGTGCGGTGGGAAGGGCGGGACGAGCATCAGGTGACCTAAAGCCCTTGCGAACAGAGCGCCAGCTCAGGGGAGGGCAGGGAATGTGGCCGGCGTGAGCTCGAGAAACTGAAGCCCACGGATCTTTCAGAACCCGCCGAGGGTGTGGAGCCCGTGGACCCCAGCGACCCCCTGGCACAATGCCCTCAGGGGGACCCACACCTTCAGGGAGCACATAGCCAGGGCCGGAAAACCAGCGTCTGGGGAAACCTTCCAAGCAGCCCCCCCCAAAAGACGCATTATCCGGGAGTAACGGTCAGACCGCCGACCACCTTTGCAACAGGAGCAGAGCCTTCCACGGAGCCGGCCACGACACCCACAACCACGGAAACAAAACCGGCAAACCCAGAGTTCGATACGTGGCAGAAACATTCCTGACACACGGAGGGGGTACACCCATGGAGCGAGACGGGACCGACTCTCATTAAAACGGGCGGCGGAGCTCAGGTGCCCTAAATGAGGTTCTCAGCAGAAACTGGCCCAGCGCCGCGCAGAGAAGGCAGTGGACGGGCCCAGCGGGCGGGGTCGGGGTTCCCACGCCGTGGCTTTCACGGAGGAAACAGACACTCCTTGTGCCAAGTTCTGGGATCACAGCCGCCGACCCTAGCAGTCGCTCTGGAGTGAGGGCAGGCTGCCGGGCCTCACTCGTCCAGGAGCCCTTTGTGTCCACTTTGAATTTCCTGTCACATATGTGTTTCCTGTTAATACATATATATATCTGATTTCAAAACGCACTAAGGTGCCTGTTGCCTCATCCCTGAAAGGGAAGGAGGGAGAGTGGGACGCGGACCCTTGGTGGCGCGGCTGACGGCAGAGCCCACCCCTGGGGTCGGTCGGCGGCGTAGACCGTGCCTGCCTCCGGGCCCTGCGCTGTCCAGTCCCCGGCTGGGTCTTGGCATGGATGTCTCACAAGAGGTCATTCCCTAAAGGGCGCTGCCGTCTGTCCTGCTGGGGACGCAGCGAGAAGCCAGGCACAGGCTCCCTCCCGCCCACCCGCCTGCAGGCTGGGCTCTGAGCCAACGAGGACCTGCTTCCCCAGGAGCTGAGCGCGTGGGCCGAGTGCTTCGTTCCAGGACTCAGCAAAGCCAAGTAACTCCCCTTCCTTACACACCGTCTGTCCTTTCTGTGTTTTGCTTTTTTTTTTTTTTAAGAAACAGCGTCGTTGCGCTGTAGCTCGCGTACCGTGGAACTTGTCTATTACAAGTGTGTCATCCGGCGGCTTTGGGGACATTCCAGAGCCAGCGTCCACCGCCGCTGCCCACAGGGCTTGGCCTTCCCCGCACAGAGACCCTGTCCGCCTGACCCACACCGGGCCGCTGTGCCTCCCTGTCCCCGGGGACCTGTCTGTGCCGATGCCTCCTACAAAGGGAGCCACGTGTCTGCCATCCCCGCGGTGGGCTGTCCTCCAAGAACGTGGTGTCTTCGGGAGCGTCCACCCTCGGGTGGTGCCAGACTGAGCCCCTGTGCGTGGACCCCGCTTGTCCCAAACCATCCGTCCATCTGCGGTCGTCGGGGAGTTCCTACTGTCCAGCTAGTAAAGTGAGGTTGGGGTGAACACATGCGTGGTTTGAACGGGTTCGTGCTTATACCCAGGAGTGGGTGTATATACACCAGCGGCGTGTACCCAGGACTGGACGGCACAGAGTCCGGTGGCCACTTTCATTCCCCCGAACGAGATTTACTCTCCTCAACCGCCCCATTTACGATGTTTCTCTTGTGGTAAAATGAGCAACAGGAAGTTTTCCCTCTATACCGTCCACAAGCGTGCGGTCCCTTGTCCTAAGCTCGCTCACATGGCTGTGCAGTCACCGCGCTGGGCCTCCGTCCATGCAGCAGGCCAGCCCGCTCCCGCCCCGGCCGCTGGCCCCACCGTCCCGTGTGCGGTGTCTGGGCTGGGACGACTCCAGGCGCCCGTATCCGGGGAGTCGTGCAGGATTTGCGTTTCTGTAACCCCGTGTCCCCCTCGGTGGAGTGTTTACCAGGTGCCTTCATGTAGCAGGTATCGGAATTCTCATTTTTATTGTTTTATTTACTAATTTTTAAGATTTTACTTATTTATTTGAGAGAGAGAGAGCGCGAGAGAGCACATGCAGGGGGAGGGACAGAGGGAAAAGCCGACTCCCCGCTGAGCAGGGAGCCCGATGCGGGGCTCGATCCCAGGACCCCGGGATCATGACCGGAGCCGAATGCGGACGATAAACCGACTGAGCCACCCGGTGCCCCATTTCATTTTTAAAGCTGAATAACTTTCCACCTTAAGTCGTTACGTGTTGGTGCCAGGCTACGGCTAGCGGGGCTAGGACTGAAGGGCCGGGGGCGCTCACCTGGGCCGTGCTCCCTGCGGGGGTCACCGCTGCCGGGTCCAGGAGCCACCGCTGGGGCCAGACCCGCCCTGGCCGTTCTTACTATGATGACAGGACACCATCGGCGGAAGCCATCAGGAAGCATGAGGACACCGGGCTTGTGACTCACGGGGCTGGGGTCACCGGCGCGCCTGGGGCCGCACAGCAGGGTCGCGGTGAGAGAGAGACACAGAGGACGGACAGGCCTGGGGTTCTGTGCTCCAGGATGGACCACCTCGGGCTTTGTGGACTCGCTCTTTGTGGGTGAATTTAAAACAAAAGAGTGGGAATTAAAGCGAGGTCACGCCCACCGTCTGCTCCCTCAGTCATCCAGAATGTTCTAGAAAGAGAACTTCGCACTGGGGCAGCCTGGCTCTTCTCCAGCGGCCTGGCCAGCACTTGCTGTTTATTTGGGTGGACGTCTTTGAAGCGAAGGCTTTGGCCTCCAAAAGCTTCACGCCGTCGCGTCACACTACAAAACGTGGAGCACGTTTTCTCATGGAACCCGTTTAATAGGATGCTAAACGACATTTGCTACTGTTTTCTGGAGGGGCTGTGCACTGTGTTCGTAAGGGGAGGGACACGTGGTGCTCTGCCCTCAGGTCCGGCTCCGTGTCAGGTAAATGCTGGCCTCAGAGTGAGTAAGGAACACCCCCAGCTTTTCGGTTTGGGGGAAAGTGTGAGAAGGATCAGTATTGGTTCTTCTTCACGTGTTTGGTGGAACCCACAAGGGAAGCCGTCAGGTTTTGGTCACCGAGTCCGTCTCCGTACTAGTTACGGGTCTATTCCGGTTGTCGACTTCCCGTAATTTAGTCTCCTAGGGTTTGTGTTTTCAGAAATGTGCTGCTGCCTCTAGGCTGTCCAGTCTACTGGCGTACGTAGTATTCTCATGATCTCTTTCATTCTGTGCGGTCAGTAGCAAATTCCCCACTTTCATTGCTGAATTCATATTTGAGCCTTCCCTTTTTTCCTTAGCTCATTTAGCTAAAATTTGTCAATTTTGTTGATTCTTTTGAAGAACCAACTTTTCGGTTCTTTGGTTCTCTCCCTTGTTTTTCTATTTTCTATATTCTATATCTGTGCCCTAACCCTTATTACGTCCTCTGTGCTAGCTTTGGGTTTATTTGTTCTTCTTCTCCCAGTTCCTTTTTTAAAATTTAAATGTAATTAATTAACGTTTCAGAGTTCAGAACTCAGTGACTCACGAGTCGCATTCAAGTTGCATCTCAGATTCCACATATGTGTGAGGTCACGTGATAATTGTCTTTCTCCGACTGACTTATTTCGCTCAGCATAACACCCTCTGGTTCCATCCACGTCATCGCAAATGACAAGAATTCATTTTTTTGAAGGCTGCATAGTATTCCATTGTGTATATGAACCACATCTTTATCCATTCATCTGTTGATGGACATCTTGGCTCTTTCCATAGTTTGGCTATTGTGGACATTGCTGCTATAAACATTCGGGTGCACGTGCCCCTTCGGATCACTACGTTTGTATCTTTAGGGTAAATACCCAGTAGTGCGATTGCTGGGTCATAGGGTAGTTCTGTTTTCAACTTTTTGAGGAACCTCCATGCTGTTTTCCAGAGTGATTGCACCAGCGTGCGTTCCCACCAACAGTGTAGGAGGGTTCCCCTTTCTCCACAGTCTCACCAGTTCCTTAAGTTGTAAAGGTAGGTTGTTTATTTGAGATCATTCTTGTTTTTTTAATGTAAGCATTTCAGTTGTAAATTCCCCCCTTAGCACCACTCTCATTGTGTCTCATACGTTTCAATGTGTTGGGTTTTTGCTTTCATTTGTCTTGATTTCTTCTTCGATCCATTGGTAGTTCAGGCATGTGTTGTTTAATTTCCACAATTTTGAAAATTTTCCAATTTTTTTCTGTTATAGATTTCTAACTTCATCCAATCCTGGTTGGAAAAGATATGCTGCATAATATTTACCTTTTAAAATGTATTGAGATTTAATTTGTGGTTTTACATAAGGTCTGTCCTGGAAAATGTGCTCTCGGAAGGACATGTGCGTGGCTGCTGGGGAGAAGGATGTGTGTGGCTGCTGGGCGTGTGTCTGTTAGATGGAGCTGGTTGATTGTGTTGTTCTGGTCCTGTATGTCCTTATTCATCTCCTGGTGGTTGTTCCGTCCGCCACCGGGAATGACGTGGAACTGCCCGTTTTCCAGTTTGTGAATTTCTGCTCTGTGTATTCTGATTGTCTCTCCTTGGGTGTGCAATTGTTTGTAATTTATCTTCTTGCTGTAGAGAGCGTCTTGTTAACACGGATCGTCTTCTCTGTCTCTCGCAAACTTGCTGATTTCAAGTCCGTCTTGTGCGGCATTAGTGGGGCCACCTGCTCTGTTTTGGTCACTGTTCGCCTGGTGTGTCTTCTCCCGCCTTTCATGTCAGCCTGTTTGTGTCTTTGCATCACGGTGAGTCTCTTACAGATAGCATGTGGCCGCAGCGTGTGTTTTTATCCATTCTACCAGTCTCTGTTTTTTAACTGAGGAGTTAATCCATTTACATTTGAAGCGATCACTGAAAATGGCTGACACGTTTCTGCATTTAGCTATTTGAGTTCTATGTGACTTACAGTCTTTGATCCTCATTTCCTGCTGTTTCTGTCTTCTTTTGTGTTTAGTTGATTTTTCTTTTTTGTGGTGAAATGTTTAATTCCTTTCTCATTCTTTTTTGTGTATATTCCATAACTATGAAGGGGAGGAAGGGCCCTAGCCCTTTAAGTCTGGACGTTCCTTCAGCTGCAGGGAAGGGGCTGGCTACAGCGGAGTGAGGTGCAGGGGAGGGGCCGTGACAGCACTCGCCTCTGTGTCTACACCACTGTGCTCAGAAGCTGGACTTAGTGATTAAAGCGCACGTCTCCACTGTGCGGAGGACGAGAGCTGAGATGGACCAAAATGAACCACACTTTACTGCCAGGCCATCTGCTGGCAGGTGCCAGTCTTCCTCAGACCAGCACTTCCGAAATAGTTACTCAGATTCTGCCCGTGCGGTTGCTGTCTGGGTGCGGAGAGAGATTCCTGGCGCTCCCTCCTCTGCCATCGTCCCAGGCTCTTCCACAGCCTTTGGTAAAGAAACGTTCCCTCTGGTCCTAACATTCTCTTCATTCTGAAGGGTGGCAGGATGGGGGCGCCTGGGCGGCTTAGCCGGTCGAGTGTCTGCCGTCGGCTCGGGTCATGAGCCCAGTGTTTTAGGGAGATATTTTTTCTCTTACAAAGATGTAGGGATGTCCGTAACTGACCTGACTCATTTGTTTATGGCACTGGAAAAGGGACCCACACCCCAGGCTCTTCTGGGTTTGTATGGCCTGGATTTGAGGGAATCTGCCAGATAGTTTCATGGGCTCAGAAAGACACCATCTCTCTCCTTGGCTGTCTGATAACACCTTTACTATTTATATTTCAAAGGACAACAAGGAGAAACCAGCTCTTGAGTGTCCCAAGTAAAGAGAGCGACGCCTGGATGCCCCCAGGCCCTTAAAGGAAGCTGGTGAGAGTAGACAGAACACTATTCCTTTCTGGGACAGATGCCCGGTTGTTGCCCCAGGGCTTGGCTCCAGGCAGTGGGAATTCTCCTCTGTGCCTGTCCACCCCCTGCCCGCCGGCAGGCCACCTCCCTGAGGACCGGAACTGTTCAGTCCATTAAGATCTGACCCTTGACAGAAGCCGTTGAATGAGTGGGAGCCTGTGCACGTCGCTCAGCATGTCTTGGACAGAGCTTTAGGGACCATGAGCCTTTGTTGTCTCTCTCAGTGCCTGGTGGTTCTGCCGCACTACCCTGAGAGAACTCCAAAACCAATGTAATGTAGGTCGAAATGGCAGCCTCAATTGTGTCCTGCCCCCAAACACTGCACTCTGTTTACTTCGTCTGTTTGTTGTAGTCTTCTTTCCTGACAGGAATAATATCCTCCTCCCAGGATGTGGGACACGGCCGCATCTCAGAGACTTCGGGATCTCAGAATCACAAAGGCTGAGGTGAAGGAGTAGCTCGGGTCCAGGAGGCAGGTGGGGCTGAATCTGTGAAGGTGTGCAGCAGGCGTCCAACAGTGCACGAAGGGAAGGCTGTCCGACTGACCACGGACATCCCATCTGCAGCAGTAAGTGCCAGGAAACGATGGAACAATCCCTTTATTGTGTGACGGGTAAGTAGCTACCAGCAGTAAACTTTCGGTTAAGCTATCACTGCAGAATGAGGATAAAATAAGACTCTTTGGGACATTTAAGGACCAAAAAGAGCACGCAAAACTTAGAGACTTTCACAGCGTAATCATGAAATGTAGTTTGTCAGGAAGGAAGGACTGGGTTGAGACAAGCAAAAGTAGACGCTGGTAATTTAGTCGTACAGATAAATGGGGTCAGTTGTTTTAAAGTTAAAACTCAGGAAAAAATTAAATTAAATGAACACTTGAGGGAGCTGCCAAAGTCTTCTTCAATTGTCTGGTACAATTCACCTCGGAGGTCACCTGGTCCTGGGCTTTTGTTTGTCGAGAGATTTTCAATGTCTCTGCTGGTTAGCAGTCTGTTCAGATTTTCTGTTTCCTCCTGCGGTGACGAGGCCTAACATCCCCCATGAGCTGGTAAAATATGAGGTCCAGGTGGACTGGTCAGTGCTGTGAGAAGTGACATCCGTCGTAGGTTCCAGAGTAACCACGAGGAAACTGCGGAAAGAGATAGAGTAAAACAAAAAAACACGTTAATCAAGGCAAAATACTAAAAAATATTCTAGTAAAGCAAAAGAAGGCATGAAAGGGATGAAAAAGGGAACAACGGCTATAAATCGGGAACAGACAATGGGACACATAAGTGGCAGATCCAAATTCTAAGGCATCCATAATCAAGACAGGCGTAAATCATCTCGGCCTCCCAACCAGCCCGGAAACCGCGAGAGCGCATAAAAGCAACACGACCTGCCTGCGTGCATCCCCAAAAGATATAAAAATACAGACAGGTGAAACATAAAAGGATAGAAAAAGGTATGCCAAGTAAGCAGCAGTTTAAAAAGTGGAAGTTCCGCAGCAGACTCTAGAGCGAGAAGGAGAAACACCACAGAGATGACACGGTGAGCTCACCAAGAAGACAGCAGCCTCGAGAGGGCAGCAGGCAAGCCCCTGGCCCATCTTGCCCACTCAGGCCGCGGCACCAGAGCCCACTGGCCCGCGGTACGCACGATGTTTTCTCTCTCGTCCTGGAGGCTGGAAGTCTGAGGTCAAGGTAAGAGGACTGTCCTTGGCGTGTAGTCGGCCGCCCTCTCACTGTGTCCTCACAGGGCCTTTCCTCTGGGCTTGCGTGGAGATATGGGGATGCAGAGAGGTATCTGGTGTCTGTTCCTTCGATTATGAACACATCAGTCTGTCAGGTTAGGGCCCTGCCTCCTGACCTATTTTAACCTTAATTACCTCCTTAGAGGCCCATTTCTTAATACAACCACATTGCAGGCTCATATTTGCACATATAAATTGGGGCAGGGAGACACGATTCAGTCCTAACAAGACTTCTCTCAGTAGCCGAGAGGAGAGGACAGAAAATGAGCAAGGGTAGGGAAGGGCTGAGAACGCAGGAAGCCACGGGGCCCAGCTGGTGTTTGCTGTGCACCGTACTGAACAACACCAACGCGCGCCCTTCCTGAGCTCTGGCGGACATTCACCCAGACAGAACAGACCTCGAAACACACCTTAACGAACTTAAAACAAGAACAAAGAGCTCATAGTGGAATTAAACTAGGAAACAATAATAAAAATATCTGGAAATGTTCCCAAATACGTGGAAATGAAGCCGTGTGGGATAACCCACACTCTCTGGATGATCTCTTGGGAAAATGAGAAACATTTAAACTGAATGATAACAGAAACACAACATATCAAACCCTCATAGTATTCAGAGGAAAATTTATATTATATTAGCATTTAATTAGAAAGAAGAAATAAATGCTTATATCTGAAACAGAGGACAGTTAGAAATCAATAATCTAAGCGTCTGCCTTAAAAACTTAGGAAAAGAAGAGCCGTGTAACTGAGAGCAAGCAGAAGGAAGGAAGTCACAAATAGGAGAGAAGTCCCTGGAGTTAAGACCTGAAAGACTATGACGGAAAGTGTCTGTGACAGTAAAAACTGTTTTTGGAAAGACCAATTAAAGTTGATAGACCTTTAACCAGACTGATGAGAGAGAGAGACGTTGAAATGACCTCTTCCGGTAATGGAGGAAGGAGACATCATCCCTGTCCCCGCAGACACCACAGAGGCAGGAGGGGGCATTGCAAAGTACTCTGTGTTCACGCATTCAACAGCTTAGATGAAACAGACCAATTATTTGAAAGCCCAAGCTACGAAAATTCATCCCAGAAGAAACAGAGGACCCGGACAATCCTTGTTGTCTTAAAGTAATTGGCTTTGTGGTGAAAAACCCGAGAATGAGAATTCCAGATAAGACAGTTTCCTCGGTACTTTTTGCAAATATTTAAAGAATACTGCCAATTCTACACACTCTTACATGAAGTAGAGGAGGAGAAATGCTTTCCAACGGACATGCCAGCTTTACCCTGACAGCGGAACCAGGCACTGACAACATAAGAAATAACACAATATACAAATATCCCTCGGAAACCCACATGCAGAAAACACTCAGCAAGTCGAGCAAACGATGCCTACAAGCAATAGCGCATGGTGACGAGGTGGGGTGCGCAGCTGAACATCCACAGTTCGGCCGGCACGGTCCACCACATTAGCGCACGAAAGAGGGAACAGTCCATGCTCATTTCAAATAATACAAAAAAGTGACAAAATTCCAGACTCATTCGTGACAAGAACTCTCAGCAAACTAGAAGAAGGGAACTTCCGCGGTCAGATAGAGGACGTCTGTCAAAGACCGATAGCTAATATCATACTGAGTGGCGAAGAACTCAACACTTTCTCTAAGATCTGGAATAAGAAGAGGACTCCTGCTTTCCCACCCCTTTCTAACATCGCACTGCAAGTCCTAGCTGGTGTGCGAAGGCAAGATAAGACATAAAGTCATACACATGGGGAAGGAAGGCATAAGACCTATTTGTGGGTGTTATAATTGTTTGGGTAGAAAATCCAAGGAATTTAGAAAACAAAACAAGACACTCAGAACTAATAAACAAGATCAGCAAGGTCACGGAATACAAGATCGACACTCAGAAATCACACTTTTCTACACTAACAGTGGGCATGTGGAGACCAAGATGTACAACTCAGTGCCATTCACAACCGCTCTGTGGAACACGAGACACACGCACTGAACAAAACACGACCGGAGGGAGGAAGCAAGATGGTGGAGGAATAGCGGACTGAAACAGCGTCAGGTCCCAGAAGTTCAGCTGCGTAGTTATCAAATCAGTCCAGACACCTACAAACTCCACAGGAGATCCAAGAAAAGCGGAGCACCAATTCTAGGAACAGAAAATCAACCACTTTCTGGAAGGTAGGACATGCGGAGAAGTGAATCCAAGACAACGGGAAGATAGACCCAAGGACACGACACTGTCCGGTTGACTCTATCTTTGTTATTCGTGGCGGTCGCCACGCAGCGCATCACGGTTTGGGCTCCGTGCCGCACCATTTCTGCCAGAGCTCGCCCACGCTCGCTCCAGCACGCGCCCTCCTTGACACCCATCCCCAGTCGGCTGCCCGAATGACCGATGGACATGCGCTTAGGAAAACGGCATTAAATACTTTTTTGTGTAAAACCCACCATCGGTTTGGTATCCTACACGTGCACAGACACGGAGAAAGACCCAATGTGCCCGAAGATCGGGTGGGGAAGTGGAAGTCCTGGGGGTCGGCGGAGGAAGGCTTCCAGGTGCGAAGTCGGGGTCGGCAGGGCGAGGGTGAGTTCCCGTCTGGCACTTTGGTTGCAGGAGGTGGTCGTGCTGGTCGGCGGGGCCGGGTTGGCGAGAGAGTGCACGCACAGGCCCGTCTGGCCCAGCTGACCCCAGAGCGCCTGCAGCAGGCCCTCCCCTGGCTCATCCCTGTGCTTGGACCCTGTCCTGTGCAGCTAACCCCGGTGTGGACAGGTCTTTGCACAAACACCACCTTCTGGGTCAGGTCTATTCTGGGTGTACTGAAAACCGCTCCGTGCCTGGCACCCATGTTCCCGTCCTGTCCCACTCTCCTGTTTCCATAGCACAGTTCACCTTGTGGCACACTGCAGCATTCCTTCCCATTCCTGCCTCTGCTCTTTGGAAACAAAGGGCCACTGCGCACCCAGCACCTAGGACAGGCCCTGGAGTGAGCAGGCCTCAATAAACATCTGTGGAATGGTTGAACGAAGGCTTCTGCCACAGAAGGAAGGCTTGGCCTCTCTCACCTGCCGTCCACGGGTACCAGCAGCTGCAAAATGGAGAGACGTCGGGAAGCAAGGTGAGTCGGGGCTGGGTGGACTGCCAGGAAGGGTCCCCGGGCAGAGCTTTCCTGGGGCTCCTGTCCCTCATCTCACGTCTGCACGGCATGTCGTGCTGCACAGCCCTCCCTGGTTCCGAGAAGAGGCGTGGGCTAGCAGATCTGCAGCCAACTTCCAGATACCCGGGAAACGGGTGAGAATTCATGTGTGTGTCTGCCCCACAGGGCCAGGCCCCACCCATCGGCCAGGTGCAGCCGCCTCGCCGGGACTTCAAAGTTAGGGTGGAAAGGGGCCACGGGGCTACAGACAGGTGACTCAACCTCACTGTTCTGTGTCTGAAAAATCGATTGGGTCCAGAGTCAAATATTTATTTAATGAGCAAAAGCGTGCGCCTACTCGATTTTAAAAGTGTGTTGCTTTTTGCTCCTTGAGACTGAAAAGGGACCTTTGAGTTCTGAAACTGGCTGTTGGAGGTTAAACGAGGATAGACAACAGCGTATAAGCCGCAGGAGACAATGCAGCCTTTTCCTTGGGGTCCTGAGGCAGGTGGCCCCCTGAAGTGAGGGGGCTCCCGGGGGCTCCAAGGGGACGCTCGCTGCCCTCCAGGGGTCTCTCTGTCCATCGCAGAGCAGGGTCCCTTCGGGAAGTGTCTCTATTCCTGGCAAAGAGCTGAGGTCTTGAGGCAGAAATGGGTGTGGATCTTGGCAAGTTTCACTGCCTGTTTGAGACTCGGTTCACTCCCCTGTAAAATGGGCGTGGGAGAATGGAGGCTTCTGCCCCATGGGCTCCTGGTGGGATCCTCACGGCTATGGACCAAGACAACGCACGCCCCTGCCGGCTGCGGCACAGCCGCGGGGAGTCTGGCCCAGGCAGGGCCTCTTCTCCGCCATGTGGGCGAGGCTCTGCTCTGAGGACCCTGTCTCGAGGTTGGTCCCGCCGCCCCGTGTCCTGGGACACCCGGCTGGGTGTGCGGTGTCCCCATCCTGCCCCGGCTCTCCTGACCTGTGGGAGGGTGCAGCGCCCTAGGACAGCGTCTGAGCAGCTCACACGGACAGGAGCCCTGCAAGGAGCAGTGTCCTTGAAAACAAAGACGCCTGGCCGCCCTGGGAGCTTCCGTAAAATATTTCACATCTGTGAACTTCAGTTTTCTGCACATGAGAGGCCTGGTCAAGGGGATCGCTAAGGCTGTTTTGTGTTTGGACTTGCTGCTGAGTTTGCCGTGTGTGTCCGCGAGGTCCCCGTGGCTGCTGTGACCGGTCAGCACGCGCCGAGGGGCTCCTCTTTTCTGCTTCTGTGTGATTGCATTTGGGCCCCTGGAGAACCCAGAGAAATTCCTCTCTGCGGGGGGCTCCAGGGAGCGCGGGTTCTGTCAGGGGGGCGGGGGAGAGTGCTTCTAGTTCCATAAAAGTGTTCCCTAAAGGCCCTTTCAGGTGTGCACTCTGAGGTACACGGTAAGGCCTTGCACTTCGGTCGTTTTTTCTGTCCAGTCCGCGCGGTGGTGAGCGGAGGCCCGGTCGGCCCTCGGCGTTTGCTTTAACTGGTGGTGGCACACCGGGCCGGGCGGGAGGCCTGGCTGTTGGAATGTCCCCACGTAGCAGCTGGGAAACCAGTCAATCCAGTTCCAATTTCTGTTTGTACTTTGCCCTCATCTGCTCCATCCTCTACACAAGCCTCCGGGTGGCGGCCAGGCCGGACCCACACGCATCACGCGGGCAGCGAGTGGGACTGCCCACCCCGTCGGACCCTCCCTCTGACTGAGCCTTGGGACACAGGCGGTCCTCTCACTCCCCACCCCTCTGCTGGCGGTGCCCACCTCCGCGCCCCTTCCACTGGGACTGTGTCCCCGCCCCAGCAGGCAGGGAGCATCTCCACCATGCGACGCCGTCTCAGGAACACACCGGGGCACAGCCCGGGTCGCACGCGGGTCCTCTGCGACCGCAGGTGGGGATGCTCGGGGCTGCGGCAAGTCACAGAGTGACTTGTTGCCGCCGGTAGCCAGGAGGCTGGAGCCTGGGTCGGGCACCTCCGCCCCGTCATTTGCTCTCCTCATTGTCCCAACTCCAGGTACCACAACTGTGCTCCTGGCCCGAGAAGGCGGGCATGGCGTCGGCCACCCACATTTACTCTTTTTTCCAGAAAATAAAAACTTTACCCCCAAATGCCCCGGAAAGTCTCCTGCTGACTTCCCGGCCGCCGGAAGGGTCCTGCCATGGCTGGAAGACACGAAGAGAGCGTCTCCGCCGTCGGCGCTGGAGAGAGGCGAACTGAAGACGCAGGGACCACCGAGTCCCTCAAAACCCTCGTGACTAGTGTAGAGCGGGGAAATCTGGGGTTCGGCTAGCAGCTTGCCCTGGCCACACAAGCTCGTGGGCCTGCCACGGCACCCGCTGGTACACAGGCTGGCTGACCCGCTGCTCAGCAAGGGGGACGGTCCCCGAAGCCCACCACCAGCTGCGTTGTGCAGCAGGAACGCCTTTCTTTCACGGCCGCGCTCCTGCCCTCCATGCTGCCCGTGTCCCGGCACACGTGACTCACGAGCCACAAAAAGGGGCAGCACCTGACTTTGCTCCTTGGGTCTGCTAAGCCCTGCCGTGTGATGGCTCTGAACCCAACAGGGACCTGCGTCCTGCACGGGCAGCGTGGTGCAGGGATCTGCCTGCCCGTGCAGGCCAGGGTGGCCGATGCCTGGAGCAGATAGGGCTGGCTGACCTCGGCTCCCGGGCGAAGGACCAGGATGGCAGGGGTGCTCTGTGTGGCCAACACCCCGCCTGGTCCAGAGGGACCCCGAACCCTGTGCTCGCTAGAGCCTCAGAGGCAGGCAGCAGGCTGCAGGTCCCCAGACCAGATGTGGGGGATTATGCCTGAGGTCTGTCCCTCACTCGGCCCTGCACCTCTTCCTGGCGGTTAACAGGAGAGTAGGAAGGGCGGGGAGGCAGGGGTGGGCACGGGGGCAGCTCATGCTTGGAAGACGCTAGTGCACGGCAAGACAAAGGTGCGGTGGTTGTGGGGTGCAGTGTCCCGGGAGTGGACATGGCTGTCCCAGAAGGTGGGCACGCCCCTGGCCTCCAGGTGAGGGTCATGGCTCAGAGGCCTGAAGGGCTCCCTATGGGGTGACTGCTGCTTTGCCCCACACAGCGCCGGTGCACGTAGGCCCTGTTGTCTCGGGTCCCCACTTCCAGAATGAACCGGAAGGCCCCTCTTTCTGAGAAATCTTGGATTTTAGGTGTTGGCAACTGTAGTGAATATGGCTCCTCTTCCTCTCTCTCCCTGACTGGTGTAGGGGTGGTTTGGAGACATGGGGCACCCAGTTGGGCTGGGGGGACACTTGCTGGGCTCCGGGGTGAAGCGTGGAAGCAGGGGTCTCCGGCAGGACACAGATGGGAACCAATCCCGCCCGGGCTCATGGGAGCTGAGCCGCAGCTGAGGCCTGGGTGTGACCAGCCGTGCCGAGCTCGCCTGCCTCAGGGTTCCCGTCGTGTGTCCTGCAGGCCTTGCATCTCATCTGACCCCAATCAGATCAACGCTTTACCAACGTCCACACGCTCCCAGGTGAGACAGAGCCCTGCCCCCTGCCCACCTTCCCCTTCTGGCTTCTTTACGTTCCGTACAGAGCTGGTGTCCCGGCCCCGGGGTCCGGAGACACCCAGGGTCCTTATAGCCCCCGGGGGGCGGTCTCTAGCTGAGTGCCGTCGGGGACTCCTGCCACAGGACCAGAACCCCACGCTCCCAGGAGAGGTACCCTAGAGCTGCAGGTCCTGCCATTCTGAACTCTCACCTTCCTGGAAACGAGGGGCAGAATCACAGGCCATGAACACTTACCAAAGACACGCGCACCGCTGGACAGACTTGCTCCTGGCCCGCCCCAGCCCATCCCCCAGCCTGCCCGGAGACCCCCACCTCCTCGTCCACGGCGCTGGCCACGCTGCAGCAGATGGAGAAGGGGCGGCACAGCCCAGACTCGGCGCTAAGATTTACCAGGTATGAGGCCAGGAGTTCTCATGAGCCCCCAAACCACCCCTGAAAACCACGACTGTTGACCTGACACCAGCGGAAGTAGCGGGTGCCAGCCGAGCAGAGAGGACGCACCCCACAGCGGCCGACAGAACGCCCCAAGAGCACACAGGGAGCATCCCCCAGCCCCTCTGGCTCCCAGGGCTGCGCTGACCTTCCCTCTCGGGGTAAAATGGGAAACTGCCCTGTTTTCCCCTGGAGCACATTGCAGGCCTGCTTCGGCCCCCATCCCTGCCCGGGCAAGGACTGCCAGAGTTTAGGTCTCAGGCTACCAGCACCCCACGGGAATCCTCAAGCTGCCCAGCCCCGGGACATGGGCCCACCCTCCAGTTACTCTGTCTCCTTCTCTGGCCTCCTCTCTAGGGATGAATGACACTTCGGTTGCTGCGTGCAGTTTGGGGATTGAAGCTAAGGGGCCTGGAAGCCTTCCTGGAATGTTCTAGAAAGCTGTGGAAGGCTGCATGCAGTGGGGAGCTTGGTGTGCAGGGGGGCTTTCCACAGCTATGTCCAGTGCATGGCCTCCCAGGCTCCCCCAAAGCTTCTCCATGAAACCCCCTGCACCAGCCACAAGCACCTCTTCAAATTTTAAGCTCCCAGGGCGGTTGGGACCACAGAAGGAGCTGGATAAAGGCACCCCCAGGGTTGAAAAGCAGTACCTGGGGGTCATCTGGGTGGGCAGGTGCTGAGCAGGGCAGGGGTGTGTTCCCTCGGTGGGTCTCACAGACCTGTCGAAGACCTAGTCCAGTGCAATCAGTTGTGACAGGACCCAGGAGAGGATGCCATGGGACTTTGGGCTGTCCCCTCAGGGTGGGGTGTGGCTGTCTGAGCCAGGGGCTGAGACCCTTCCCGGATCCCCACTCCCCTTCACTGCATTCCTGCTCCGTGGCTGCCTGGGGCCAGCTCCCGGTGCCAACATTCCTGGCTTGCTTCAAAGCAGTTCAAAGGGAACTCCAAAATAATACCCCTAGATTTATCCCCGTAAACAAACGGAGGCAGGTGGAAGGTCCAGAACAGAAGACGGGTCAGATAAACCTGGGTTAATGCAGTATGTAAATGACCATTAAAAATCATGTTTGATAAATGATGGCGAGGAATATTTAGTCCCATGAAGAGTTCACACCGAGGAAAAAATCCATGGGTGTCTGCGTAGGAGAGCGGTCGGCACGACTGCACCGTCATTGACTATATGCAGGCTCGGCGAACACACCTGAGGGACCTGTGAAAGTGTCAACTTTGGCTGTGGTGGAATAGTCAGTCTTTGTTCCCCGGTGTTTTGCATCTTTTCTGCAATGAATATGCAATACTTTAAGAGGCAGAAAACACGATTTTTGAAGTTTTATTGGCACTTCCATCGCAACAGAAACGTTGACTGTGTGGCGCTGTCCCACGGGGCAAGTGCAGAGGTCCCCGTGCATCCGAACTGACCGCTGGGGGAGCAGGAAGCGCGGGGTGTCCTGCCTGTGCCCTGACCAGCTACCTCCCTCTGCTGGGGGCCAACGGAAGCCCTTTGCTTGCGTCTGTAGGCTTCTGAAGCCAGGCTGTCGGGTCAGTTTCTAAGTCTCTTGCCTGCACAAACGTCCACTCAGCAGACCTGGTGCGGGGCCCCTGCGGGCCTGGGACGTGCTCAAGTCCGTGGAAAGGGAAGCGCGGGCAGCACTGCTGTCTTGGTCCGTTAGGGGACACTCCCGAAGCAGGCTGCCCGTCCCCACACACGCCGAGCAGCCCAAGGGCCCAGGGAGGCCAGGCTTGAAGCCCTGCACCGCCTGGCAGAGTTGGGGGACCCTGTACCCCTTCCTGCTGTGCGCACCCCCACCCCCCCATACCTCCTGCCTGACCCCGCTGTATGCCTCCAGCGCCCGCACGCCCTTCCCCCCGCCCTCCGCCCCCTATGCTACCACCCAGGCAGGGACATGCCAGGTGTCTTCGCCGTAGGCTGGTCACATCTAGGGTGAGGTTAGCAGGGGTGTCCCCAGACAGCAGGAGATGGGGAGGCTGGGGTGACCCACGGTTCCGGCTGGTTGAGGCACATTCGGACACGGAAGGGTCTTCCCTGACCCCTGCAGTCCTCAAGCGCTGCTCACAATGCTCCTAAAGGTCCTGGAGGGACGCGCCTGCCACCAACCTGTCGGTCAGCGACGAGCGCCAAGCTCGGGCCCCAGACTTCACTGGCCGCCTCCGAGGGACCCCACGTGTGGGGGCCCGGGTGAGGCGGGGAACCCATGGGCTGGCGGGGGACAGCACCCCTCCCACTGAGGGCAGAGGACCGCTTGAGTCCTGCAGGCCCACTCCAAGGCCAACGCCGGCTTCGACTCGCCCCGCCCACCGGCCCGGACCCCGCCCACCAGGCCCCCGGGCCCCGCCCCGCGGCCCCGGACCCCGCCCCTCGCGGCTGGGCCGCGGCCCCTCTGCGCAGGCGCCGGCGCAGGAGCCGGTCGTTTGAAAGTATGGCGCCCGCGGGCCCGCGGCTGGTGCTGTGCGAGGAGAAGATCCGGGAGAAGAGCGGCCTGGCGCCTCACCACGATCTGGGTGCGCGGCCGTGGCGGGCCGGCGGAGGGTGCGGGCTTCCCGGCGCGGCGCCGCAGACGGGGTCGGGCCGGAGCGCGCCGTCCTGACCGCGCTCTTCCCGAACCGTCGAAGGCGGGGGCGGGAGGCCGGGGGCCCCGGGGGCGGGAAGAAGGGGGTCCGCGGGGGGCGCCGGGGCGCCGGGAGAGTCGGTGGGTTTTCTCCCGTCGGAAACAAGTTTCGAGACGCCCTGGCTTGTGTGACGGGCTTGGGAGGCGGCGACGAGCGGGGTCCTCCGAGCCCCCGGGGGTGCCCACGCGGGCCTCCGCCCCGGACCCTGGGTCGCGACCCGAGCGGAAGCCGGAGTCGGAGCGGCGCCGCCCCCCGCGGGCGCTCCCGCTCGCTCGGGTCCGGCGCGGGCCCTGCGGGGAGTGCGGCGGCCGCGCGCTTGGCCCCGCTGCGCCGAGCTCAGTGTGGGTTGGTCTTCCGGGAGGCGCCGGGTCGGCCTGGACGGGCCGCGAGCGCCTTTGCTCACGGTGCGGAGACTGTGGTTCCGGCCCTTTCCCGGCCGACGCGGGGTCTGGGGGCGCGGCCGGCGGTAAGGACGTCGGTTGCCTTCCCGCCCCGCGGTGCATCGACTGCGGGCGGCGGAGGGTCGCGCCCCGGCCGGGCCCGGGCTCGTCTGCGTCCCTCGCGGCGGCGCGTGCGCACTGGGGCCGTGCAGGGCCTCGTAGCGCCAAGGTCGTCCTCCCCGCGACCTTCTCGCCGCGGCGCCTGCTCTGATCCTGCTCCCGCCTGAGTCCCCCAAACGGAGCCCGGGTCGTGGCGCTGGAAATGAGGTTGTCGCCGGCGGTGGCCGTGGGTTCGCTGTTACTCCGCGGGCCCGTGTTCACCGTGTATTTCACCGTCTTCGTCCACGCGCCGTCGTGCGGGAGAGCCGAAGCCGTCGCCGCGGTCCCTGCTGACTTGCCGTTTGGGGCCGTCTGTGTAACGCCGCTTCGGCGACCTGCACGCAAAATGTGGGAGCTTTATACGCCATGTCCTTTGTTCTTATCTTCTGTAATTTCGTTGTCTGCGATACTTTCTCCGTGCACCTTGAAAACCGCATTAGTTGTTCCTTTTCTTTTACGGTCACCTAAAGGTTTACATAACTGGAGGAAAGGTTTACCTGTTTCCCTATGCCTTCATTTCTGGCGCTTCGGGTTGGAAGAGTTTCTGTAGCAGTTGCCTTAGCACAGCTGTGCGGGTGCAGCAGTCTCTGTGCCGCTTGGCTTGGAAACACCGCGTTGCTCCTCGGTCCCCAGGACGGCTTTCGGCGGATACAGAGTTCTGGTTCAAAGTGCTTTTCTTTCAGCGCTTAGGACGTGTGTGCCCCTTCCTTCAGGCCCCCTTGGTTCTGAAGGGTAGTCCCGGCCCTGCGAGTAGTTTCCTCTACCAGTAATGCCTTTTCTGGTTGCTTTCGAGAGTCTCCCACTGTTCTTAGTTTTTAGACGTTTGTTTCTGATGCCTCTGGGCACGACTTTTTTTCTTTATTCTGTTTGGGGTTTTCTCAGATACTGGAATATGTACCTGTATGTCCTTTGCCAAATTTGACATGTTCAGCCATTATTTCTTTAACTGTTAAAAATTTTTCTTGTCATACTTTCTCTTCTTCGTGGAACTCCGCTGGAACCGCACTGGGATCTGTTGTGACAGGAATGTTAGAGCTTTTCTGTGGACCCTGGGGCTCTGCTTTTTTTCTTAGTCTGTTTTCAACCTGCTGGTCAAATAAGGCAATTTGGATCAGTGTGTTGCTGCATCACTCTGGATCGTGGCTTCCGTCTCTCCCTCCTGTTACGGAGCTGCTTCTACGCACTGTTTTTGATGGTTACTGTATTTCACATTTCTGAAATTGCTGTTTGTTTCTTCATGTCTTCTGCTTTTTAGCCAACACTTCCTATTTATCATTTGTTTCAAGAGTGTTGATAATTGTTCATTGAACTATTGCTTTAAAATTCTTTTTTTTTCTAAGATCTTATTTATTTGATGCAAAGAGACAGAGATCACAAGTAGGCAGAGAGACAGGCGGCGGGGGGGGGGGGGGAGCAGGCTCCCTGCTGAGCAGAGAGTCTCATGTGGGGCTCGATCCCAGCACCCTGAGATCACGACCTGAGCCGAAGGCAGAGGCTTAACCCACTGAGCCACGCAGGCGCCCCTGCTTTAAAATTCTTTTTTTTTTTTTTTTTAAGATTCTGTTTATTTATTTGTCAGAGAGAGATCACAAGTAGGCAGAGAGGCAGAGAGAGAAACAGGCTCCCCCTGAGCAGAGAGCCCAATGCAGGACTCGATCCCAAGACCCTGGGATCATGACCTGAGCCGAAGGCAGAGGCTTAACCCACTGAGCCACCCAGGCATCCCTTTAAAATTCTTGTTAAAAAGTTCTGACTCTTGTCATTTCTGTGTTGGTGTCTGTTGATTGTTTTTCCTCATTCGAATTGAGATTTTTTTTCAGTTTTTGGTCACTTTGTATTGAGTTGTGGACAATTTGGGTATTAAGAGGCTGATTCTTATGTAAATCTCATTGCGCAGTGTTGGCGCTGACTGCCTCACTGCTGAGGTGACGGCCAGCTTGCTGTCACAGACACACTCCGTGCATGCCTGTGGGCCACCCGGGGTAGGCGTCGGGGTTCACTCGTGCTTTCTCGGTGCCGTCCACGGTGCAAGGCAGATGCATGGTGCATTTTTTTACTGGGTGTTGAGCTAGTGTGGGGCTCATGTCAGGATCCTGTGCTGCAAGGCACCCATCCCCGTCCTTCTCCCATGGCCCAAAGGCTTACCCTTCTGTGCTAGTCCGAGTCCATGGGTCGTTCTGGGTTGCCGGCTTCGTTGGCCCTCAGATTGGGATGTGTGGAAGACAAAATAGACCAACGCAGGGCCCTCACTGCTTGAGGGTCTTCTTGAGGTCCCTAGACAGTGGGCCTCCCGTTCCCCCCCTCCCGAGGGGCCTGGTGCTTGTTTCACACCTTGTTTTCCAGGGACTTAGGGTTAGTACGTGCGTGGAAGCAGGGTGAAATGGGCCTGTTCTGTCTTGTGTGGAACTGGAGGCCCACAAACCAATTTCAAATCTGACTGAGATGTGGTTTTTTTAAAAATTTTTTTAAAGATTTCATTTATTTATTTGAGAGAGTGAGAGATGAGAAAGTCAGAGGGAGAAGCAGACGCCCTGCAGAGCTGGGAGCCTGATGTGGGACTCGATCCCGGGATTCCAGGATCACCACCTGAGCCGAAGGCGGTGGTGTAACCAGCAGAGGTGCCAGGCGTCCTGAGATGTGTTTAAAACATAAACATTCCTGGGGAAGTACTGGTGTGCCTAGACCCAAACTGTCTTTTTGATTACAGAAACTTATTTCTGTAGCAACATTTACTTACTGGCTGCTTGTTGAGTGTGCCACGCAGAGGCACGTGGTACGCAGAGGATGAGTGTGCCCTCGTGTGTAAGTGGCCCGGACTAGGCAGGCTAGCTAACCAGTGGGCTTCTGATTGTGACCCCTGAGTGGAGGCTCTGCAGGCGCTGGGCTGAGCAGCCAGGAGTCAAAGTAAGAGCCCGGCGAGGAGGGCCTTGCTGGTGGGGGGTGGGTCTGACAGGGGAAGCAGGGGCGTGGGGAGCACGGCAAGGGCTCGGAGACATTTTGGGCATAAACAAGCTGAAACCTTGAGTACAATTCTTTAATATCACTGTTCAATTAAAAGGAAGGTTAAAGTCTCATAATTTTCTGTTCCTAGCTGAGCTCCAGTCATTGTCTATTCCTGGAACTTACCAAGAAAAGATTACTCACCTGGGAACTTCTCTGGTGAACCTAACTGGTCTGAAGTCTCTAGACCTCTCACGCAACTCCTTGGTGAGTCTAGAGGTAAGTTTTAAGTTTGTTTCTTCAAAGACAACTTATTGCTGTCAGGGGCAGTGCAAAGTACGTTTATAGTAAAAAAAAAAAATACCATCTGTAGGGCTCCTGCAGGGCTCAGCGGGTTAAAGCCTCTGCCTTCGGCTCAGGTCGTGGGAATCGAGCCCTGCATTGGGCTCTCTGCTCAGCAGGGAGCCTGCTTCCCCCCCTCTCTCTCTGCCTGCCTCTCTGCCTCCTTGTGCGCTCTGTCTCTCTCTCTCTCTGTCAAAATCTTAAAAAAAAAAAAAATCTGTCTTACACCTGTGCTTACATGTAGGCTGCATACTTGGCCCTGATCACAGGTAGTGTTTTTCTTGTGCATCTCATTCCGTCTTTAAACTACTTGGACAACCAGAAGTCCTATCTCTGTTGAAGACAATTGTATCTTTAAGGGAACGAAAATAAGGCCCGAACTGTTGTGTGCGCCCGTCACTGTCCGTCCTGTCTGCGCTGTGCTTTTCTTCATCCACATTCTATGCTCATGTCTGTTTATCATCTGCCTGCTGGTGGCCTCAAACCCTGGAGTGTCAGCGACACGGGCGCAGGGCTTCCCGCAGCGCTCCTTGGCGGCGGGCGCTTGGTGTGCTGAGCGAGGAGGAAGCGGCCGGCTGATGGCAGCGCGGGACGTCGTGTGAACGCTGCTCGTGACTTCATGGAGAAGACGCTCCCGCCGCCCTTGGTAGAGAGAGCCCCCGGCACCGGGCTGGGAGCTGCCCAGAGCCCCCGCTCCGGGTGCCGGCTGTCCCGGTCTGTGCGGTGTGAGGGCCGATGCAGGAGACGGTGACAAGCCGGTGGAAGCGGACCGACTCCGGCGCTGTCAGGGCTCTTTGCACGTGACCTTCCGCAGCCGCTGGCCACTCCCTGCGTGGGAGCCGCCGGCCGCCTGCCTGGAGCAGGCCCGTCTCTGGGCTCTTCCTGCCAGCCGCCCGTGGCTGTGGCCGCCCGTGGCTGTGGCCGCCCGTGGCTGTGGCCGGTGCGTACCACGCCTGGTTCGCTGCCGGCCGAGCGAGAGCTCACTGTGCCTTCGTCCCGTTGGCAGGGCGTCCAGTACCTGACCGCGCTGGAGAGCCTCAGCCTCTACTACAACAGCATCTCCTCGCTAGCCGAGGTGCTGCGGCTGCACTGCCTGCCGGCGCTCGCCCACGTGGACCTCCGGCTGAACCCCGTGGTGAAAACCGAGGCCGACTACCGCCTCTTCGTCGTGCACGCGCTTCCCAAGCTCAGGCAGCTGGGTAGGTGCCGTGGCCTCGCTCGCTGCGGCCCCGTGCTCGCTGCTCCCTGGGTGCGCCCCTGCGTCTCACCGCCGGGTGCTGTGGGCTGCCTGCGGGGAGGGCGGGGAGCTCTGGCCACAGACACCTGCCCGGGGCCGCCGGGAGCGCGGTTGCGGGGGAGGGGCGGGCAGGCCGCTCTGTCGCTTTCCGGCCCTCCGCATTGGAGCTGACTGGCCTGGACGTGGTCTCTGGAATCCGGAGGCGTTTCCTGCCGGGCTGCCCGGGCTCCGTGTGAGGCAGCTGGATCCTTCCTGGCTCCGCGTCCGCTTGGAAGGGCGGATGCAGGAAGAGAGGTTCACGCGTCACACCGCCGCCCAGATGATGGGGACGGGAGAGCGCGGTTCTGTTGGCCGGTGTAGCTGCCCACTGGCTTGGTCACCTGTGTCCCTCAGAGAAACGGGTCTTTGTGTCAGGCCGCAGGACGAGCTTCCGGGGGGCCTGCCCGCCGCACCCGGTGGGGGGTCATTACAGAAGCCACAGTGGCGCCTCCCCAAGCCCTTCCCGGTTACCAGCAGTTCTTGTCGGGAGCTTTGTGGCTGTTGGCACTGCCCGTGCCCACCCGTGTCGCCGCAGCCGAGAGAGAGCGGAGTGTGAGCCCAAGGGCACCCCGAGCCCGGAGAAGGGGCTGCCTTAGAGCCTTGGCCCCTCAGTCTGCGTGCAAACGGGGCTAGTAAGTGCCAAGCAGTGGCCGTGTGGGCACGTCCCCGTGAAGGGCAGTGTTCCTCCGTGTCCTCGGTGATCACAGTGTGTCCTCAAGCCCGAGGGCCAGTTCACTGCTTGGTGAGGCTGGGGCGTTCGGGCGTTTCCGTCTCCTGGGGGCTGACCTGACGAAACCAGGGTCAAGCCGGATCACAGCAGCGCTTGTCAGGGAAGACGGTCCACGGTCCTTCCACCTGGGAGGTACTGGGCTGGGGCCGTCCCATGACGACTGGCCGGGCAGCGGCCAGGCGGTGTCCGTGGAGACCCCCATGCTTTGCGTCTCTCGGCTGGAGCAGGTTCTCTCACGAACGCTTTCTGCACGAGCGCGCCGGCTCGCCCCCCGGTGCCCCGTCCCCCGCGCCGGTGGGCCGTGGGCTCCGGGAGATTGTGCCGCTCTGCCGGGCCACGCCTGCCCGGGGGTAGGGGTGGGCTGTGGGCCTCAGTGACCAGCCCCCATCGGGACATGTTTAGTTTGGATGTTCAGGTGTCGGGGGGGAGTAAGCGCCGGGGCTCTCGCTTACTTGTTTACCAGCAGCTGACGTGGCGCTTTCACAAGCAGTGTGGTCCATGTTGTTGGACAATTTTGCCGTCTTCAGTCTTAAATCTTTACTTTCTCTTCATTACGAAGGTTTTAGATTCAGATCTTAGAGTGTGCAGAAGGGGCATAATAAAGAGGGGCAGAGGGAGAGGGAGAAGCAGGCTCCCCACTGAGCAGGGAGCCCGACGTGGGGCTCGATCCCAGGAGTGGGATCATGACCTGAGCTGAGGGCGGACAACCGACTGAACCACCCAGGTGCCCCCAGAGCATTGACTTTTGATGTTGGGAGCCATCTGAACCCTCAGATATGCTGAGGAAGACCAGGAGTAAGAACTGATTAGAGGCCTTCTGGGGCCCCGGGCACACGGGCGGGGGCAGCTGAACCTGTGGGTCTGACAGTGCAAATCCTAGGCCCAAACGCAAGGCCGGGGGCGTCCTCTCTTGAGCGAGTTCAGGGTTCTTATCCACAGAGACGTCTCCGACATGCTCGGTGAACCTCACGGGGCGCCCAGGACAAGCATTAAGAGAAGGCCGTGCTGAGAAGGAAGCACGCGTGGGCCGTGTGGGCTTCTCTTCCCGTGGCAGCAGGCTGCCGGCACGTGGTACCTGAGGCTGCTCCCGGTGGGAGCCGGCCAGCCCTCCTGGAGTCCGCACTCAGCAGCTCTGTGCTTCAGGGGTGCTAGGAGGTACCCCTGTGGGGCTTGGTCACCGGGGCCTGTCACCTGCTTCGTGATTTGCTCATTTCTCTGGCATTTTCTCCCTAGACGACCGTCCTGTGAGAGAGAGCGAGCGGCAGGCATCCCGTCTGCATTTTGCGTCGGAGGAGGAGTCACTCAGCTCAGAGCGGAGCTTCCCCGCTGGCTTCATAGTCAGAAGGTGAGAGCAGAAGTGGGATCTGAACGCGGAGAGGAGCTGTTGAGACTCGCCCGGCTAGACCGTTTACCGGAGAGATACGGACTTCTCTGCGCGCGGACCGCCGCCTGCAGGCAGCACTGCAGGAGAGGAGAGGGGCTCCCCGGCCCGCTGTCCAAGTTGTCCATAGTTGTTTTTTCGTAGTGGAACGCTTGCTACAGTGACGCACGTAAAATCTAATAGTGTGAGTGGCTTGTGATGAGGAAGCACGGCCCCTCGCTCCGTCCTCAGCCTCAGAGGCAGCCCGGCCCCTTCTGCAGCTGTGTGCGCGGGCGGGGTCTCCAGACCGGACAAGCCACCACCGCTACGTGCGGGCACTCTGACGCGGGAGCGGACTGCCGCCGCAGGCCCTCGCTGGCCAGCCCAGCGGCCCGTCCGTGGAGTAGGGTCCTTCCTGCGTGCTCTGCTCAGCGGCCAGTGGCGGGTGCTGGCTCTGCCGTGGGTAGCTGGGCTGTGGGACTGGCATCTCGGGCCTGCCTGTGCCCCACCTCATGCCCCTCCGGGCTCTTGTCAGCTGCATTGTTAGGTTTAACTGCACGGTGCAGGTTCACAGTATTTCAGTGTGTTCTGAAACCGTAAAGTGTCTTCATGGTTTGCAGGTTGATTCTATTTTATTTTATTTTATTTAGCTATGTAGTTAGTTTTTAAGATTGTATTTATCTGTCAGAGAGAGAGAGCGCGTGCGAGAATGAGCACACAAGTGAAGGGAGCAACAGGCGGAGAAAGAAGCAGGCTCCCCACTGAGCAGGGAGCCCGATGTGGGGCTCCAACCCAGAACCCTGGGATCATGACCTGAGCCGAAGGCAGACGCTTGACTGAGCCCCCAGGCGTCCGTACAAGTGGATTTTAAAAGGAAACGTCTGCCTTGCTTGTGCCAGGGTCGTAGGGTCATGTACGCCGTGTCGCTCTGTCTAAAGCCTTCAGTGGTCTCCTTGCACCGTATGCCTTAGCTTGCCTTTCGGTTCCTCGGTGTACAGGTTGACCTGCTCTTTTCTGACTAGGGCTGGAGCACGCATACTTTTGGTTCTGCGGATCGTACCATCTCTTTCTCAGCTTCGGAGTTCTGCCTCTGTCGTGTGAAGGCGCCCGTAGGTAATGCTTCAACAAACAGCTGCGTTCCGGTACGGCTTCGTTTACGGGAACAGGCAGGGCGCTGGGTTTGAGAAGCGGCCTCGCTTTGCCAGTCCCTGCTCTGATGTCTCAGGATCAGTTCCAAATCCTTGGGGTCTCTTGTTCCTCAGACCCCCTTTATCTCTCCCACCCCCCTTACTTCCCCGTTTCAAACCAGACTAATTACTGTGTAGACCACTGTTCCCAGTACTGTGCGCAGTGGTCTGGAAGTTTGTGGCCCCCAGATTCCTATGTCGAACCCTCCCCTGCTAGGTGACCTGTCAGGAGGTGGGGCCTCCGGAGGCGATGAAGTCATAAAGGCAGAGCCTCATGGATGGGCGTGGCGGCTCGTAGAGAGACAAACCCCGGAATTCCCTAGCCCCTTCCTCCGCGTGAGACTCTGAGTCAAGTGTCAACTTCTGACTTTGCTCTTCTTCAATTTTGTCTTGGGTCTTCCGGGGCCTTCGCCGCTCTGTGTACGCGTCAGTTTCTTGGTATCCGTGAAAGATCTTGCTGGGACTCGCTGCGACCGCGGAGACTCTCACAGATCGAATTGGGAGGACCTGGCACCGTGACAGTCTTGAGTCTTCGTCTGTGCGAGCACTGGGTGTCTGTGCGTGTGTTGGTTGTGATTTCACTTGCAGAGGTTTGTGCTTCTCCAAACAGATCTGGCACACGCGTTTGGTCACACCTGATCGGTCGTCTTGGGACGCCTCGGTAAACGGTGCTCTCCTGCTTCAACCTAGAGCCATACCTTAACTGGTGCGGAGGAAAAGCCTGACTTTTGTATGTCCACCTTGTGTGTGTGTGTTTCCTAGACCTGATGTCGCAAAGTGCCACAGACTAGGTGGTTTAAAAGAACAGAAATCCGTTGTCTCACCGTTGTCAAGGCAGAAGTCTGAAATCAAGATGCTGGGTCGTCGATTCTTCGTGGAGGCTGTGAGGGAGAACCCGTTCCCGTACTCTACTCGTGCTTTGCTGGAAATCGTTGGTGTTCCTTGGCTTGCAGATGCGTCTTACCGGTGCTCTGTCTTCCCGTGGCTGTCTTCTTTCTCCCTGGGTCTTTGCACAGAATCTCTCCTTTCACACGCCTGTTTCTGGACCTCAGTTTCTCCAAAAGGTGCGGTCGGTTGGACTAGGGGCTGAGCCTAATTCATATTAACTTGATTAGCTATGTGAAGACCCCATTTCCAAATAAGGTCACGGTCTGAGGTACACGGTGTTGGGACTTCCTGTCTTTTGAGAGGGACACAATGCGAATCATGACTCCTTGTGTTTGGCAGCCTGTTGTACAGGAGGGTTTTTTCCCCTTGTTCTTGGTTCATTCTTGAGGATTTTCTGCATAGACGATCATGTATCTGTGACAGACAACTTGATTTCTTCCTTCCCAATCTGTGTACCTTTTGTTTCCTGTTCTTGTCTTGCTGCATTAGCTGAGATGTCCAGTACGATGTTTAAAAGAAGGAGTGAGAGGGGCCGCCCTTGCCTTGCCCTACTTACGGGGACGTGTCTGTTTCTCACCGCTAAGTGGGATGTTAGCTACAGGTTTTCATCGATGTTCCTTGTCGAGTTGAGGAGCTCCCCTCTATTCTTAGTTTGCTGACCATTGTCGCCATGAATGGGTGTTGGATTTTGTCAGATGCTTTTTCTGTCATGATATGAGCGTATGAGTTTTCTTCTTTAGTCTTTTTTTTTTTTTTTAAAGAATTTATTTATTTATTTGACAGAGAGATCACAAGTAGGCAGAGAGGCAGGCAGAGAGAGAGGAGGAAGCAGGCTCCCCGCTGAGCAGAGAGCCCGACGCGGGGCTCGATCCCAGGACCCTGAGATCATGACCTGAGCCGAAGGCAGAGGCTCAACCCACTGAGCCACCCAGGCGCCCCCTTCTTTAGTCTTTTGATACGATGGTTGCATTAACTGATTTTGAAGTGTTGAACTGGCCTTGCATACTGGAACAAATCCCGCTTGGTTGTGGTGTAGAATTCTCTTTGTACGTCGTTGGATACAATTTGCTGGTATTTTATTGAGGATTTTTGCATCTATGCTCATGAGAGCTATTGGTCTGTAGTTTTCTTGCATGTTAAAACAAGGCTGACCGCATAGAACGAGTTCGGAAATATCCTCTCTGCTTCTGACTTCTAGAAGAGATTATAGAGAATTGGTATAATTTTTTCTTTAAGTATTTGATAGAGTTCACCAGTGAACCATCTGGACCTGGTATTTTAGAGGGTTATTGATTACTGATTCAGTGTCTTTAATATATGTAAATCTCATCAGATTATCCATTTCTCCTTGTGTGAATTTCGGTAGGTGTGTGTTTCCAGGAGCTGGTCTGTTCGATGAGATTATCAAATTGTGGCATAGGGTGTTGATGGTTTTCTCGTCCCTTCGTGTGCGTGGTCTGTCTCCACCCGCTTCCACCTCTGACTCTGGTCATTTCTGTCTCTTTGCTCTTAATTGACCTGGCAGGGAAGTTTTTCCTTTTTATTTTTAAAGAACTAGTTTTTGGTGTTTTTGATTTTTACTGTTAATTTCCTGTTTTCAGTTTCACTGATTGCTGCTCTAATTTTATTTCTTTTCTTCTGCTTACTTTGGATTTAATTTGCTCTTCCTTTTCTAAATTCCTAAGATGGAAGCTTGGAGCTTGGATTATTGATTGTAGATTTTTCTATTTTCCTAATGTATGAATTCAGTGCTATGAATTACATTCTAAATAGTGATTTCACTGTATCCCGCAAGTGTGTTTTCATTTTCATTTAATTCAAAATATTTGTAAATTTCTCGGGAGATTTCTTCTTTGACTCATGCTGTGTGTTATCCACGAATTTGCTCTTTAATCTCCCGAGTATTTGGGATTTTCCAGTTCTCTTTCTGTTATTGATTACTAGGTTAATTCCACTGTGGCCTGAGAACAGACACTCTATGAATTCTCCTCTTTTCCGTTTGCTAATATGTGTCTGATGGCTGCTGGTGTGACTTGTCAGCTTGAGAAGAACGTGTGACCTGCGGTTGCCGGATGCAGTGGCCGACTGATGGCGCTGTTGGGTTCGACTGTGTCCTTTACGGACTTTCTGCCAGCCGCGTCCGTACAGGTCACACTAGGACACTAGTGTGAAGACACTAGTCTTCTTGGAGAACTGAGCCCCTATCTTTACGTAACGCCTCTTTTATTTATTTATTTTTTTTAAAGATTTTTTATTTATTTACTTGAGAGAGAGAGCATGAGAGGGGAGAGGGTCAGAGGGAGAAGCAGACTCCCTGCTGAGCAAAGAGCCCAATGCGGGATCCGATCCAAGGGCTCCAGGATCATGACCTGAGCCGAAGGCAGTCACTTAACCAACTGAGCCAGCCAGGCGCCCCAAGCCTCTTTTACTCCTGAAAACGTTCCTTGTTTGAAGTCTGCTCCGTCTGAATTACTGTAGCGACTCTCGCTTTCTGTCAGCACGATATATTTGTTTTTAGTACTTTCCTCTTTTTTTTAAGATTTTATTTATTTGAGGGGGGGAGAGAGAGAGAGAGAGAAAATGCGAGTGTGAGAGAGCACAGAGGACCAGCGGAGGGAGAGGGAGAAGCAGACTTCCCACTAAGCTGGGAACCCGATGTGGGCTCAATGTCAGGACCCCAAGATCATGGCCTGAGCCGAGGGCAGCTGCTTAACTGACGGAGCCACCCAGGTGCCTCTAACCCTTTACTTTTTATCCGTATATGTCTTTATATTTAAAGTGGGTTTCTCGTAGGTGACTTGTAAGTGGATCTTGACTTTGATCCATGTTGAATCTCTTTGCGTTGGAATGTTTAGACCAGTGATGTTTAAAGGGTTATGGATAGGGTTGGATTTATATCTACCACGTGCATTTCTGTTTTCTTTGTTCCTATTCTTGTCTTCTGGTCCTTTTGTGGTTCTAAGTGGGTGTGTTGTACCATCCCATTTTCTCTCCTTGGTTAGCACATCAGTCACACTTACATTTTTACTTTTTCTAGTGGTTACCCTAGAGTAGGAAGTAGACTTTTACAACTAATCCAAGTCCCCTTTCAAATACCATTGCACTGCTTCCCCGGTAGTGGGAATACGTCGTACTCACAAAACATTCCTAATTCCACCCTCCTGTCCGTCGTATTACAGGTGTCGCCATTCAGCCATTCATTTCATCGGTGCATAAGCTATAATCATGTAGGTAACATGTGGGTGCCCGTAGTCAAATACATTGTTGCTGTCGTCTGTCAGATCAGTGAAGAATAAGATCAGATAAAAATTTGTATTTTATTCCTTCTCAGTGCTCTTCCTTTCTGTGTAGATCTGTTTCTAGCCTGTATCATTCTTCTCTCTAAAGAACTTCTTTTAACGTTTTTTACGGGGCAGGTCTACCGGCAACACATTCTACCACCTGAGAACATCTTCTTTTCTCCTCCGCTTTTTTTTTTTTTAGATTTTACTTATTGACAGAATAGGAGAGCGAGCGCAAGCGGGGGAGTGCAGAGGGAGAAGCACTGATGTGGGAGCCTGATGTGGGGCTGGATCCCAGGACCCTGCGATCATGACCCAAGCCGAGGGCAGACGCTTCAGCGACTGAGCCACCCAGGCGCCCCCGCGACTTTTGAAGGATAACCCTGCAGGACACCAAATTCTAGGGTGTTAGTTTTTTTCTCCGCAATGTAAATACTTGGCTCTTGTGTTGCTTGCATGATTTCTGAGGGGAGTCTGGTGTAATTCTTGTCTTTGTTCCTCTACACATAAAGTGTTTGTTCCCTTTGGCTTCTTTCAGCATTTTTTTTTTTCATTTTCTTTTATTTTCTCCAGTTTGGTTATGATATTCCTTGATGCAGACTTTGGGTATTTGTTCTGCCAGCGTGCTCTGAGCTTCCTGGATCTGTGATTTGGTGTCTGACACTGAGGAAATTTTTAGACTTTAAATATTTTTCGTGTTTCTTTTTCTCTTTCTGACGTTCTCTTTAAGCATGTGTTATACCTTGTGGTTGTCCGTTGTCCTTCAACTCTTGGGTGTTCTCTTGTGGGTTTTTCCAGTCTTTTTCTCTCCCTGTTTTTCGGTTTTGGACGATCATGTTGAGCTGTCCTGAGGCCCAGAGATTCGTCCCTCGGCTGTGTCCAGACTGCGAACGAGCCCATCGGACACTTTCTTCATTTCTCTTACGGTGCGTGTGATCCCTAGCATTCCTTTTTGAGTCTTTCTTAGAATTTCATCTCTCTGCTTCAGTTTCCCCTGTGTTCTTGGGTATTTTCTGCTTTTTCCATTAGACCTCTTGACACATCACTTATCATTGTTTTAAACCCTCGTCTGCTACCGCCAGCGTTCCTGCCGTATCTGAGTTCTGACACTTGCTCTTCCTGTTCACGGTTGGCCGCTTGGAGTCCCTGGAGACTCAGATGCGTTTTAGGGTGTGTTTCTCTGCTCCTGCCAAAGAAAGATGCCGTCGGGATTTGACATGTATTGTGCTGGTTCTGTAGGTTGCTTTAGCGGTGTAAAGTCCTCCTGTCCGTGAAGATGGACGTGTTTCTATTTAGTTAGGTCTTCTTTAATTTCTTCCAGCAATATTTTGTAGTTCACTTGTCCTTAACGGTCTCAGGACTGACCTGTCACAGAGCTCAGAACTCAGAGAGCCTCATCGTGACCCGGCACAGCCTTGTGATCCAGAGGGGCCTGGGAGACCCGTGAGACAGGGATGTGTCAGGTTTCTGTGGGCAGACCTAGAAAGAGAACCCAAGTCCCCTTCCCTTTGCGGTGGGCCGGAAAATTCTCAGAGGTAGAAAACAGTAAATAGTATCGATGTCTTCAAGTCCGGTCGGATATCATGACGCCAGCACGCATAGTATGTGACTGAGTATTAACGAGATTTTGTAAGCTGCCTGTGTTGGAAGTGAACTGCCCTTGGTGTGTGTCTGTCTCCGTGCTGAGGGCCGCCATTGGTCGGGATGTCGTGTGGTAGAGCACGTCATGCTCAGTATGGAGAGATTTTCACTTAATGTGAAGACAGAAATTCAGAACACCATGCCCTTTCACTTTCTCGGCACCTGGCACGTCCTGGATGTGCTAGGAGGAGAACACGCTGGCGGATGTCAGGACAGGAGCTTTCTGGACCTTTCGTTCTTGGTGGGCCCTCCTGGGGTTCCGTGCCCTGTTTAGATGGCACGGTGACGTCAAATGACCTTCTTTTCATGAGCGCTTGTCCTGTGGATGTCTTGCACGGACTTCTTTAATAGAGCACTGGGAGCCATTTTCTGCCGCACACCAGCTCCTTCCTGGAGACCCCGTGGCCGTGCTGGGGCCCTTGTCTTCCATCACAGGGTCTGTGGGCACTGGTACGGGACGCCGGCTTGAGCGACAGCCCTGAGTTTGCCTTTCCTTGCAGACCGTGCCACTCTAGGGCCCTGTGCGCTGACCCCTCGGCCAAGAAGTGCTTGGTCATGGATGCAGATGACGAGGCGGTCCTGAACCTCATTGCCGAGTGCGAGTGGGACTTGAGCAACCCTCCTGGGAGCACAAGTTCCAGCCAGAGGGAGCGAGAGGCCGACCTCCATAGTTCTCAAGGTAGGCTGCTACTCCACCGCGAAGGCCCAGTGGGCGCAGCCTGTGCTGGGAGCTGGTCGTCTCTGGCCTCCTGACACACAGCTGTGCTTTCCAGAAAACTGACCTTTACCCGTCGAATCCCCGTGACGTCTCTGTGAACTTGAAAATACTCGCGGTTTGGATTCTGGAAATGTGACAGATGATGTCAGCGTAGTTGAGTATGTAGTTCTGCACGCGTGGCTGTTCCAACTGTCCTTCCTCAGGTAGACCGCGCTTTTACGTACAGGGAGACCCTGAAGATCAGAGTAGACGGGTGAAGTGTCCTGTGCGCTGGTGTCCGTTCCCACCACGAGGGGGCTGTTCACTTGGCTTAAGAGACGCGCGGTGCTCAGCCGGCCAGGTTCAGAGCTTTAGACCGGACACGGACGTCGGGAAGTCTTTGCGGCGTGCGGGCTTCTCCACAGGCTTTGCTCGGGGCCTGCGTTTTCCACCAGGACTTGTGTGTGTGCGCCGGCTCCACTCCCTCTGCTTTGAGTTTCTGAGAACTTTTCCTGAAGACAGCAGGTTAAGGCATTAATTTGGGCTAAAATCCCAGGATTCACCGGCTGGCACGAGGACATCTGTCCAGTGGGTGTCCTCGTTGCAGTCCGTCTTTTCAGGCGTGGCGCCTCTGGGTGCGCGGTCATGCTTCCCCGTGGTTCTCAGGCACACTTCCCTGAAGACCACTGGTGGGACATGTCTGTTCCCGTCTGTTCCCCTCCTGTTGTTCTCTTCTTAGTCTTGGGTCAGAAGAGTTCTTTCTCTGTGGTTCTTCGTGCAAGCCCTTTCTCAGCTGGAAGGGCTGCAGCCTCCCATTCTCCGGCTGGCCTTGTGCGTGCCCAACCGCGCTCGAAGAGAGGAGGCTCTCGCCGTCCAGCTTGTGAGCTCTGTTCTCTGTGCTTTGTGCTTTCTGGTGTGCACTTGGTTTACAGGAAATCTGTCTGCCCCACGCCTGCGAAGAGGCTGCCTTCTCAGTCGGTAACTGTGGCGAATCTGTTAATTCAGTTGACGAGCCTCTCTCTGCATTCGGCGGGTGTTGGGTCGCTTGTCGCGTCTGCCGTGGTGCTGTCCTCCTCCCGCAGCTGCGCCGTCCGTGCTAAGGCCAGGCGGGGCGGGTCCACCTGCACGGGCCCCTCTTTCTTGTGTAGTTGTGTTCCGGATAGCTGTCACACACTGTCAGAAGGTGAAGATGGAATTTCTGATGAAATACAACTTCTCAAATATTTCTGAATAAAACAGAATCCAGGCATCTGTTGAGCCCTCGGTCAGCACAGCCTCAGTGTGGGGACTCCGTCAAGAAGGGCCATGAAAAGAGGAAGGGCAGCTCTCGAGGCTGTGGTCCAGAAAAGAGGCTTCAGAACCAGCTGCCCCTGCCGTGTGGACAGCACGTGCCCTTCACCGCACGCCCAGGTGAGCAGTCTCACGCCTACAGCCCCTCCTCCTCCAATCCATTGTGATTCCCAATGCTAGATTTTTACTCACTTCTTTGCTGTGTGTGTTCAGGCGCTTTGGGTGGATTGTCCGTGCGCGTGCACGTACGCACGCACGCACCCGGGCGCGCACGCACGCACCACCGCCTTTTTCAGTGCAGGCACTGGTCGCTGCGGCCAGAGAACTTGGTCTGCTGAGGGCCGTGTCCCGCCCTCCCTTACAGATTCCGCAGACACTGAGGACTCGACCCCGTCTGAGAAGTCAAGTTTGTCAGCAGAGAAGGTGTTCAATCCATGGCCCGCTCCTGAACAGTACAGAAGGCGGAGAGCGCCTGGCCGGAGATCCCAGGCTCCTGCAGACCAGGCGGGTCTGAGACGCCTGGAGAGGCCGACCGTGTCGTGGAACCCCGAGGAGACTCTGAGCAGGCAGAGTGACTTGGAGGGCCGGAGCGAAAGGACCTTGTCTCGCTCAGAGGTGTCGGAGCCTGAGGACGGGGGGCCCTGCGGCAGGAGTGGCCCCGGAGAGGTGAGCGCGAGAGCCGAGCAGGACTAGACGGTGAGGCGGGGCTGCTGAGCCCGGCCGTGCTCCCTCTCCCGCCCCCGCTCTCGCCGGCCCCCAGCTGGAGAAGCTGCTGTATGGGTTTCCGCGCAGCACGGCCCCCGTCCTGGTCTGTCGGAGGTGCCTCCGGGCTCCAGGCCCCTCCCGCCACCCCTGGCGCTTTGAGGCGAGAATGTCGGCACAGGCAAGGGCCAGTTCTGTGCTTGTCTCAGGCGGAGTCCGTCCTCTTGGCCAGGGAGCCGTCGAGGGTCCTGGTGTGGCGGTGGCCTGCACGTGTGTTCTGTGGTTTTCCAAAGCCTCATCCTGGGGACGGACTGAGAGTCCTGCCAGCCTCTCGATGACCCAGCGCCACACAGGCGGTGACTCGGTTGCCGTTGTCCCTGGGTTTGTCGGAGGTGGAGGCACAGACGGCAGGTGGCGCGGCAGAGCAGACTGGCAAGGCTTGGCAGACGGGAGGAGCTGGCCTCCCCCGGGGTTGGTCAGGGCAGCGAGTTTGCTTCCTGTGGTCGGTCCTGAGTTGTGAACAGGGAGAAAAATCAGGACAGCTATCACTTAACTGATCGAGTGCTGGCCACTGGGCCAGTTGTTACAGGGGTCATGATTGGGCCCCCGGCTGGTTGCTGTGGGCCGAGGGTCAGACGGCTCCTCTCCTAGAGGGTCGGTCGTGGCCTGTACGGTTGGTCTCTCGCTGTCTGGATTGAGGGAAAGGAGGAAAAGGCGGCTGTCTTTGAGACAGGAACATGCCTGGGCCCGTGCCCCAGGGTCCTGGCCTCACTCCCCGCCCAGGGCAGAGCTTCGCCCAGAGAACTCGTACAGGTGCTGTGGGGCCCGGGGCTTCGCAGGAGGAGCCTTCGCGGCCTCGTGCAGACCGTCCTCACAGTGGGCGCTGCCCTTAGCTCCTCAGGTGGCAGGCGGACGCTTGAGTGAGCACATGAAGGACCCTGGCTCCCGTCACCCGTGCCTGAGGACAAGTGTCCAGACGTGGCTTCCGATGGAGGTGTTAGTGCCCGGTGCTCCCTGGGACGCTCAGCCTTAGCTTGTTGGGGCCAGTGCCGGGCTTCCGTGTCTTTGTGCTGCCCCACCCCCCGTGGGACCTTGGGCAGGGCGGTGCTCGCCTGCTGGGCTGCTTCTGGGGGTCTGGGGTGGGCAGCGGTGGCAGGAGTCAAGGAGCTGTCCCTGCTGCGGTGGCTTTACCTGCCGGGCCTCCTTGCTGGGCCTCTGCTCTGCGGAAGTTCCTTAAGGGAAAGGCCCTCTGGAGGTTAGCTCACTGCAGAGCCCTAAGTGGGGCTGTCCCCAGCCTTCTGCTTGGAGCTGCTTCCTGGGGACCTGGGACTAACCTGTATCCCAGCTCTGGTGGTGGGCCCAGAAACAGATGTGAGCTTCTGTGCCCTCCCTTACCGAATCCCCAGACACTTGAGGAAGTGGGCAGGAGAGCAGAGGCCATCCCCCTTCCTTTGATAATTTTTCTGAATTATCAAATTTAATAATTTATCTAAATTTCTAATTTATCTAAATAATTTCTCAAAGGAGGAAAAGAGAGAAATGATGTGCCCGCGGACATAGCCCTGGTGGGCTGGGCCCTGGATGGAGTTGTGATGGTCTCTCCTGGCAGCCCTTCTGCCCACATCGTCCCGGCCTGACCACCATCTGGGCCAGTGTGTGACGTCATTACTCAGGGCTTTCTGGGTGCCCGTGACCATTGAGGCCGAGACTGGCTCTGATGGGTCTCCAGCCTCCAGGGTTCGGCCCAGAACAGGCCATTGCCATAGCCTGAGAGCTGAAACCGCGATGGGCATTTCATGACCGTCATCTCGGTATGACTCCTTCTCACGCACCCTTTAGTTCCTCCTGGAACAGGGATGTCACCGGAGACGCACGTCCTCATGCCACCTCTGCAGCCTGTGGCAGCTGGACGGCCCCGGGCTCCACCTTCTGTGGGATGAGGGCGTCAGCATGAGGCACGGAGCGTGCCGGGCAGGCCTGTGTCAGGGGCTTTGCACCAGGCCGTTGCTCCTGGGCTCAGCGTCACGGCTCTCTCCATTGCAGGGGGTTCCCAAACCGTACTCCGCTGTGCCGCCCGGGAAGAAGTCCGTGCTGGAGGCGGCCCTGCTGGAGGCGCTCGTCGACCTGGTGGACAGGCAGTGGAGCGGCTGCGAGTCCCTGCGTGGCAGTGAGGTGCTCCGGGGTGAGTCGCAAAGATGGTCCACTCAGACCCGCACTCGGGGCCCCTCCGGGCAGCACTCTGTTTGCACGTGCTGGTCTCCTGCTGAGTTCTGTCTGCGGCCCACACACTGTTCGCTCCTCCCCATGGGCCGTCAGTCCCCACTGCACCGCACGGAGCATCCGGACAGCCTCCCGCCAAAGCAGCTGGTGGCTTCCGTGGGGTGCGGGACCTGAGGGGTGTCGTGCGGGCCTCTGGTTGTTGGCTTTCCCACCTACTGGCACCCTGGGGTTTACGGAGATGCCCGGTCACCTGGTTTCACTGGAGATGCTGCTCACAGATGTTTGACCCTTGTTGTTCTGTTTTATGGGAAGGTTTAAAAAGATCGAAAAGCTACCACTATTCCCTTCGCACCCTCTGAACATGCGGTCGTGTGCAGGGCCCTGGTTTGCTGAGTTTTCGCTGGGAATGAGGCACGGCAGGGGGTGGGGGGGGGTTGGTTCCTCCCCAGGGAGGACTTGGCTTTGCTTCTGCCTGTGCCGGGTGCAGAGCGCACTGCACACCCTCTTCCGGAGGTGCTGCACCCCGGGGTGGCATCTGTCTCTTTCTCCCACCGCCCAGGGTTCAGCCTTCAGTGTCCCAGTGGGAGCAGGAGCTTGTCAACAGGTCCTTCCTGTCCGCAGACCGTGGGCCCCGCCCGGAGCTGGGCTGTGGTGGCCCTTCAGCTTCTCCTGCAGCCAGGACTCCCTGAGGAGCCGGAGCCCGCAGCTCCTCATCCCGTAAACCGCACCCTTGCTCCTGCTCGCGGAGCTGCCAGACTGGGTTTGGGGTCTAGGCCAGGAGCAGGCCGTGCGGTGGAGGAGAGCATGGCAGGCCACTAGGTCATCCAGCCAAACCGTCCGGTCATGGCCTTCTCTTCAGGGATACCTTTGCTGTTGAGTAAAACTGTTGTCCTGTCTCTCCACCCCCCACGGGTGATTGGACAGGTGGACACACAGAGGCCTGAGCGAGGTGCTGTTGGCGGCGTGTGCTCTGCCGGGCTCCTTGCTGGTCCGTGTTTTCAAGGCACGTGGTTTGCGTTGCTCAGGATGTGTGAACGGATCTCGTTTATCCTCTGTCCTTTCAACATAAACGCCGTCCAACGTTTGGTTTTTACTCCTAGCTCAGGCAAGACATATTTTGTCCCTGGCGCAAACATTTACAGCTCGGGATAGTTCAACAAGTGTGAGTGAAGAAATGAGCTTCCTGAAGCTGGAGAAGAAGTCTCTGCAGAAGCGCCTGGCTGAGCAGCAGGGGTGCCGCGTGAACATGGGCGAGCTGGCGTCGGACCTCAGCGAGGCGCGGAAGCAGACGGTAAGGAGGCGCGCCTTCGTGTCACTTTCGTCTGTGCACGTGCAGGGTAGGGGCATGGTTTCGACTCCACGGGTAAGAGGAACACTTCCGGGGCGCCTGGGTGGCTCAGCGGGTTGAGCCTCTGCCTTCAGCTCAGGTCATGATCTCGGGGTCCTGGGATCAAGCCCCACATCGGACTCTCTGCTCAGTGGGGAGCCTGCTTCTCCTCTCTCTCTGCCTGCCTGTGATCTCTGTCAAATAAATAAAATCTTTTTTAAAGGTCGGGAACGCTTCCCCTTTGCTGCCATCAGGCCGTAGCAGCAGGGCTCCCCGCCCCCGCCCCCGGGCACTGCCCCCCGCATGCCTCCCAAAACTCCACAACAGGGCTTTGCAGATCACTGCGGTGGCCCTGCTTGTCCTAGCCCTGCCTCCCCTGTGTGAGAGGCCGAGTGGGGCTGAGAGCATAGATGAAGCTGGGCTTGAGGTAGAGATTTTGTGGCCCCGGTGCTCACTGGCCCAGGCTGCCTACACCAGCGGTGAGAGAGGCTCCAGTTAGCTGGGTGACCCTGGGCTCCCCGCCGCTGTCCTGCCTGCACCAGCCTGCACAGGGCCAGGGTGTGCTGTTGGACCGGAGCAACTTCCTCCACCAGGTGGTGCCCGAGGGCTGCCAGAGCCGGCACAGCCAAGACTCCCAGTGGGCAGGGCTGTCCTTGTCCTTCCGAGCCTCACGGTAAGACCTTTACGTCTAAATGCCTACGTTAAAACAATGGAAAGATCTTGAACAACCTAATTTTATACCTCAAGGAACTGGAAAAAGAAAAGCCAACTAAACCCCAAAGTTAGCAGGAGGTAGGAAGGAGATTGTAAACATCAGAGCAGAAATAAATAGAGAATTAGAAAAATAATGGGGGAAAAAACTAAGTTGAGTTTTTGAAAAAAATCTACAAAATCCACAAACCCTTAGCTAGACTAAGAAAAAAAGGACTTAAAATCACAAATGAAAGAGGAGACATCACAGTGGACGCCTCAGAAATAGAAAGGGTCATAAGGGAGTGTTATGAGTGCTTATAAGCGGGCACACCGGACAACCTAGAAAAAGTGGGTAAATTCCTAGAGACATACATCCTGCCAAGACCGCATCGAGAAAATAAAGGAGCACCTGGGTGGCTCAGTTGGTTAAGTGTCGGACTCTCGATTCTGGCTCAGGTCATGGTCTCAGGGTCTTGAGGTCAAGCCCGTGTTGGGCTCCATTTGGGATTCTCCGTCCCTCTGCCCCTTCCCGCTGCTCCTGTGTGTGCACCACTACCCACCCCCAGAGAGGAAGAAAGAAAGTCTGACCAGACCAACAAAAAGAAAGGAGACTGAGCAATAATAACCTCCCCAAAAAGAAGAGCCCAGAACCACATGGCTTCATGGCATAATGCTACTGCATATTTCAGGAAAAAGTAATACTCCTTCATAAACGCTTCTAGAAAACAAGTAGAGGGAACACTTCCGTACCCATTTACGAACCCGGCATCACCCTGACAGCAAAAAAGGAAAAACACCACAAGAAATCTAGAGGCTAATACTTCTGATGAACATAATTTAATATGTTCCACAATAAAGTACTAGGAAATCAAATTCAAGAACACATCAAAAAAAGTATATACTGTTACCAAGTTGGATTTCCTCCTAGAGTGCAAGGGTGGTTCAAAAATGCTCTTTAATGCACCACATAAACAGATGGAAAGAGCAGAACTACACAGTCATCTCAATAGATGGGGAAAAGCATTCGACAAAACTCATCATTCCATCCATCATAAAAAGTTCCAAGAAAATAGGTAGATAAGAAGGTTTCCTCAACACCCTAAAGGCCACTTAAGGCCACAGCTATCATGTGATCGGTGGGGGAAAACCAAACCGTGCTTTCTGAGCTGAGAGCCACCACCGGACACACACAGCACTCCTGGGGGCACAGCCCTGGCAGTGGTAGCAAGAGCCGGCGGGAGATGGGAAAGGAAGATCATCTGTTTGCAGAGGACAGGATTGCGCGTATAAAAAAATCCTTTTCATTTTGGAGATTTTATTTATTTGGCAGACAGAGATCACAAGTAGGCACAGAGAGGGGGGAAGCAGGCTCCTCGCCGAGCAGAGAGCCTGATGTGGGCTCCATCCCAGCACTCTGGGATCATGACCTGAGCCGAAGGCAGAGGCTTAACCCACTGAGCCACGGAGGCTCATATAAAAAATCTGTATAAAAAAATCTTAAAGACTCACAACAACAACCGCAAAAATGCCTTAGAACTAATAAACGTAGTGAAGTTATGGGACACAATATAGTAGAGATCAGTTGTTTCTTTACGTCAACAATTTATCTGAAGAGGAAACACCCTATTTATGATAGCATCAAAAAGAATAAAGTACTTAGGAATATATTTAACCAAGGAGGTTAAAGATTCTAACGCTGAGGACTGTAAGATGTGGAGGAAAGAGGTCAAGCACACGAATGGAAGAATATCCCATGTTCATAGATTGAAAAATTCAGTGTTCGAAAATCCACACTACTGTAGGTCATCTACAGACTCCGTGCAATCCACAAAGATTCCAGTGGCATTTTCTTCAGAAATTAAAAAGAAATGTAAAATTTAAATAACTATTTTTCTTAAAATTTGCATTCTCCTTTTTCTATTTTTGTGAAAGGTCTTCAGTGGCCAAAGCTAACTCAAAAAAAAAAACCCCCAAAAAACAAACACCCAGAGTTGGAGATGGCAGACTCCCTCAATCCAAATTCCGTTATGAAGGACGCTCTGGTAGTTGACGCGGTGTGGTACGGGCACACAGACAGGTAGACGGATGGAACCGAGTGCAGACCCAGAAGTCACCCCACAGATCGCCGGGTACCGAGAACACAACGGGGAGAGCACAGTTTCTTCAGGAAGTGGTGCCGGGAGCCTGGGCCCTTAGCGCCGTCCACAGACATCAACTCAGAACGGATTCGAGATTTCAGTGTGAGACTTAAACTATAGAATCTCTAGGGGAAAAACCCACAAAGGCTCCTTGATAGGGTCTTGGTGATGATTTTTTGAATCTGGCAGCAGAAGCAACAGGTGAGGCTCCGTCAAAGGAGCTTGTGCCCGGCAGAGGACGGTGTCCCCCACCCGAGACGGTGGACTGCGGGCTGGGAGGATGCGGCTGCCGGGGGAGGGAGGTGTTGGGGAGGGACGGCGCCCTGGCCGTGGAGACTGACTAGGTCCAGAACCGTAGCTGCTCGTGCCGGAGCGGGCCTGCGAGTTCGCCGTGACAGTAGCTTCGCGGTGCCGTCCTCACCGGGAGAACGGCTGGCACTGCACGCGAAGGGGTGTTCACCCGCCTGACCGTGTGGACGTGGCTGGTGCCCGCGCGTCTCCAGCAGCTTTCGTTCCGCGGTCTGTCGGGCCTGGTGCCAGAGGAAGCCCCGTTTGCCTCGCTGACGGTCGTGGCTGAGGTCTCGTGTATGCGATCTGTTTGGTGGGCTCCTCCTCTAAAATGTCAGTCCTGGCTGGTTGTGTCCTGTGGGCTGGGAGGTCGCGGCCAGCCAGGTCTGAGCCTCTGCTGAGCCTCAGGGCGTGTGTGGTCGCCACCCGGCCGTGACCCCGGAGTGCGGCCCCTCGGCAACAGCACGTACTACCCGCCGCCCGTGTGGGTCGGGAGTCCCAGCGCAGCCAGGCTGTGCGTGCGACTCAGGCTCTGGCCGTCCTGGGGCCGAGGGGGCGGCGGGCCCCTTTGGAGGCTCGATGGAGGCAGGTGACTCCCGAGGCTCACACGCAGGCAGCCTTGTCTCTGCACGCAGGGCCTCTCCAGGCTGCCGGCTGCCGGTCAGAGCCCGAGAGCGCCCGCTCCCGAGAGGGACGGGTCATCGCTGGTGCGTGCTGTGAGGGGTAGGGTCCGGCGGGCCCACCCACGTGAGGCGAGGACACCACGCGACGGCGGGAGCACCCCTGGGCCACCTCGGGAGCCCCCGGCCCCAGCCTCTGCGGCGGCTGTGTCTGCGGAGGGCGGGAGTGAGAACAGCCACGGGGCTGTTGCGCTCAGGCCTCCGGCGTGTCTGAGGTTGTCTGTGTTTGATGACAACTGCCATCTCTGGTCCCCCACGAAGCTTTGCTTCTACAGAAAAGATGAGAAATAAAAACAGTGACGTGATCTCGGCGGCCTCGCGTGCACCCGATTGGCGAGTGCGTGTAGAAGGAACCGGAGCCCCGTGACCTCGCCCCATAATCACTGTGCAGAACGTCATTTTCGTGGGCAGTGTTGACCCATGGGACACAGCATGGCCTCTTAACCATGAAAACAAAGGACCATGGCTTTGGGGTTTGGCAGAGATGTGTGGGTTACCCCCTGTTTCCCTTATGGGGCTGAGTTTGGGACCGGCGGAATCCGGGCGGACAGGCCCCAGGTGTCTGCTCCGAGTGGTGCAGTGTGACGTGGAGGACACGGCTCCTTGCCTCCGACGGCGGGCTAACCAACCCTGAACCCCGGGGCTGCCCCAGAGCCCTGTTCTGTGCTCTTCCGAGAGCCGGCCCGGGGACACCGTCGGGAGCCGCTGCTCACGGTTGCCGATCTTGCTTTCCTCCCTGCTGTGAAGACACGGGTTCTGCAGTCGCGTCTCCTGAGGTCCTGATGTCCAGGGGACTGGCCTTAGCGGAGGCTTTGCTCCGGAGCCTTCCCAGTGCGGCTCCTGGCAGTGGTGCGGTGCATGCTGGAGCGTGATCGGTCCATGCTCCTGCCCCAGCCTCCAAGGAGGCCTTCATCAGGCCCAGGCTCCAGCCCCTGCCGTCTAGGAACTCAGCACATTCTGGGGAGACTGGCCATGAGACTCGGCTGGCCAGGCAGCAGTTCCTGTATGCCCAAGAGTGTGTGTGCACACAGAGGGGCCGGTGCACCCGTGGGCTCTCAGCAGGGAGAAAGAGCGTCACAGTTTCCTGAAAACAAGGGCCCCTGTCACCTGGAGACTGAGCTGCTCGCTCTCCTGGTGGGGATATGCCTGCTGGTTTCTGGGCGGTGGAGACACGCCCTGCTCTGGGCAGCAGGTGGCTTCGATGGCCTGTGTCCCACCAGCTCTCAAGGTGATCTCCACGACCTTCCCTGCCCTTCAGTCTCCATGGCGCGCTGGGCATAGCCACCTTCTCCGAGGGTGGGAAGGCGGCCACCGCCAGCAGCTCCCGCCTGTGCTGGGGATGGCAGGTCGGATCCCACGGCTTGCGCGCTGAGGGCAAGAACAGAATGGGGCTCCTGCAGGGAGGTGCCTGCCTTGGGGAGTGCAAAGCCCTGGGATCTGCCTGTGCTTTTGCCCAAGAAGTGAGCCTACAGGGACCGCGCAGGGCTGGCGTGCCGCCTGGCTCTTGCTCCTGCTCCTTGAGCAGGGACGGGGAGCCGGGCTGCGGTGGCCACGGGACCTTCCTGGAGGAGCCAGGGCTCCAGCAGCACGTCTCTCTCACCAGAGATGCTGGGCACACAGCGTGCCCCCATGGGACCTGAGTCCCCTCTGAGTGACACTGTACTACTCAGCCGGGGGCCGCTGTGATTTCCGTTGTTCGCATTGTGATTTATCGGCTATGATATGTAAAGGCAAATTGATGTCTGGGGGTCTCAAGAGGTTTCCCTTAATTTTGTATACGCATTTCACTGAATCTGACTCCTCGGTTGTAAGTGTGCTCTTCTGTGTCCTTAGGATGACTTGAGACAACGTTTAGACAAATCTTTGGAGGAGAACAGTAGCTTAAAGGCTCTTTTGTTCAGCATGAAAGAAGAAGCAAAAAACGCAGACGCCGCAGCTACATTAACCGTGCAGATCACCGGTGAGTCCGTAGTTTCCTCGCTAAGTTATTTGGTGGAAGGTGGGTGTCCAGACCCTTGCTGACAGACCTCACTCGCCGCTGCAGGACTCAGAACTCAGGTCCAGCAGGTGCTGGGAAGTGCAGCGAGACCCTCTTGCTCCTGAGAGCCGCTCCCGCAGGCCCCGAGTAGGGGCTCCCCCAGCCTCCGGGGTGGGCCATGGGGGCGATGGTGCGGCGGACGTGAGGGCCCCCGCCTGCCACTCGGGGTACCGATGGCCACACCTCTGCCGCCTGGCCCTCCGGAGCGGGGCAGCGGTTCTCTGCGGCCACTTCCCCTGCACTGTCTTCAGTTCTGTTCCCACGTTTCTCCCAAGGAGTGCGCGGAGGTTCCGCCTCTGGGGTTTTGAGCAAGGAGCTGCGGGTGTGCGTCTTCTGGGAGCCTGTCTGGCTGTGAACCGCACGGTCCCTCGGAGGCCTTCTCTTCCCTGGGGACCGGCCGCTGAATGGCATCTGGTTCTTACCTCCCAGGGGTCTGAAAACTGCTCATGAAGGGCCTCAGGGCAGGTCTCCCCAGGCAGTCCCGGCGGGCTCGGTCACATGGGCGCAGCCTCCGACTGGCTGGTCGTCTTGGACACGACCGACGCCGTGCTCCTGCCGTGCTCTCGGGGTTGAGTTGAGCACCGAGCTCTCTGTCGCCTTTGCTCCAACTTCCAAGCGGACACTTCCCCTTCTCGCGTGTCTGGAGACGCATCGTCCTGCTCGGCGGCGAGCCCGGGCCTCATGCGGGCAGCTGCGCTCCTCTCCGGTGCTCACGGCACGGACTCGCTCTTCAGCTCGTTCTGAAGCGGCCGTCCCTGGTGTCGGCCTCCGGGTGTGGCTTCTGCGCTGCGAGGACAGCCGCTCTGTGTGGGGTCTGCCCTCTGCTGTTGGCCCGCTCGTGCGACCCGCGCCCAGGCCCCGTTCAGCCGCCCGCTTCTCTCTGGCGACCCGACCTGCCCGAGCGGGGCCCCTCACCAGCCTTTCCTCTGCAGCACAAGCCTCTCCTGGGGGCACTGGACAGGTCCGCCTCAAGGGGGCTGGGTGGCAGGGAGCCCCTGGTGTGACTTCTTGGAGGAGGCCGAGCCCCTCTCATGTCGGCCACGGGTCCTTGTTGCCCAGCAGGGGCTTCTTCTAAAAATGGGGGACACTTAGTGGCTGCCCCGTTGCTGACCACCCCTCCCCTCCCACAGATGCGGCCGCCATGCCAGGCTGGCGGTGCTCCTGTGCGTAGGTCTAGAGGCTGCCTCACCCCAGGGGCAGGAACGTGGCCTACGCGGCTCTGGTTCTGTCATCTAGTCACTCTTGGTGACTGGGGCGGGGGGCACCGGGGGATGCCGAAACCATGCCGTCGCTGCCGTCTTCCCAGAGTCCCGTGGCCCCGTGCTAGTGGCGTCGGCGGTAGAGAGGCCGAGGACGGTGGCCTCGTCCTAGTGCCTTTAGGGCTCGCGGCCTCTGCCCTTGGAGCTGCCGCCGGTGTCCTTGCTGTCCCTCCGCCCACACCTCCCACTCTGGCTCTCCCGGACTCTCGTGCAGCTGCCTGCGGATTTATTTGGATCCTGGTTTTGGGTTTCAGAGCCAATAAAGAATCTATTTCTTTCTCTGCCGAGTTGGAAACCCAGAGACAGAAGTCATGTGGAGGAAATTCAGACACGCTGTGTCGCTGATGGACGTGGGATCAGAGTACACAACAGAGACATGTGGCCACTGCGGGCCGCTTGTTTCTTGTCCCCAAAGCTGCAGGCCCTCCCCTCGGGCGGAGCCCGCTGCCTGCTGGAAGAGGGGCTGGAGGCCCTTTCCTGCTGGGAGTGGGGCCCTGAGTGGGGGTCTCCAGCTGGCACCAGACCCACGTCTGTCCCTACTCTGTGCACTCCATGGGACACTTGGTGCCTCAGGGAACCGGAGGGCAGAGGCCCACGGCAGTCCTCGAGTGGCTCACACAAACGGACCTTTTCCAGACGGCACTGTTTTTCTCGCGCCCTCGATCCGGCTTCAACTCTTGAGCCGTTGTAGGTTTCAGAACCTGCAGCTGAAGCCGCTCAGGGACGGTTCGGCTGCTCTCCTCCAGGGCTCCAGGCCAGCGTGCAGAGGCTGTCCGGTGAGATCGTGGAGCTGAAGCAGCACCTGGAGCACTACGACAGGATCCAGGAGCTCACGCAGATGCTGCAGGAAAGCCACAGGTGCCCGCGCGGCGTGTGGGTGGGGGCAGGGCCAGCCCTGGTCGCGTGGGGCTGGGAGGATCCCAGCTGGTGTTGCCGCGGGTGGGTTCTGGGCCGCGGGGTCTCTGCCTTGACTGGGAAGTTCCTGAGCGCGTCCCCTTCTTAAGGAAAAGTGAGTCCCTTGTTGCCGCAGTATTCGGGGAGGTGTGACCTGAGGCTGTGACCGGGAAGTGTGGCCAGGAGAGGTGAGGGGCGCAGGAGGCTTGGGGATGTCCTGGTCTGCCCAGAGTGGTTCCCGTCAGTCCCAGAACACAGAGACGCCCTCCTTAGCCCCGGCTGCATGCTGTGAGGGGAGAAGACAGGAGTTGGTGGTGTGGGAGGTCAAGGCAGAGCCCCAGCTGTTATTCGAGGGTCGTGGGCTGGGGAGCGGGTGCAGGCTGGGTGCAGAGAGGAGGTCGGTTCGGGGAGCAGGTGTGCCGCTGGGTGGGGTGAGGTGAGGACAGGCCGTCTGCACTCAGCGCGGAGCCTGAGCCCGACGCACCCCTGCGGCCACCATGCCTCTGCCGGGCTTGAGTGCAGGGTGGCCATTGGTGGAGCCAGGCCGTGACCTCTCAAGGAGTCACCCCAGGTTACAGAGGAGAAGGGGCTTCCGAGAGCGGAGCCGCAGCAGAGAGAAGGGAAGGTGGCCATCACAGGTGCAGGGAGGGGGCGGTCGAGACAGAATCGCTCCTAGAACCGGACGGCCTCCAGCTGCGCTGTGGTGGGCCCCCCGTGGACCGGCCAGCGGGCCAGGGACGTCTGTCCGTGGGGGTGAGCGTCTGTGGGAAGACGGTCCCTTGTCCCTGCTGACCGGGGCCGAGGGCAGTTTGCAGACGACCAAGGGGGTACGTACGGTGCCGCTTCCTTCCTAAGGTTCTTGTGGCGGTAGAAGGGGCTGAAAGCACCGCAGGCCCCAGACTGAGTTACGCTGTGACACGTTGAATGAGTAGGGGGCCCCTTGACCTTGGACCAGGAGCTGCAGATACGCCCGGCCAGGGTCTGTCTCTGGAGTCAGAACGGTGTTTGCTGACTTCACAGACTCGGGCAGTTTTCTCCCGGACAGGCGTGGCCGCAGTGGAGGGGCGGTCCCCGTCCTGTGCTCTGTTGGAGGAGGGGGCGGGCCTGGGAGGGCACGAGCCGGTAGGAGGAGGCAGGGGGTGGCCACGGCGTGGACCGTGCCTGGCCAGGTGAGCGAGGACGCTGCTGGCCCGGGGGGCAGCGGCCGGACGTGGGGAGGGGCTCAGGTGTCGTCCCCACCCCCGGTGCTTCCCTCCAGCTCCCTGGTCAGCACCAACGAGCACCTCCTGCGGGAGCTGAGCCAGGTGCGGGCGCAGCACGAGGTCGAGGTGGAGCAGCTGCGCTGGAGCTACCAGCAGCTCAAGAAGACGCTGGCCCTGTCCCCGCACGGCCGCGCCGGCCACTAGCCCGGCGCCAAAGCGGGGGCGCTCGTCCACCCGGTGTGCTTGCTGGCGAGAGCCGGCTCTGCTCGTCGTTACCTCGTGCTTTGAGACTCTTCGGGGCCCATCGCTCAGTTTTCTGACGCGGCCGAGGTCAGGACGGGTCAGTCCGTGCATGGCGTGGCCTCTGCGAAGGCTGGCGACCAGGGGCCACCGCCTCGGACTCCAGCAGCTGCTCACGTTTCCTGAAACGAGCTGAGGTTTTACCCAGGAAGACAATCCAAGCCCTTCGCATGTTTTGAGACAAGAAACACCAATATGTTTTGAGATCAACATTATTAATTTTTCATAAAATACTTGGAGATAAAGAAAATAGTTTTTTTCTCCCTGGTGTAAAAGAGAATGGGGCCTGATCACTAAGTGATTTTGCGTGACACTCGGTCCGTGTTTAATAAACAAATAGATTGTTTTAAAAAGTGGCTTTTTATAAATTGTAACAGTTTCTCAGTGAATCCTGTCTTAAAATAAGCTATGCACCAAGTAAGCAGGAACAAATGCGTTCCAAGACGTAGTAAAAGGGGCACTGAGCGGCCAGGGAGACAGGAGCAGTACTGTTTGCTGACGCGTGCGTCCCCGCAGAAGTAGCTCTGTCTGCCCCTCCTGCCCGTGTTGCTCTCTTGCTTACAGTGCGTTTCTGAAAATTAGAGCGGAACAGGGCAGAATGTTAGCTTTTTCGTTTGGAAGCTTCATATCTTGTGTAAATAAACGCTTGCTTTCTTTGGTAAAACTAATTTTTTAAAATAGTACTTAGGTGATTTAGGAAGAAGAGGGGGCAGGCCTAGAAGTTCGTGCTCAGTGGTGGCCCCGCGTGCGTCAGGCTCTGCTGCTGGGGCTCAGGGGTCCTGCGTGTCCCTTGGGAGGGGACCTCCCCAGCCCCCTCCCTGTCTGGTCCTGGCTGTGTCCTTCAGCGCCAGTTTCTGTAACTCAGCGGGGACATACGGCACACCTGATGTGGTTTTGTGTGGGCTGGGCTTGCTTTCATTATCAGATCTTTTTTAAATGTATTTAAAAGATTTTAGTATTAATCTATTTTAAGGTTAATTATGTTTCTCTTGTTTGAATTTCATTGAGCTTCTTAGACCTGTGAGTTCATTTTCATCAAATATGGAGACGTTTTGGCCACCATTTCTCTAAAATTGTTATTTGGCCCAGCCTCCCTCCCTCCCAGGACCCCATTGACACTCAGCCAGACCACAGTGGAGTCCTCGTGCGTCCCCAGACTCAGGTCTCTGTTCCTGGCTTCGGTTTGGTTTGTCTCTACCGCCCTGATCTGCATTTAGACCTGTAAATATAGTGGATTTCTAATTCCGGAAATTACGAGTGTTTTTAGTTCTAAAATGCCACTTGGTTCTTTCCTGTTAGCTTTCTATGTCCTGTTACATTCGTGCGCCACCTAACTCCTGCCTTCACTGCAGGTGACTGCCGATGGCCGCCGCCGCCGCGGGTCACGCTGATGCTCCGCTCCGTTGGAAGCGTGTTAGTGTCTGTGGGTCCGTGTTTTCAGCACTTTGCTGTGCTCATTCTCAAGGGTGTGTGACCTGTAGTGCTTCTGTAGATGGCCTTTACCAGGTTAAAGCAGCCCCTTCTGTTGCTAATCTGCTGACATGTTTTCATCGTGAATGTGTTAAGCACAACGTAGTAATGGTGAGTTTCCCTTGCAAACTTACTTTTGGATTGGGTTACTATTTTGTATAGAATTTTATGTTGTGGGTACACCACTCCGTGTCTAACTTTTCATTATTTTAGTTCTCTGGGTCTCCACTTGCTCATTTGTAGGGTGAGGACACAATACCAGGGTGCTGGGAGAAGTATGGGACGATTACCGTCAGGTTCGGGACTGGCCTGTGGCGGCGAGCCCTGTGCAGGTGTGGGCCCCGCAGCCGTAACTAGTTCTGTCTCCCTGGGGGTTTTCCTTTCTGCGGCCCTCGTCCTCTGGATCTGTGCCACTGCACTGTCCCCAGGAGAAAAGTTGGGTTGTGCATCCTTCCCTGTTCTCGGAGAATCTAGGACAGGTGGTAATTCTCTCTTCTCTGAATGTTTGGTGGAACTTGCTGAGGAAGTCAGTTGTGCCTGGAGTTTTCTTTGTGGGAAGTCACTGTCAGTTCAGTGTGACTTGTGGTTAAAGGTTGTGGCCGAGCCTGCTCCCCCGCCCAGCTGGTCGGAGGCTGTGTGACTCGTTCTGAGTGGGACAGAGAAGAGCTGCTGGGCCACTCGTTTTGGGGGGGGGGGCTGCCCTCCCCTTGACGGACTTGCTGGCAGCGTGACAAGCCAGCAGGCCTGTTGCTCCTCTTTCGGAAGAGATCCCTCCTTGGCCTTGGCTAGACTCCATCTGAGTGAGAAATGAGTCTCATTGTGTCCAGCTGCTGAGGTTTTGGGGGTTTTCTACTCGGTAGTTACTTACCTAAGTCATAGGACAGTGCATGCTTTCCATTTCTGCTTGAGTTTTCATAAGATCTCTATCTCCAAGATTTTGTTCATATTGCCTGATTTTCAGATGTTTTGGTCTAGCAATCTTTCATGGCATTTTAATGGCTCCGGCATTTGGGGTGCTATCCCTGGGGCAGAGGCGCAGGTCCGTCATCCCTTAAGCAAGACCTTGCGGTTCAGGGAAAGGGATGCAGGCGAGAGATGGTTCTGCCTCAGCTCCCGAGCCGGGGCACACCGGGGCGGCCCTAGCCGGTGATGGCGGAGGCGGGACGTGAGGGCCAGCCGCAGGGTTCCCATGGCGCAGACGAGGCTCGGCGTGCGTCGTCCCGTCCCAGCAGCCTGTGTCCTTGCTGCTCGGTCACGTGTCCTCACTTCCTTTCATGCATTGCAGCTTCTGTCCCTTCGTATCTTCGCTGAAACTGTGGACACATTCGGCTTTAAAACATCAGCTGATCCCTTCTGTTCTGCTGGATCAGCTGCCGTCATGCACTGACACGTGTCCTTCTGTGTCTTCTGCGACCGCACGCTCTCTGCCGTCGCCTCGTCCGGTGATTTTCCTCACCGTGCTCACCTCTCTGGAACTGGAGGCCGCGCACTCTTTCTGGTGCCTTATCACGGCGTCAGGCGCCCAATGGTCAGGACCACTGCCCTCCCCGGACACCCCCTCTGGTCTACGTTGTCCAGTGTTGGAGTGAAATCTTTATTCCCACAGAAAGCGCTTCCTTGCACTGTTCATCTGGATTTACCGCTCGTTCTCTGTGCCCTCCCTCCTGACATGCCATCTGGGGTCGGGTTCCTTCTGCACCTGGGATTTCTGCTAATGTCTGCCAGGGGAAATCCCCGAGTTGTGGTCTTAGAATGCCTTATCTTCATGTTTTGAAAAGGGTTCACTGATCTGAGGACCTCGTTCCTGGCCCCGGGGCTGCTGTGGTGGTGGGTGGTTCCTGGGCCCCACCCGTGTGGTGCGGGGTCAGACCACGCCTGCTCTGCCCTGCGGCCCCTCCCAGGGCCCTCTGTGTTAAATGTCAGTACCCGGGTGTGACTGCCGGCAAGGAGTGCGCTTGAGGGCAACAGAGATCCACATTTCAACACCTTTATTCATCACTTTACCGACCGGACACACAATGTTAACAGCAGCGAACACAGGAGGAGAAGTATGCAGACAGACATGAGCTGTTTCACTAAAGGGTTGCAAGCCAGGCGTTGACAGCAGCCCTGACAGGTGACACCGTGCCTCGCTCTGGGGAGGGAGAGGAGGGCCACCCCGATGCCATAGACATTCCTGGTGAGTGCGGCTCTTAGATGCCCGCGGACGTGCCTTTCTGAGTCGAGTCGCCCACGACAGGGACACTACTTACCACTGCGCTGATGAACTGACACACTCAGAACTCCCTAATGGTAACAGAACAGTGTAAAAATATAGTGCATCTATATATAAACTCATTTCCCCTTCCTGAAAAAACTTCGTAGACTAGTAGTATACGATCCCTTTCAAGTTTCTTTTAAGTTGTGCGGGTTTCCTTTGTTGTTTGGCTTGATTTGGTTTTTCAAGAGTCTAAAGGGAGAGAGAAAGCATCTCAGAGGTCAGGGTGACCACTGCCGCCCTGCCGGGGGCCACGCACTTCGCACGCCTGTGGACGGGGGCCACACCCTGAGCTGCCCAGTTCTGCCACGGGTTCAGTAGTAAGTCCTGGTGGGGGGCTAATCAGGGTCAGTGTTTTAAGGACATTCTATCCTATGGGTAACTTCACAGTACAGCTGAATCGTCAACCTGGCCTGCGTGGGACAGGTGACGATGGGGGTCCCGTGTGGCGCGGGCTGTGGGACAGGGGCGCTGGGCTGGGTCCCCAGGGCAGGGCCAGCTCGTGCTTTCCTCATAAAGGGCCAGATGGTGAAGCTGTTGGGTTTCCTCCCCACCGCCTGGGGCGGCACAGAAGCAGCCGCATGCCTGAGCACAGGGGGAGTCCAGGGGCTGGGAAGGGGCACCAGCCTCTGCCGCCGCCACAGTTCGCGTCCCCCGAGCCGTCAGAGCGGCGCCCGTGGCCTCTGCTGAGCTCCGACCGTGGGACGTGGCGGCGGAGCGGCACAGACGGGGTGCGGGGCAGCGCACCTTCTCTGCGTCCCTGTACCCTGTCTTGTCGCGTCTGAGAGGGTTTCGTCTGCCTCAAGCTCGGCCTGAGGAGGTTAGAGGTGTCAGAATACTCCAGTATAAATATATGCCTTTTGCTACGACATTCCAAACGTACGTGATTTGAAGTTCATTTTGGCCAAGCTAACTGTGTTACTGACCGCTGCCTGGTTGCCTGTCCTAGCGCGCTCAGGAGCGACGAGCCAGTACTCGGCGTGACGGGCCTCCCGACACGCAAACGCCGCCCGGTCCCCCGGACAGAACGCGCCGTGTGCCCTGCTCTGAGCTGTCCTTTCTTCACAGATGGACGGGGGGTTCTTAGGGAGCCGTGGTTAGTAGAAGCATAAAAACGTGCAGCAGGACACACACCCTGCCTGTGTGTTCTCGCTGCTCAGACCCCGACGGGCGCATGCATGTGTGCGTGTGCGCAGTGTGGCCCCAGCATGAGTTCCGTGCACCAGGGCCACACGGAGCTGGGACGGACGGGGTGGGGGATCGGAGCCGACGGAATGGTGACTATGAAGCCTCGGACAGTCTCTGCCGCCTCTCCCTCCTGCCTAACGTGGGGCGGGGGCCGTGCCTGGGGGAGGGTGCCGTCTGAGGAGCCTCAGGGTCGGGACGGGCACTGGCGAGACCCCAGCTCCTGTGTGGCCAGCGGGCCATGGTGCCGGCGGGGGCAGCTGTGTGCACTTGGTTCTCCCTCAAGCCCAAAGGGAAGGCGCTGTTGGAACAGTCAGGAGCGCTTGGGGACGTTGGCAGAAGTGAGCCACTGGGCACCACTAGGCCACGGCACTGCTTTGTGGTATAAAGGGGGCCTCCCGCGGGGGGGCGGGCACCGTGGCAGGGTCCCCACGGACAGCTCTGTGGCTTTTGCTCAGACCGCAGTCTCCCAGGGTGTTCTGCCTAGAGACCCGACTCCGGAACAGGAGACCATCTCCTGGGGGCAAGGGGGGCCGAGACGGGCCAGGGGGACAGCCACTCCCTCTACAGGCAGCGGCACGGGGACCCCCCTCCCTTGGCTCACCGCCGGGTGTGCACACTGGGGGGGCCACGGTCTTGCTGGATTCTCGCGTCTGTGCCGCGTCACCAGCTGTGACAGTGGGGACCTGGCTGCCGATGGGCAGGAGGAGCCCACGGCCCTGGTGCTTCGTGCTCCTGCACGGTGCCTCACGGGGTGTGGAGGGGAGGCCTGCTCCACACCCACAAAGGAAAACCGCCTCGGCTCCGACACAGAGCTCTCCGGTTTGTGATCCGCTTGCTGTGGAGAAACCCGCATTGCGTTCACAGTTGCCTTCAGGTGCATTTCCCACGCGCTCCTCGCCTCTGGGTCCTCCAAGGGTCCAGCCTGGGAGAGGACGGGGGGTGGGCCAGGCTGGGGGGTCCCGTGTCCTGCCCGTCTCCCTCCCCCAGCACGCACGCAGTCCTGCTTTCCTGCCTTCCCGCCAAGGCGTGGAGGCCTTGCCAGGCAGCTCAGGATCCCCAGGGCAGAGAGTGGACAGCGGTGCGATGGGTTTTACAGGCGACTCAGAGCCTGCTTTAACGCACCGGCAGGTCCCCGATCCCCAGAGGGAAGCTGCTGGCGGGGCCACTGCCCACCCCGGGCTGAGGCCCTGCCGGGGGTCTGAGGGGAGGCCCGCGCCGAGGAGCCTGGTGGAGGGGCCGTGCTAGATGGGAGCGCGGGGACTGTCCCCAGCTCCAGCAGCGACCGTCGTGCCTGTGCCGCCCCGGGCATGGGACGGCGGAGGGGCAGGCTCCGGAAGCCTCTCCCTCCATCTGCTGCGGCCTTTCCCAGGACGAGTGTTGACCGCACAGCCCCACCAGTCGCTCGCGGGCTTGGCTACAGAACTTATGCAAAGGGACACGTCCCTGTGGGGCCACCGTGATAGGAGCCCCAGTCCTCTGTCCTCAATCAGCCTCACAGAGAAGCCAAATCCCAGCAAACACCGTGGGCCTCCGGGCCCTCCCCTGGCCTGGCTGTTAAGTGGTTTTCTGCCCTTGCGGGGGTTGGGAGAGGCCAGGGAGAACTCACCGAGGAGATGGAGTCCCCGAAGCCGGTGCTGTGCGCTCGCAGAGAGGGAGCAGCTGTGTGGACCCACGGCCCCGGGCACCAAGTGCGGGTCAGGACCCCGGGCCAAAGACGCCCGCCCCTGCCGGCAGCATGCCGGCGCGGGAAGCCTCAGCCGGTGGTGGCTCCTGACCCGGAGACGCGGATAGCAGGAGAGAAAGGGGCAGCTACCGGGCACCCCCGGTCTTCTCTGCTGTGCTGAGAATCACCACGTTTCTTCTTTCTTCTTAGAAAAGCACAACGAGCGCGTCGCCTGGCTGCAGTTTGCATCTTGACATCCTCAGGCTTCACCCTTCAAACCGTTCCTTTGGTCCCGAGGAGCCTGCCGCCGGCTCACTTCCTCCCTTGCCCACCAGCCTCTGGTTACGCGACGTGGGTGTGCAAGCACGTGCGTGCGTGTTTGCAGGCGTGGGTGTGCACATACAGTCCTGTGTCCCGCCGCCCCACGCCCGCACAGTCCCGTTCTGGGTTCACTTCGTTCTCGGTGCGGTTAGCGGGTTAGCTTTGCCCTCGAGGCTCCTGGGAGGGCTCTGCAGGCCAGGCCATCGGCACCACCTCTGACAGGGTCTGTCCCACTCACCCCCGTGGCCCTCCGGCACCGGGACAGTGGCCCTCTGGCCTGTAAGCCGGGTGGCCAGTGTGGTCTGTTCCCGGGAGACGCTGGAAAAGGCCACGCGTTGATGGCCAGCACTGGACGGGGCAGGCGAGTTACAAAAGGCCAGTGAGTTCAGGGGCCCCACCTGGGGGTCAGAGAGAAGCGCGCCGGCCCCAGGCAGGGGGAGGCCTGGGTGTCACCCCGCAGGCACCCGGGCCCAGACTCCAAGTTCTGACTGGGGGCACAGGAATGTGATGAAGTGCCAGGTGACGGCCTCGGCAGGAGGGGCCGCTCCTGGGCTGGCTACTTGCCCCCCTGCACCTTCTGGTCGTAGGTGCCCGCGTGCTTGTAGCCTGACACGTAGCCCGACTCGTCCACCAGGTCCACACGGCCTGCCTTGCCCTTGCCCCGGCCCGACGGGTCGAAGCGTTCCTTGTGGGAGCCCGTGAACTTGGTCGTGTCTGTGAGCCGAGATACGGTGGGTGACGAGATGGCTTTCTGCGAAGGGGGGGAGAGGGGCACGCCCAGGTGAGCCCGGGGGGCTGAGGCCGTGGGCTGCTGCCCCGGCCCGCCCCCAGGGATGAACGCTTCCGCCCTCAGACCCCAGACCCGGAGGGCTGTGCTCCCCCGGGGAGTCCCTGCCAGCCACGCTCACCGTCACCCCTGAGATGACAGGGGACTTGCCCTCGATGAGCCTGTGCACCGCGCGGACAGCCTCCTCGCTGCTCTTGTCCTTGAATCTCTTCTTGGAGAGCTCTTCCAGCGCCGCCTCGAACTGCTCGAACGTGATGGTCCGGCAGGACTTCCCTCTGAGGGAGAGAGCGCTCAGGGCCGGCCAGGACCGCTGCCCTCCACCGCGCACAGTCCTGCCCAGCAGCGCCCCAGGAACCTGCTGACCTCGGGGACCCCTCCCCCATCCAGGGCCCCCCCTGACATCGGGGAACCCCCGCCTCTCTCCCGCAGCGGAAATCGCGTGCAACGTCAATACAGAATTTGCCCCTCCCCCTCCCTGTTGTGCACTGTTTACACCCAACAGTCGGTCGCCCTGGGCAACAGCACCAAATATAAATTGTCTTGGAAAAAAGCTTAAAGGAGCCACATCCTTTATGAACAACTGGACATCAAAACCGAGCTGTCGTCTGGTCCTCAAATGGGGTGTGTGTAGCGTCCACTCGGAGCAGGAGGGACAGTCAGGGCACGACGCACGTTGCACCTGAACCACAGCAGGGGCTGAACCCTGCCTGGGGCCGCCCAGCCCGATGTCCCCATGACCACGCGGGGACAGGGTGGGGGGGCTGCCTCCCCAGGACACCCAGCAACATGGGCCCAGGGCCTGGCCCTGACTCGCAGGACCCCCACCGCCTGGGCCTGGAAGCCGCTCAGGGCCAGGCCAGGGCCGCCCGCCTGAGGGGCACAGATGGGGGCTGGGGCAGGTGCAGCTGTGTTGGTCCCCCGCAGTGGGCCCTTCGCAAGATCACACAAGGCTTCTGAGCTGCCTCCACGTTTTGTACAGTTGTGGCTAAAAACCATTTTTGCCACGACGACTGGCTCTCCGGTGCTGACCCATTCAGAGAGGTCCCGTGCAGGCGGCTCCCCACGGACACCCTGTCAGCAGGGCGCTGGTGGGACGACCCCATAGCATCCGGCAGGCGGCTCTGCAGAAGTCCACGAGCAGAGAGCCCCGAACGGCCAAGAGCCGGCCGAGGGACTGAGCCGCAGCCCCAGGGACAGCCACACGGGGTTTCCCACGGAGGAGCAAAGACCGTCTGGTGGAGGACGACAACTGGCCACCCAGCTCTGAGTGGGGCCTCGCAGCCGCTAGCCCTGGGTTCATCCTAGATCCTGAACTACGCTTCCCTGAGAGTAGCTCAGAGAACAACTCTGACCTTGGGGGAGGCAGAGATTTCTGAGAAATAGCACCAAAACCGTCCATAAAAAAAAAAAAAAAATTGGAATTCATCAAAATTTTGAAAACCACGTCTTTCATTCCGAGGCCAGCCACAGACCAGGGGGAAACATACACACACACCCCAGAAAGGGACACCCCTTTAGGCTCAGCAGCAGGAAGACCCAGTACGAAATCCCAGTAAATTCTGAGCCACTTTGTGTGGGAAGATGCCAGCGGCGAGCCCCACTGTGAGCCGGCCACCGGGGAGAGCCGCTGTGAGGCCCCCGCACGTCCACCGGCCGGCCGCCAGGACCGAAGCAGCAACAGCGAAGGCTGCGGGCCACCCGGCGCTCGGACGCCGCTGCTGGGGCTCTGCGGTCCCGGCCCCACGCCTGGGCCCTACGTGGGAGAAGCCACCTGGAGACCCAGGCGAACTACATAGCCGGGGTCCGACGGCACTCGGGGGCTCGCGGGCCCACGACACGGGATGTGCTGACTGGTGGCCCACAAGAAGGGCACGGCCCCGGCTGTGACCTCACAGCAGGGTCTGGGGACCTGGTGGACGCAGGGCTTCATCCAATCCAGCAGCGGGCGGTGGGTTCTGCTCCCGGAGCAGTCAGCCTCTGAACAAACTGGCCCAGGCGCACGGTCCCCAGAGCTGCTGCCCCACACACAGAACCCCGCGTGCCCTGGCCGAGGCCCTGTTTGTCCTGGGCCATCCAAGGCACTCCCGTCTCCTATTCACGCCCTGCCCGGGTCGCATGTGGGGGCCTGGCCGCCAGAGCACGCAGCCCTCTCTGGGCCCCGCGGCACCAGGCACCACCAGCGTGAGTCACTGGGGCGGGGGGGCGGGGGCACGGCTCACGGGGGCTCCCGTCAGAGGCCACATTCAGAGCTGGTGGGCGTGCAGGCCTACGGCTGCCTGGCCCGCTCCACCTGGCTGGGCTGGGTGTCCCCAAGTGTCCCCACTGTGGCTGCCCGGCAGGGAGTTTTCCCCAGGGGCCCCGGTGCCCTGCTGCAAAGAGCTGTCCCCAGCAAGTTCTAGAATGACAATGCCTGTCTCTTCCCCAGAGACACTGATCACATTACACCACTCTCTGCACACAGAGTGAGCCTGTTCTCCGGAGTTCACAGAACGGAGGGTGTCCCCACAGTGAACCCCCCTCCTCCCGGCTCCAGCCCGGCCGGCCAGCACCCTGCTGGAGAGCCGGCCCAGGAGCAACGGGGCCGCTGGTCCTAACAAGGCCCTGTGAGCTGGGGTTTCACTTGGCTTCCCCAGACCTGTGTCCCCCAGGTCTCCAGACCTGACTCCGGGTGGGCAGAGGGCTGGACTCTGCCAGCACCAGAGGTTACCCAGGAACACCAAGGGCATCTGGGAGCCAGGCAGGGGACCGGTGCAGTCCTCCAAACACAGACGCATGTGCAGGCCACCCGGGCCAACGCCGGGGAGGCTCCCGAGCTTTGGGCCACCACCACCTCACCAGCACCTTGGCAAACGGATCGGGGGCGCCTCTCTGCTGGTGGCAGCCAGCGTGCTGGGTCATCACGGACCTCTGGCCGCTCAGGGTTGGGAGAAAGCTGCTGGTTCTCCTTGCCTCCCCTGAGCAGCGAAGCCAGGACCCTGGGTGACCTGTCGGGACAGCCGCCTGGCGGGCCTCGATGCCCCTGGGAATCCACTTTAGGCCCTGATGAAGTCCGTGGGAAGACAGAGATGCTCCCCGCGGGGGGTGGGGGCTGGGGAGCTTCGCTGTGCAGGTGGCCTGGAGCAGCTCCCAGGCTGGGTGCTCCAGGGGGACCACCGATGGCAGTCAGACCCTCCTGGCACACAGTGGTTCCCTCGCTCCGGCCCAGGGCTCCCCCCGCCGCTGACGACCATGATGCTGCGGTCTGTAGGGGCATGTGCAGCCCCTGAACCTGCCTAAAGGGGCAGCCGTGGCCCCAACTCGGTGTTCGCTCGCCCCGGGTAGGGCAAAGCCACCCTAGCGTCCCCTAACTTCGTGCTTGCTTCGAGCAGGTGCCTGGGGCTGGGCTTGCCCTGGGAGGGCAGCTCCCCCCCCTCCCCCGCATCCACTCCTAACTGCCGTCCTGGCGGGGGCGGGGGCGGCGGGGGGCTGAGGGGACAGCTGCATCGAGGTCACTGAAGCCATTGCTGGGTGTTTGGGAAAGGTCATCCTCTGCGAAGGCCAGCCTGGAGAGGAACTGTGGGGCCAGGAACTCCCTGATTCCCGTTCTCTGTGGCCTTGACCCTCGACCACAGGTGCACCAGGCCACCCACAGCAGGAGCTCTGTACTGCCTCCCCAGAGGAGGACTGGGCCACACGGCTGCTCCGACCTCCCCGCTGACCCGGAATGCCCCCCAGCCTGTAGGGAGGAGCCCAGGGCAGGAAAGGCCCAGTGTGGGGGAGGCCCTGGGCAGACGCCGTGGGGGTGAGGGTTAGCTGTGTCCCTGGCCGTCGTCTCAGACATCATGGCACATAGCTCTGCCCACCCATCCTGTGGGCACCCCACCCCACCATCGTGCTGTCCTGGGGGGACCTCCCCCGCGGGTGCTGGACGGTGGGGGACAGCGGCTGCGCTCTAGGCCAAAGGCTCAGGTCTGCTGTCCCAGCTCCCTGCCCGAGACGGTTCCCGCCGTGTCCTGGCAGGGGCACGGGGCGTGTGGCGAGAAGGGAGCAGGTTGGTGGCAGACCGGCCCCAGGGAGCCCAGCCCGGTCTGCTTCTCCCGAACCGTTCAGACACCGGCGCCGTGTCCCTCCATGAGCCCACAGCACCCAGCAAACAGGCGTGTGTGGGGCCAGGAGAGACCGCAGCTGGGACGCCCACCACGCCCTGTCCCCTCGGGCCAGGCCTCTCCACCTGTGCCTGGCCTTGAGCACGCAGGCAGGATGGAAGGGGACATCGTGGCGGGGACCCGTCTGTCGGGGACATTCCCGCTGTGCACGCCGGGCCGGGCTAATTAGTATCTCAGCCGGGCGGGCGCAGGAGGCTTTGTCTTGGTAACAATAGTGACAATAGTGTTCCGGCCCGAGCGTGGAGCTGCGAGAAACTCGTCTGAAATCCAACACATGGTAACATCACAACAAACACGGGCCGCCATGGCGACCGGCCCCAAACAGAGCCCGCAGGGCCCCGCCGGCACCGCCCGCGCCGCCATGGCGACCGCCCGCAAACAGAGAGCGGCCCCTCCACCGGCCCGGCCGGCCCGCCTCTGTGGCTCCCATGAGGCAAAGGCCCTTCTGCCGTGGCGGCCCCCTGGAAAAACCGTGGCCCGAGACCCCACGGCCCAGGACACGCCCGTCCCCGCCCCGCACCGCCGTCCTCACGAGGCCAGACAAAACCGGTTTCTAACAGGCTCCTTGAGGCCTCCCGGTGTCCTCCGGCCCGGCCCGCGGGACCCCGCGATCTCCCCGTCAGGGACAGGACATGGGCCCCCCGCCGAGTGCTCCAGCTGACCAGCAAGCCCCTCCGGGCAAGGGCCCGCGCCTGCCCCCTGGGAGGGGCGCCCCGTGGCCGCCGCAGTTCGGGGCGGATGGGACCTGACCCTGCGGGCTTGGGCCACCGCGGCTCACCAGACCGCTTCCCCTGCCGGGAGCTGAGGCAGAGGCGCCGGGGTCCGCAGCAGGGAGCCGCTGTGCCCAGGAGCCAGCGGCCAAGCCTCCCCCAGGACGGGGACAGCGACCAGATGGGCTCCCTTCCTGGTGCTCCACGAGTGACGCCAGCGCCCCACGGGGGCTACCAGGATCCCATCCCCCTGCCTCGGTGCTGGGCTGCCCGTGCCCGCTGCACACAGGGTCTTGGGGCCTGTCCGGAGCACCTGTCCTTGGAACGAGCCATCTCCCACCACCTGTGGGGAGCCCGAGTTCCACCTGAGAGTGCGTGTGCAGGCCATCTGCGCACACCTGCGTGAGCTGAGTGCATGTCGGCACACGTGTGCAAATGCCTGCCCGCGGCGGCCTGGAGGAAGGAGGGGAAGGTGACGGGAGGATGAGTCGCCGTCACCTGTCCCCAGCAGCCCGAAATGCCGGCTGGCGCCAAGCCTGTGGTGCTCCCTGCAGAGGTGAGCCGCCGTGGACGCGCCCTTCCTGCCTCCTTCCCAGCCCTTCTGGAACCTTCCCCAAAGGACACGGCTCTGAGGTTCCTCTGCTCCCGGGTCAGCCCATGTCTCCGGGATGCACAGGGTTTCCCAAGGCCAATGCTCAAGGCCTGGAGGACGTGCCCAGGAAAGGGAATGGGGAGACCCTGCGGGGCCTCACAGGAGCTCCTGCGGCCTCCCCTCTGCCTGCAGCGTGAGCCCATCTGCTCTGCCCGCGGACGACTGCAGGGGATCTGGCCACTCTCCCTTCCCTCACCGGGCTGGGGTGCGGTGCACGTCTGCTCCGCCAAGTGAGCTCTGGGCCGCCGACGCAGCCGCAGGCTCTGGGCCAGCCCTTGGGGTCGGCCGGTGGCGGCACCACATGCCCGAGGCTGACTGGGCTGCCTGGACCGTCCCCAGGGAACCACACGGCCGCGCTGGTTCCCACTCCTTAGCGAGGACAGCGCAGCAGACACCCCGGCGCGCCTCTGGAGCTGCTCGGCTGAGGACTCCGGCCAGAGCCCGGTCCCTGCTGCCCGGAGCACTGCCACAGTTCCCCAGCCGGTCACAAGCCCGGGGCCGCAGGGGCAGCAAACGTGGAGATCCTCGGCTGAGGCCACGGAAAGCTGGTCCCTGCAGGCTGCCAGACCGGTGCCCGGGGCGGGGGTGGGGACAGGCAGGCTCCATGTGGCTCCCTGGTCCCCAAAGGTCCCAAGGCCCCCTTCTCGGAGGAAAGGACAAGATGCAGCCCCCACCAGGCCCTCGCCCCTCCTGGGAATGTCCTTGACCACAAGACTACACCCCACCAGAGACCCCCAGGGTCTGGCCCCTCTGCTCCCATGTCCAGGGGCCCCTGCTCTGTGAGGGTGACCCCAGGGGTCCAGGCCAACTCAGCTGAGCAGCACCGCAGGCAGCCTGTCACTGAGCGGGGACTAGCAGAGGCCCCAAAGGCATGGCAAGAGGTTAGGGACGCACATTCCCGGTGTGGGGGGTGCGGGCGGGCGGGCCTCTGTAGGAAGGGGACAGTCTGCGTCGGGGGTAGCAGGTCTGCGAGCAGGGCCGAGACGGGCTGCTGAACCCCACGTGGATCCCAGGACGCACGGAGGCGGTGGGACCTGAGTGCCCGGCCGGGGACAGACGCGGGGTCTGATCTGTCCACACTCCTCCACGGGCTGTGGCCTCAGCCTCTGCAGGTGAGTGTGCGGCGACGGGGGACACTGACTGGACAGTTGGGCCCAGACGGCACCACGGGAATGCTGCGTCACGGGAGTGCTCCGTCCTGTGCACAGCCGGCCGGATTTGGGGAGCACGTCCCCCTGCGCGACGTCTGCACAGACCAGGGAGCTGAGGCGGGACCCCGACGTCTGGAGGGCCCACCTGCCCTCTGCGCGGGCCCTGCCCCCTGGACCCAGCAGACATCAGCAATGCAGGCGTCGGACAGCCAGGCCGGCACTGTTGGCCCAGCACCGTCCCCGGGGCTCCTGGGACCTCAGCCTGGTCCCAGGATGAAGCCTCTATCTTGGGCCCCAGCAACCACACAGCGGCCCCTCCCCCCAGGGTCACCCCCTTCTCACCTCCCCCCACATGCACCCGCCCCACCTCCCCCCTCCTACCTGTGCCCCACCTTTCCCGTCCTCTCTGACCATGGGCCTTGGGAGTGGAGGGCACACTGGAATCCGGGATAGCACAGCCATGGTGTCCTTAGGGACTCTGCTTGCACTGGACATTCTGACTGGTTCCACCTCTTCCCAGGACCAGAAAAGTCAAGTCCCCTCTGCCTGGCGAGTGCTCCGCACCACCGGGTGCTAACGGGTGACTTTCTGGGGCTGCCCGCGGGGCTACCACACCGTGTAGCTCCACAGCACCTGACGGTGACGGCGGCCCCCTGGCCCTCAGGTCAGCCCAGGAAGTCAGGGACACTGCCCCGGGATGGAGGCACACTGTGTCTGGTGGCAGAGAGTTACAGCCACCAGGGACGCGGAGGGAGGAAGCCGTCCATGGCTGAATGCACGCACGGAGGGGCCCAGCCGCCAGTGGGCGGTGGGGGGCACGGGGCGTCCTGCAGAAGGTGCCCAGCTGACAGCGAGACCCTGGCCGAGACGGCCGTGGGCAGAAACAGGCTGAAGGCTGTTTCCAACGACGGGCGACAGAAAGCAGTAGACGTTGGGTAGTCCCCAGGGCACTGTTCCTCCTCTCAGGGTGGTCATGACGATTGAGGACACAAGGTGCCCCGTGGCGATGCCGGACGCGCTCCCGGCGCCCGGGACAAAGGGTGAAGGACGGAGGACAGCCTGCACACGCCGGGAGCACGTGGGCACACCGACGCCAACCACCTGTCTGCGGCGCCTGAGCCCTGGGCACAAGGTGCCCGCACAGCCGGCCGCGCACTCACCCCCGGAGCGGCCCGCGCCGGCCAGCGCAGCGGCCCCCGGGCAGTGCCCCCGACCCGGCACCCCGGCCTCTTACCCCGAGAAGGGGGCGCGAACGCCTCCGCATGCCGGGTGCGAGGGCGTCCCAACCGCAGGCCTGGGCAACACTTACTTGATTTTGCTGAAGACGATGTCCACGTCTGTGACGGTCACGTTCTTCCCGTCGATGACCTGGCAGTCCTTACACAGCTTCGACCAGTTCTTGCCGTGCATCTCCTTCCCAGTGGCCCTCGTGTCCCCGTGCACGGCAAAGCGCCGGAACGCCGCCTCCAGGGCGCTGAGCTCCGGCGCCGCGGCAGCCGCCCCCTCACCGGCCCCCTCCGCCTCCAGCGACAGCCTCTTGGCTGCCCTGTCCTTTGCGGGGTCCCCTGGGGACTTGGGGGGTGTCTTGTTGGCGGTCTTGGCAGACTTGGCCTTGCCGTCGGCCATGTTGCTGCGGGAGGGAGAGGAGAAGAGTCACCGCGCTTCTGCCAGGCCTCGTGGGTCAGGGTGGGTACCCGGGACGTGGCAGCGGCCCTCAGAAGGGGGCAGAGATGCCGCCAGGGGGGCTGTCCCCAAACGGTGCAAGCCCCCCACGACAGCCCAGCCACCCGTGGGGCTCAGGTCCCCTCCTGTCGCTCCCCCCTGCCAGCCCCCATGTCACTGAGCCCTCCCTGCAATGACACCGTTCAGGGGCACCCACCACGGGATGGGAAGGGGGACCCGGAACCGGTTGCCCCCACCTCAGTGGGGCCCCTGGGTGGGGACCACACGTGCAAGGGAGGCCACCCAGGAGGCCCCCGTCAGGACCCCAGCGGAGCCTGCCCTAACCCGCCCACGAGTCTCTGCCTTCGTGGGGCCTCTGATCCCCAAAGCCGGGCAGATCCCTGTGGACCACACAGGCTATGCGGCCCGTCCCACGTGTCCCAGCCAGCGGCTCCTGTCCCAGCAGCCCCCGATTCCCAAGCCTCACAAAGGTGTGCCCCGGAGTCTCCAGAAGCCACTTCCCAGAGGAGCTGTGGGTGACCGTCCCGGCCTCGGGGGGGCTCAGCAAGGGGGGACAAGCCCTCGGGCTCAGGCAGACTCCAGGACAGACAGAGCGCTGGGGACGCAAGCACGCGCACAAGTCCGCAGTTCACGGGGGCCGCCCCACCCCGCCCCTGGCCGCTCCAAACCTGAGTCCCAGCACCGGCCTGCCCTGCAGAAGCTGGGAGCAGCGCCAGGGGCCGGGGCGGCCGGGCAGACAGCGTCGCACAAACTGCCCAAACAGCCACACGCTGGCGCGGCACGTTCTCCAGGACCCCCTGTGGCCCGCCGTCCCCCTGCTCCAGGAGCAAAGCTTCGACCACTGGTGAGAAAAGCAGGACCGGTGCGGCCGGGGCACCACCAGCAGGAGAGTCGTGCCCGCACGCGCGCCTGTCCGTGTGGGGGCAGGGAGCACTGGCCCTCCCAGGGTCACAGGCGGTGACACCCGGTCGTCTCCGGTGTTATCGCTGACACCATTTCTTTGTCGGCAACAGGAGCTTCTTGGGGCCGAGGCGGGAGGGCTCACATCCTATGTGTTCTTTTCTATCCTTTGATAAATCCACGTGTTATTTCGAAAATGAGGTAATAGTGATAAAATTCGTTTTTTAAAAACCGGAGGGCTCCGGCTGAGGCCTGCTGGAGTACGGAGCTGTCCAGAGCGGCCCTGCTGAACCCAGGACGGCAGCCCGTCCCCACAGGAAGGCCTTGCCTGCAGGCACGGACCTCCCCATCAGCCCGGAGCCCAGGAGACCCGAATCAGCCTACAGCGGGAGTAGAGGCCTGTCCGCTGTGACCAGGGTGACCAGGGACCTTTCCGGCTGGCCAGACCGGGCAGTCCGGACGTCCCGCCCTCTCCCTAATGTGAGTGTTTGCAGCAGCCCCAGAACAGCCCGGGACTTCCTGTGCCCACCACACCCCCTCCCTGGGGATCTCTGGATCTCTCTTCGGTCTCACCTGCTTTCCTGGGATGGGTATGAATTTGGGGGGATGGAGGAGCAGGGAGTGAGCACAGAGCTGGGGTCCATAGGGCACAGACGCTCCCAGACGCCAAGGGACGTGCCTGGAACACGCCCAAGCACCGTCGGCATCAGGCCCGCAACAGGCCAGCTGAGCTCCCTTGGGCCCCTCTGCTGCTGGGCTCAGGGGTCCCCGGCAGCAGGGCAGGGGTAGCGGTAGGGGGTGAAGGGGGCCCTGGAGAAGAGCAGCAGGAGGAGGAAAGCAGGGCGGTGCGCCGTGGGTCCAGGGCGAGCCGTCCCCCCTCGGCCAGAGGGCTCGGGAGCAGGGAGCTGACGGCGCGTGCGGTGTGGGGACGGACTGTGCTGCTGGATTTGCGTGTTCGGAGAGGCCCTGCCAAGGTGGGGTTACAGAGCCGCTGGGAGGAGGGCCCACAGCCCCACACAGACCTCAACGCGCCTGAGCCCGTGTCCACCAGACTTCAGGGTTATCCCCCCGCCAGGAGAGGCTGTCTCTCAGGCACTGGGTGCTCCCCGGCCCAGAATCCCTCCGGAGCCATCTAGGCTCCAAAGAAGCCGTGGGCCCCATGCCAAGGGCCCTACTTCCCAAATGAACTGGGTTCCACTTTAGAATGACTCTCCCTGACAAGCTCCTTAAAACTCGACCACCATGTGACGCTAAACTTACAGAAAAAGTTATACAGGTCAGACCCTGAAAAGCCACTATCGGCCAGCACATGGACATCAGCACACAGAGCCCCAGCCAGGAGCCCTGGAAATCCCTGTTAGTGATATGCCTGCAACGGGGTCAGGTGTGCGTGTGAGCAGACCCTGCACGTACCCTGGGAATGGGGCCCCGGGATGGCAGCAGACTGGGGCAAGGTGGAGGCCAGTAGGATGCACGTGTCTGGGAAGCTGGACAGGCCTCGGGGGAGCACAGAGCTCACCCAGGACCCCCGTCCCCTGCCCCCAACATACCGCTGGCCCTGCCACCCTCCCTGGGCACTGCAGGAACCCTCCTCTGACCCCTCTCGCTGGGAACCTCCTGGGGTGGGTACGGCGGTACCAACCAGCCTCCCGGGGACCCTCTGGGGAAATGCCGGCCCCTCCTCCCTGCCCACCCTCCTCTGGCGCTGCTCAGAGGCCCCGAGGCCCCGGGCACATTCCCGGCTCCGCCCCTGCACCTCCAGACCTCCGGAAGCTCAGGACCCACGTCTCTGAAGGGGCCACCGCTGCCCCCATCACAGCCACGCAGCCTGTGACGCTGCTGGCAGGACGAGCCCAGGTGGCAGAGACGGTGGGTGAGGGACGAGAACAAGTGTCCTTAGGAAATGCCCTGCAGTCACAGCACCTGGGTTCCACCAGGAACTCCAAAGAGGCCAAACGTTGTTTGCTCACCGGGCTGGGGTGTCCCTGGGACCTGGAGTTCCGGGGCGAATTCCCGACCTGCGTGGGGCGCGGTGATGCAGAAGCTGTGGGCCTGGGTGGGAGCTGCTGTCCCTGAACGCTCCCAGGTCGCCGCCCCCCGCCCCCCGCCCCAGCAGCTGGAGGTTAACCTCTTCCACTCGCGGCAAAGCGCCACGCCCCTGGGCGCCCGGGAGTCTGTGTGGGACGCGCTCTGCTGCAGGCGAGCTGAGAAACAGGCTCCTGCAGACACCACCGGCCCCGCGCGGGGAAAGGACTCCCAGGGCTGGGAGCATCAGAGGGAGCTTCTGGAAGTCACTCGGGCTCTCCCTGAGCTCCTGCTCACGGTCCCTGGTCTTCAGGCCCCTGGGGTCCGTCCCCCCCGTGCCGCCCCAATCTTGACACCAGGGCCCGGCCCCGGGGAAGCCGTGGGTGCCGAAGCCCTAGACTATCACGGGGCCCGCTGATGGGACCCCGAGGCCCAGGGTCCTGACCCAGCTCCCGTTTCTGTGCGAGAACCCTCGGAGGCCCTGGGAACGCGGACCCCTGCGGACCGGAGAAAGCTCGCTCAGAGCGGCACAGGGGTGCGCCTGGGGACGGGCAGAGCGGAGGGCGCCCGTGAGGAGCTCTGGCTGCTGGAGGCCCCTCCCTGGACGCCGCCAGACGCTCCGGGTTGCCCCGAGGCTGGGAACAGAGTGGACGGACGGAAAAGAATGAGACCTGGAGGGGAGGACTGTGTCATCCCTGCTCCCCGAAGCTTCCCCGGCAGGTGAATGCCGGCGGGCGGGGCACCAAGGCTCCCCGGACCACGTGCTCCAGAACGTTCCACGGGGCTCAGCACCCTGAATGCCTCGCACCAGCGCCCAGGCCCTAGCATCAGGGTCTCGAGCTCGTCTGCCCTGCGCTGCCCTGAGCGGAATGGAGGCCAGCAGGGTCACAGACCCGGCGGGAGGCCTGGTCCTGTCCCCGCGCCCGCGGCCCCACCTCTGAGCGCTCTTGCGCACAACACGGCCCTTTGGCGATTGTGCACACTTTCTTTCATAACGTGGCTGCCTGCTCCGTGGCTGCCTTGGACACTCGATGTGAATGACCACTCGTCCCAGCTGAGGGCCGTTCCAGGCGGTGAGAGCTTCCCGGGGCCGACAAAGCGGCCTTTCTGAGCTGCACACCCCGCCGGCCACCCCCGCGAGCCACCCGGGACACACAGGGATCCCACTGTGCGCAGAGCGCAGCCCTGAGTCCCTGGCACAGCCCCTCTCAGCCCCAGTGCAGGAGCCGAGCCCACCCAGGGCTGTGCGAGCAGGACATACGCAGGGCCCAGGGCCCGTCGCCTCAGGCCACTGGTCCACACAGGCCCCGAAGCCAGGCATCCCCGAGAGCCCCAGGCCATGGCTGCCCTGAGGAGTAGGGCCCAAGCCCTGCTGCCCCCCGTCCAAAGACGAGGAGTTGGGAGCCGCAAGCCCAACATCCGGGGCCAGGGGCCCATCCTGGCCGTCCTGCAGCGAGGTCACTGGGGGACCCCCGTCTTGGACGTGCGGAGCTGCCGTCCAGCTGGGGTGGCAGGGACAGGCTGCGGGACGACCAGCACAAGGGGCCAGACAACCGGGACGGGGGCCCAGGACAGGAGGTACACTCTCCAAAAGACAGCCTCAGGGGCAGGTACCTTTCCAGCAGGGGAAACTGAGGAAGGCCAGAGCTGCTGTGGGGCAAGGGCATTTCACCCCCATCCACCCAGTCACAAGGGCCCCTGGGTCGCCTTTCCCTTCCCCATGATAGCAGGACATCCTCTGGCCACCGTAAAGTCAGGGATTTGGGGGGGACCTGCCCAGGCAGAGCCCCCGTTTCCCTCAACAAGTTTTCCAGGGGATCCGAGAACACCAGTACCTGGGAGTGTGCCTGGAGCTCGTCTGCCTGCGGGTCTGAGACAACGAAGCCTGTGGCACCGAAGCACACCCGTTCCCGAGAGAGGCCTCAGGGCCAAAGACCAGCGAGCGGCAGGCTGGGCCCACGGCCCACCGGTTCGCGGCAGTGAGGTCCCCAGAGCCACCCCAGACCCGGTTCCCACGGCTCACCATCTGGGCCGCGCTTCCTCGAAAAGCTCTCCTAAGACGCTCCCACAACAGGGCGCCCGGCACAAAGCCACGCCAGAACCGGGGACACGGGCCACGCTACCCACGCTGCACACGCTGGCCTCGGCGCTTGGATTGAACCACTAGACGGGCCTCCCTGGCAGGAGGGAGGGCACTTCTGGCCGCTGAGGCCTCCGTCTGTCCCCCAGCATGCCACCCGGCCAGCGCCTGTGGGACCCGGAGCCCAGTACGCTCCTTATGCAGAGGGCAAGCGTGGCGGGGTGAGTGGTGAGTCCCCGAAAGGCATGTCCACACCGCAGAGCCTGTGAGGGTGACCCTGTTTGCAGAGGTCAGGAGGCCAGAGACCTCCAGCTGCGGTCTGGACTCCCTGGGGGGCCCTGAATCCAGCGACACGTGTTCCTGGAGGAGGAGAGACAGGAGTCCATGTGACGGCTGGGCCACAGGCCCGGGGACGGACCTCAGGGCCCGGGGGTGGGGGCGGAAGAGGAGGGAAGGACCCTCCCCTGGACCCTCTGGACGGAGCATGGCCCTGCCCGCCTGGATCTCAGGCTTCAGGCCCCGGAACTGAGCCAGGATACGTGTCTGTGTCACAGCTGCCCCAGGGCCCTCACGCCGCCTGCCGCAGCGGAAGACGTGGCCCTCACAGACAGCCGCCCTGGAGGAGAGGGGACAGCGCTGGCGGCCAGCTCCAGGGCCCCCCGAGGCTGCGCCCCCAGTGGGGAACGGCCGTGGGGCACCGGCCCGCTGAGAGCCCCATCCCGGCCCCCAGCTGGAGGGCCCTGGGCAGAGGGGGACATGGCGGCCCCCCAGCCTGTGGGTTTAGGGGAGGCTTAGCTCGCACAGCCCTCCTGCAGGGCCCAGGCAGCCGCGGCCGGAGGGGCTGGGGGCCGGAGTCCGCTCATACCCAGAGGCACACCCATGAAGTCGCAGATACAAAAACTTCTCTTCGAGATCCCGAACAAAACAGTAGGGGCATCTGGGTGGCTCAGTGGATTAAGCCTCTGCCTTCAGCTCGGGTCATGGTCTCAGGGTCCTGGGATCGAGCCCCGCATCGGGCTCTCTGCTCAGCGGGGAGCCTGCTTCCTCCTCTCTCTCTGCCTGCCTCTCTGCCTACTCTGTCAAATAAATAAATAAGATCTTTAAAAAAAAAAACAAACAGTAGCCAAATTAGCCAAGGGAATGCGCTCGTGGATCTGAAGGGTCCGCGCTCCACGGTGGAGCCCAGCCGCGCGACCAGATCCAGGGGGACCCGCCGCGCACTGGGCCAGGGTCGCCGCCGCGGCTGCGTGAGTGCAGGCCAGGCCGCCGCGGCTTCTGGATGCGCAGGGACGCGCAGGGGCGCACGGGGGACGCTCCCTCCGCGTGGCCGCAGACAGGCCGCGCAGCGCCTTCGGAAACGAGCCGGTTAAAATGCCGCGAAGGAGCACCGGGTCCTAAAGGAGGCGCAGGCCGTCGGGACAGGGCCCAAGCCCAATGACAGAAAGACGTCCCCGGCCCTAAGCTCGGCTGCCGTTTTCACTCAACCTGGACGGGAGATGGGACGACGCTCCCGCCAGGGCCTCCAGGCGAAGGGCCGGGAACACACAGGTCTTGACGCAAGAACAAGTCGGGCTCCGTGGGCGGCAAGACGGGACGGCAAGCTCCGGGAACGGGACGGCAAGCTCCGGGGCGGGGCGGGGACTCGGCGACGGGACGCCAGGGCCAGCGCACACAGGCCAACCAGGTGGCCGAGCGGGACCCCAGGCCGGCGCAGGGTCAGTGAGGGGCGTGAAGGGCTGAGGCGCTGGAGACCGACTCGCCAGGGCATCGCACGGCCTCGGGGTGCAGGGAGGTCCCTGCCCTTCGCAGAGACGCTTGCAAACGCCACCAGCTTGAGACCAAGAACTTCCGCTCATCGGCAAACATCACGGGGGAGAAGTAACGCGGGGCCGGAGCGGAGGCTGGAGCAGAGGCCGGTCAGGCGTAGCCAGCGCCGGCCTGTCTCCTGTGAAGGACCCCCCAGCTCAGTAAGGAAAAGAAACAGGCCAGGCCCCGGACAGGCCCTTCCCGCGGGGGTGCTGCCAAGGAGGGAAAGTCCTGGGAAGAGCAGGCCAGCCAGGGGCCCGCAGGCCGCAGCAACACCCAAGGCCGAGAGGCACGGGGTCGGAAGCAGGGACGGCACAGCTGGTCTCAGAAGCGCCCAGAAGTCATCTCCCACCCCCAAGCTCCCCACCTCGAGCCAGGGGCACATCCCTAGCTGCCGGCACCACAACACAGAGCCATACGATGGAGACTTGGCTTCCCTGCTTCTCTCTTGGGGCAGGTGAACCTTCTGGAAAGATCCCACACAGAGAAGGGCAGCCTGGCGCTGGTGGTCCTGCTCGGCCAGCAGACCCCCAGCCACCATCAGGGAACGGAGGCCACGGTCCACGCCAAGTCCCGCAGGGCAGCAGATCTGGAGCAAACGTGGTCCCTGTCTTAGCCCCTGGTTTGGGGACAGTCCGTTGTCCGGCATTAAATGCCGAGAGCGGGGCTGAGGGTCGGTGTGAGCCGCGAAGCACAGTCAGCAGCGTGTACGCCTGGGCCGAGAAGGGGCGTGAACGGGCTTTGCACAGACAGCTCGGCTCAGGGCCATAGGGTCAGCCTGGAGGGGCACCCGCGGTCATATGGACTCAGGGGCCACGGCCACACCCCACGCCCCACAACCTGCCCACCAGCTGACCCGTCTCCGATGCAGACGGCACAGTGGGCGCATGAGGCCGCCACGGGGTCATCGGAGGGCGCCGGAGGCTGTGTGGCCACTGCAGTTTCCCAAGCGGAGGCAGCGTCTGCTCCCCGACACCTGCCAGGTGCTCGGCAGCCATGCGGTCACGTGGGTGTGACAGGACGGGGTCTGGGGAAACGTGGCCCAGGGCAGGAAGTCACTCAGAGCCTGCAGGGAGCACCGCACTTGCGCCAAAAAAGTCAGAGACACAGGCACACGGGGGACACGCTGGGGACATGCACAGACACACAGGACATACTGGGCACATGATAGGGACATGCTGGGGACACACGAGGACACGCGGGGACCCACTATGGACATGCCAGGGACACATGGGGGACATGTGGGAATATACAGAAACATGCTGGGGACACAGAGAGAGCTGGGGACAGACGGGGATGCGTGAGAGTGCCGTGCCACGGAGCAGGAGGAGAAGAGGAAAAGGCTGCGTGTGCTTTTAATGTCTAGGCTTGAAAAAAGGTAAAAACCTGTCTTTCCTTGCCATAGACCTAATTTCAAGAAGCAGGAAAGTGCTCCTGGGAGGACAGGCTCTGGGCGAGGGCAGGAAGACGTGTCAGAAACTGTCCCTTCTCAGGGGCACCTGGGTGGCTCAGTGGTTTAAGCCTCTGCCTTCAGCTCAGGTCATGATCTCAGGGTCCTGGGATCGAGCCCCGCATCGGGCTCTCTGCTCAGCGAGGAGCCTGTTTCTCCCTCTCTCTCTGCCTGCCTCTCTGCCTACTTGTGCTCTCTCTCTGTCAAATAAATAAATAAAATATTTAAAAAAAAAGAAACCGTCCCTTCTCACACTCTGCAGAAACCCTCCACTCTGCAGCAAAGAGGGTCCTGTCTGGACGGCGACTCACACCCCACGGGAGCCGCCGTAGGGTCCCTCGCTCGGGGGGCAACGGGCACCTGCACCCAGACTGACGTGAGTCAGATGAGCCCTGGAGACAGCAGCCCGGCTCCCACGGCGAGCTGCCCTGCCCCATTCTGCCGGCCCCGCTTGGTGGCTCTGGTGAACGGCGCACGTGGCGCTCAGTGCCAGACGGGGCGCCAGGCCGGGCCGAGGAAGACTGACACTTCAAGGGGCAGCAGGGCCCCTGCCCCACGGTCCCCAGATCCCAAGACGGCCCCTCCCGCATGCTGCTCCTGCCTGCCTGGCCACATCACCGGCTATAAATAGGCCCGGCTCCCAGGCAGCAGGCCTCTCCCAGAGGAAGCTTTTAATTCTCAGCCTCTCCTGCCCGTGGCCCTCCGCTGCCCTGAGGACAGTCTGGCTGCTACAAGCCTTCTCTGACATCTCTGCAGTGACGAATGATTTCAGCTTCGTAGTGAGACTCTCCCATGATCTGCCCATTCTCCGCCGCGACGATTATAACCTTGCAGACAGCGACGAGCTATTGACTGCGGGTTCGAAGCATCCAGGAGGATGAGAACCCGGCCGGCGCCGCTTCCTCGGATGCGGTGGCTCGGTTCCTCCCGCCCAGCAGAGCATCCTACCGGTGCTCCCCAGTCACGGAGCCCCCTGGCAATCACCAGAGCCACAGGGCCTTTCCCCAGGAGCGCACAGACCCTCTGCTTTCTGCAGACACGCCCAGGAAATTCGGCAGCAGCCCTGCCCCCCACCCCGTCACCCCTCACGGAGCCGTGTGATTCGGACCATGTGACGGGAGGCTGGTACCAGAGCCCAGAGCGGGGGTCATGGAATCCAGTTTAACGCCCCCCTCCAGGCTGCTCACGGCCCAACCCCACTTCCGGCCTGTTCCAAGCTCCCCCCGCGCCATCACTCCATCCCCTGTGGTCCCTGCACCCGGGATTCGGGTCCGCCTTTACCAATCACCTCCCAGGAGCCGGGGGCTGGCCTGGCCGGCGCAGAGGCCCCCCCACCGCACCCGCGGGGGTCCTCCCCGAGAGCTCGGCCGAGGGGCGCGCGGTGAGGCTGCGCAGTGTGACCGGGGGCTGGTCCTGTCCCGCCAGGTGAACGAGCCCACGAGCGCGCAGACGGGCGACGGCAGGGCCCAGAGCCGCAGACGCAAAACGCCTGTCAAAATGCGCACGACCGGGGTGGGGGGCACGGGTTTTCCTGCGCCCTCCCCCCCAATTTCGGGGCTACGTTTGCGGCAGCGAAGCCGCAGGATCAAGGGCTTCTCCGCCTGCCCCGGAGGCCGGCCCCGCTCCCCAGCGCCGCGGAGGCCTCGGTCGGTCGCGCCCGCGCCGGGAGCCCCTCCGCGAGGCGTCCGCGTCCGCGCAGCGCAGGCCCGACGCGCTCACCTGCGGGCGGACGGGGGCGCGGACCCCGCGCGCGGCGGCCCCAACGACCGGCCCGGGCCTCCCCGAGTTCGCGCCGCAGACGGTGGCCCTCACACCTCTCGGCCCCGAGTCCCCGCCCTGTCGCGGCCGGCAGACCCCGGGCCTGGGCGGCGGCCAACGCGGTCCCCGAAGCCGGACGCGGAGGGCGCGGGCGGCGGCGGCGGGGGAAGGGGCTGCGAGGGGCGTCTTGGCCGCGCGAGCCCGACGCCGGGGGAGGCCGCGGCACCTGCGCCCGCCGCCCGCGCCCCCGCCGCAGCCCCCGGGCGCACGCGCACCGCCGGGAAGCCCAGGGCCGGGGTCGCGCGGACGCACCGGGGCCGCAGCCGGGAGGGGGCGCGGCGGGCGCAGGTGGCAGGCGCGGCGGGCGGCGGCGGGGGGGGGAGGGGCCTGCGCCCGGCGCCCCGGACCGAGCCCTGCGGACCCTTACCTCGGAGACGCGGCCACTGCAGCGGGCGCCTCGCGACTCGGCCGCGCGCGACCGGGTGTCCGGCGTGTGCCCGCGCCCCCGCCGCCCCGGGCCCGCCGGCCCCGCCCCGCCGCCCCCGCCGCCCCGCCCCCTCCCCGCCCCGCGCGCTTATCGGCCCGCCCCCTGCCCGGCCCGCCCCGCGCGCTCATTGGCCCGCCCCGGCCCCTCGGGCTCCCGCCCCGCCCCCGCCCCGCCCGTCCCGGGGAGCGCGCGGAGTGCGCGGAGACCGGTTCGCGCGCCGCCTCTGCCTTACAAGGCCCGCGCGGCGCAGGGGCGTGGGAACCCCGGGGGGAGGCGGGCTGGGGGCGGGGGTCGGGGGCGGCAGCCCCTGCCCCCCCCCGGAAGCCCTCACTCCCGCGACCCGCAGCGCGCGTGGACCGGCCTGCGTGGGGGCGCTGCGGGCGCTGGCGTCTCCGCGGGGACTCGCGGGCGGCGGGGGCGGTGCTGGGACCTCACGGACCGCGCTCAGGTCGGGGCGCGCAGGGGGCCACGCCCTGCGGCTTGGGGGCAGCGGGAACAGGCGGCCGCGCCTGGGCGGGGTCGGGCGGTGCCGAGCACCGGGCGCCGGACTCCGGGCGCCCCCGAGCCGCCTTCCCCGCGCACGAGTCGCGGCTGCGCCCCCAGCCCGGCCTTGAGGCTTCTCGGCTCGCGGTGGGCCTCGGCTGCTGAGCTCGGGGCAGCGGCCGCCCTGAAATCCTCTTCCAGTTTCTCTCTCTCTTTCCCGGCCGACACCTGCGCTCCTTCGCGGCCAGGCAGGCTCCGTCCAGTGACGCAGGGGTCTCCCTGTCTGCGCCCCGGGGGACCCCCTCCAGCGGAGAAGCCCAGCCTGGGCGTGGGGGGGTGACTCACGTCCAGCTTCACTGCTGAGCTTCTCTAGGACCTGTCCAAGGGACCACTGCCCCAGCGTCTGCCCCCTCCTCCTGACGGCAGACCCCACCCTCGCTGGCACCCATTCCGGCTAGGCCCTCCCTCTCCCAGCTACAGACACCCCTGCACACTCCACAGACACAGCCCCCGCCCCGCCCCACAGGCTGTGCCTGGCTCTCAGGTGGGGGCTCGGAGCCGGTGAGAGTGCAGCCCTGGGTTTCAGCTCCGCTCCTGCCAGGGCACGGAGCCTGCCAAGACAGCGGAGCAGACTGCAGCGTGACACCAGAGAAGGGGTGCTGGGGCTGGCTGTCCAGCAGACCACTAGCCCAGCGGGCGGGGGGACACAGAACTGGGGACGAGCAGCCCTTGGTGGCCCAGCCCCATCCCATCCCCACAAATGTCCTGGGTCCCACATGCCTCCTCTCCACCCCTCTGGTTTCTACTCCAAACTGCTGGAAGACAGGCCTGTCCAGGGGTCTGCTCCCCAAGACTCAGGGCTCTGTCCGTCCAGGGTGGGCTGGCCACACATCCGTGTCCCACTCAGCCCTCAGCACTGCCTTCCCCCGGCTGTCGTAACTCAAATTGCAAGGGAAGGAGGGAAGAGCGGCCCGGCCCCAGCATCGTCATGTTAGCTACCGGCGCCTGCTGAGCCCGCCGTGCGAACCCAGCGCCCACGCGGACACAAACACAGTGCAGCTGGCTTTAGGCTTAAAGCTTCAGGCTTTAGGAGCAAAAATGCTGATGGTTCCTGTTCTTTGGGATGGAGAGGCGAAGTCGGGTGATGGGCAGGGCACTGGGGAACCCCCAGGAGCAGCCGAGCAGAGCTACAGCCCTGCCCCTACGTCCCCACTGGCCTGGCACCCTGCTTCTGGACCAGTCCATGGCCGGAGCTGGGCTTGCGGTCTGTCCCGTTCCTGGACTTTTACTGGCCGCCCACAAGTGGAATTTTTTTGAGCTCACAGGTGTGCTGCTCTCTGCAACCCGTGCAGCGCACACTGGCAAAATCACGGACAGGAGTGGCAGAGAAGGTCCTCACAAGCCGGGAGCCCCCCACCACATAGAATTGCACCCCGGTCCAGGGGTCACCAGTCCCCTCCTCCAGCCCTGGCTGCTGGCCAATGCGCCCTTTGTCGGGGATGCTGCTGCCCTGGGCTCTGGCCCACCAGTGACTCGGTGGCCTCCGTCTGCCCTCCAGTTGTTAAAACCGACTCACAGTCGTCAGGAAAGCGTTCCCGCACCTGTGTGGTGGCCGCAAAGGCATAGCCCGCAGCCCGGGGTCATCTGCATTCGTGGGGTACTGTGCTTGTCCCCGGGGCTGCTGGAACAAAGGGCCACACGCTGGCAACCGAAATCCTTTCCATTCTGGGGCCAGAAGTCCAAAGTCCAGGTGTGGGCAGAGCTGTACTGCCCGCAGAAGGGAGCAAGGCCGTCCTGCTTCCTGCAGCGGCTGGGGCTCCTGGCCTCCCATCTCGGCCTCTGTCTTCACGTGGCCTCCTCCTTCATGGCTCATTGGCTTAGGGCCCACCTAGATAACCGAGCGTGGTCTCACGTCCAGGTCTCTAAATATATCTGCACAGGCCCTTCCTTTCTCTGGGGGAGATCTGAGTTTCAAGGGGCGTGATTGTGGGGGTGGCCTCCCCCCAGCACAGGGGCTTTTCCTGGCTCTCCTAGGGGTGGCCCAGCAGCCACAGCAGGTCATCAGGAGACCAGTTGTCCTGGATCCCCAGAGACGTTTCGTGGCATGCAGTCGGGAGAATGAAGGACGGGACAGCTGCCCCCACGTGGGTGTTCCCACACCTCAGCCACCACAGTCCCTGACTGGCTGTCATGGGCTCTGGGTCCTGGGTCTCTGCCCCTGAAGGAGGTAGAGGGCTGCAGGGGAGAGACCTGTGTGCAGGGAGAGGGCAACAGGGCCGTGTCCGGCAGGGCTCGGGGCCTTCCGGCAGTCCCAAGCGCCCACAGTCCCCACAGCCGTCCCGCTGTCAGCGCTCTTGGGACTCAGAGAGCTTGAGGAGCTCACCCGGGGGTGCCCAGTGACTTCGGGCAGGTACCCACAGCTGGTGTGTGACGCTTACCTCAGAAACTTGCTTTTTTGGCTCAGGAATTTATCCTTACGATCATAAAACTGGGGATAAAGTCTTATTCCCTCATTTTTATTCAAATGAGATTTTATTCAAATGTGAATTCTGGGACTTGAGGTCTGTCACTGATTCTGCTGGTAAGAAAACTCCAGAGGCACCAGCCCGCCACGCAGGGGTGAAGGCACGCCACGTCGCCTTGGGCTGGGGTTCCTTGAGTCTGAACTCCCCACCCCCCACCCCCGCACTAGCCTACAGAGCTAACCCGGCGATGGGGCCACATGGCGGTGACAGATGCTGGGGTCTTCCTGGGGGCATGTGGTCACTGAAACTGTGGCCACATGTGGCCGCGTGCTGTGCTCTGTATGTCCACCTGTGGCTGCCTTCTCTTCATCTCCCAGTCCTGCGGGCGGACGTTACGGCACCGAACGCGCCCGGCTCCGACGAGGGCAGCCCCCGCGGGACAATCCCGCCCCCCAAGTCACCAGGAGAGGCGGCTGTAACGGGTGCACCGAGGTGGCTGTGTGAGGAAGCGGCTTTGTGTCAGGCCCCTCTGGGAGGTCATAGGGGTGCACGAGCAAGTGATGGAAACAGCCCGTTCGCCACCGTGGAGGTCAGAGCCCGTCGGGGAGCCCCCACGCGCGTGTGAAAACCTGCGAGAAGACTCTGGTGGCAGCCGGCGTGGCTTGCACGGATTCCAGGACCGAGAGGGGCCGCAGGCTCCTGGGACGCTGGCATCGGGGGCAGCTCCCACTTGGTCTGAAACCCGTCCCCCAGTACAGTCCGGATCTCCCCCAAATTAATCTAAGCGAGTGTTCCGTGGGCACAGAGATCCCCGGGCAGGTTCCTGGTCTGCGAAGACTGTGGCTGCTGCGCCCTCCGTTCTGAACACGGCTGTCCCCTCAAGAATGGTCATCACCTCCCCGCCGCTTGCAGGGCGGGGGTCCTCACGTGCTTCTCCACCATCTGGTGACTCAGCGGCTGAGCCTTCGCAGGTCCGGTCCACTCTGTTCCCGCAACTGCATTTCCAGCTTTGGGCAGCAGCATCGAACACGTCAGATGGCCACAGAACACGTTTTTGTGTTGAGGTGAAGTGACAGGAATTAGGTGTGCCCTCTCGCATGGAGCAAAACACTGGGCGTCAGGCAGCAAAGCACAGGACCCTGAGGGGCAGGATCCCCACCCATCGCCTGGGTAGTGACCCAGCGCTGTGCGGGGAGGGGACCCAGGCAGAGCCTGGCAGTCGCCCCGGGTCAGCCAACAGAGTTGACTGTCTCTGTCTCTCCGGGAGAGGGAACTCACGGGACCGAGTCCAGAAGAGGACAGAGCCCAGAGATCTGCAGAAGCCCCGCAGCCGCAGCTAGGGCCAGCCAGCACGCAGGTGGGGAGAGCAGCGAGGCTGGACGGGAGCCACACCCCTGCCCGGGGATGCACCCACAGTTACAGGGCACGCCTGTGGCCGCTGAGCAGAAGGCTCCGCCTCCGGGGGCACTGGGTGAGGAAACAGGGGAAGGAGGGGGCTCAAGGCCGGTCATTAGCCCCAGCCAAGGCACAGAGATCAAACTTCTAAGATAATTGCATCTCTGGGTACATTTCAGGAACATTGGTGAAAATCGAGAAAACTTCAGCATCCCCAAAGGTAAATGTGATGATTCCTGGCATCCACCGAGAACTAGCAGGTGCCAAGAAACAGGAAAATAAGACGCATGTGACAAGCTGTCGGTCACCTGGAACTGAGCCAGGCCTGCCCCTGGGCATTAGCACAGCATCATAACTGCCTCCCACCGAGTCTGAAAGTTACACGGAGACATGGAGTCACAGCAGCGCCCCAGACGGAGTCTGTAAGGTCGTGAACTCCAGCGCGTGAGACGGAAAATGGCAGACGAGACACGAATGGGGGGAGACAGCAGAAATTGTCCGGAGGGAAACAGGGAACAGAGACTGAACAATCCCACCATCAGCATCTATGGGAACAGCGTCCAGCCCCCCAGCGTATGTGTCATGGGAGTCCCCCCAAAAGGGGAGAAGATACTGGGGGCAGGGGTTCAGAGAAAGTGTTAGAAAAATAATGGCTAAGACGTTTGCAAATTTGATGTAAGCTCTAACCCACGGAGGCAGGAGGCTCGAGGAGCCTCAAGCACCAGGATCCCAGCGCAGACGGCAGCCATCATGAGCGGGAAGAGACGGCAGTGGGGGCCGGGCGCCGTGCGCACGGGATGGGGATCGGGCGCAGCGGCAGGCCCGCGGGTGGCCGGGGGGGTAGGATCGGCTGAGGCAGCATGGGGTCGCGCACACGGTGTAACGGGAATAGGTCCCTGCAACCAAGGACACCCTGCGTGTCCTAGAAAGTGAGCCCAGGGCCCTGCAGACGTCCCACGGATCAGGCTTGTCACTCGTCCAAATCTGCTTTCCCTCTGTGTCACCCGGCGGCCTCCTAGGAAGCGGGGGGCAAGGGTGCGTTTTGCACGTTCCCCCCATGGCCAGACGCTTCACATGCTTCCCTCCCTTCTTGTCCGAAGCCATGGGGCTGTGGCTTGTCGTAAAAAATGCGGTTCTTGCTCTTTCTCCTACACACAGCCTTGTGGGGCGTGGAGGTCTAGGAGGACAGCTGTTTATCTCCCCTCCATCCCTACCGCCCGGGACTCTGCCGGCCGGCCGCTGTCCCCGCCGGTGGTCTTTCCTTCTGGTTGTATTTAAGGGCAAACCGCCGCAGGGGCCCTGTCTCCCCACAGGACGGTGAGTGTGGGTCTCTTGCTCTGAGCACCTGCTCCCTTGCACCCACGTCTTTGTGCCTGTGTAACGGAGTGTGTCCCTTCTCACATTCCTCGTCCCCCGGACTCCAGCCGGACGCATCTGAGGTCTGTCTGCTGTGATGGGGACACGGGAGCCGAGGCGGGGGCTTCCCGTGGGTCAGCTACGTGGCATGTGGCTGCCTGGAGAGAGACCTCACAGGTGGGCATCCTGGGAGCAGGCTGAGTCAGCACGGGGTGCCTGTTGGAGGAACCGAGGTGTGGAAGGTGAAGGACCTGCGCCCGAGCACACCTCCTCCAGGAAGCCTGCCCGTGGTGGTGTGGCATGGGGCCCCAAGGTTCAGACTGGAGCCACGGCAAACTGCTCAGCGAAACAGGTGGCCGCCACGGGGCCCGCAGAGGGTCACCGCCCATGGCAGGCCAGACTCCGGCAAGCACCTCCCCCCCAGGGGCCGGTTCCGCAGGCCCAGACCCAGGCGTCATGCACACAGGCCTCGAGGGCAGCACCGAACGGCTCGGGTTGGGGTGGGCGTGGCCACCAATCCTCCCCGTCCCCCCAAAAGGCCACCTGAAGCCCAAGAATGTAACATTTACCAGGACTGACTTAAAGTCGATTGCCAATAAAATTAATTTCTATTATTTCCTATAATATAATTCCTAAATTCTGAAGAGTACCCTTAAAAATTGCTTAAGTTCCTGACAGCTAACTTTGCTCGTCGAACCCAAGAGAAAACAGCACCCCAGGCCCGTTTCGAGAGCCGGCGCCACCGGGGGCTTGTTGGGGAAACCGTCACAGCCCTCGCCACGTGGCTGCCCCGCCCGGCCGGACGCAGGTCTCTGGGAAGCCGCCCCTGCTTCCCCTCCCTGCCCTGACTCCCTTCCCGCCCTCTGCGGGAAGCCGGGCCACGGGCTCCCTGGGGTCTGCGTGGGCAGGGGACACCCTGGGACCTTCGGGACCTCAGAGGATGTGCCACTCTCTGCGCGCAGCAGTGAGCCCCTGCCAGGTCGTCCGGCGTCATGATCTCGGGCTTGCCCGGGGGGACGCAGGGGGACCCCAGCCTCTCCCTGAGCCGCGGACAGGCCCTCAGCTGGGCTGGATGGCGCGGTGCTGGCCTCTGCCACCTCCGGTGTCCCCTCCAGAGACTAGCGATCCTGGAGATAGCATGGGCCCGCTCCCCCCTTGTCGGTGGACATGGCGGCCACACCACCCTGGGCCTGGGGGCTCCCCGGGGCGTCCCCCCAGGACAGCAGATTTTGGCCGCCGCATGGCAGCGAGTACGAGAGTTTGAAGTTCTGCAGGTCTGACCCCCAGGCTGGGGCCTTGAAAGAGGGGGGCTGCTGGGTAGAGCCGTTGGCCAGTGTGGGCTCCTGCGTGGGCTCCTGCGTGGGCTCCGGGGTTCCTGCAGAGCAAAGGAAGCCAAGTGAACGCCAGGGGCAGGCGTGCGGAGGGCCCGCCCGGCCGGTGAGGCAGGGAGCAGGCAGCCCTTCGCCAGGACGGCCAAGGTGGGGCAGCCGGTGCGGCGAGTCCTGACCTCTCGCCGGGCGGGGGGGGGGGGTCGGGCTGCACGGGACCCCTGCATCGCACACAGCGCTCACGAGCACCCTCCTCCCCAGCGAGGCTCCCTCCTGCCCGCCCCCACCGCACGGTGAGGGGCTGCCGGGGCTGGGCAGGACCGCAGATGCCCACACAGGGCACCTTCCGCGAGAAACACCCCCCGTGGGCCCGTGTGGAGCGCACAGGTGCCCACCCACAAGAATCCGAGACGAGGACCTCGCAGGCCAGGGCCCCTGTGTGTCCTCCCGAGAACACGCGGGTGTTTTCCCTCTGTTCCCGCAGGAGCCGGGTGCTCCCCTCCCCAAGCCTGCCCTGGTCCAGTTGCTGCCTCGTGGGGGCGTCCCCAGAGGGCCTCCTGTGGAGGGCATCTTAGCGGCGCGCACCAGCACCACCCCGGGCCCAGCCTCCGCATTCCTGGCAGGACCGACTCCTGCGCCCCTGACGGGACATCGGGCCACCACGAAGTTCCCCGACGACGGGACAGCCGCGCTCTCTTCCTGTTGCGGCGAGCGGGCCCTCTCCGTGCGCTGCCCGTGCAGCGTCGGTCATTCATTTTCTCATGGGGTCATTCTGGACCCTAGTCCTGTGTCAGTTACAGACACGACTTACGAACATGTCTCTGGTTTGGGGCGCGACCCTGCACTTTTCGACGGCGCCTGACTCCCCAGAAGTCCCTCATTTCCAGGTGAACTTACGTCTTCCTGTGCGGTCGGTGCCGTCCCGAGTATCTCACGCAGCGAGCCCTCAGACACCGGGAGGACATCGAGCTACTCCCCAATATTATCTTCCCGTTTTCACAGCTGTCCCTTCCCGCACACGCCTTCGGGCCCCGTGAGGTCCATTTGTGTAAACGGTATGAGGAAGGGCTCGAACGCCGTCCGCTCTCCCTGTGAGCGCCCGCCCCTGCTGCTCCGGCTGCCTCTGCCAGGAGCTGAGCGTCTGCGCGGACGAGCTCGGGCTCGGAGGCCTCCACGCTGGCCCCGAGGGGACCCCGGGACGGCGGTCAGGTCGGCTTTCACCAACAAGCTTCCCAGAAGCGCGCGGCTCGCCGTCCCGAACGGCCCTTCTTCTCAGGGCTCTTGACCCCCGGCAATTCCGTACACATTTCGGCAGCAGCGTCTCCAGCGGGCCCAGGCCCCACCGCGTCCACTCCACGAGCGGGTCCGCGTCCGCATGCCTTCGGGCTCCTCCAGGGCCCTAGGTCGAGCCCGTCTCTCCGCAAGCTTGCGTGTCTCCTGCTTGGTCTCTTCCTGGGGACCTCAGTTCTCAAACACCGTTGAAAATGGCCTGTTCCCATTCCCCAGCACTCCTTACCGACGTGGAAACGCCTACTCCCCCTTCGCCCCAAGATGCGCACCAGCTGGGAGGACAGCCCCCCGCGGAGGCTTCCCTCGGGATGAGTGAGGTTGACGATCTCCCCTGGAAGGGGCTCTGTCTTGAGTCACTGGATGTTCGAAAACCTGCCTTCCCTTTGCCTCTGGTGTTTGCTGGTTGACGACGGCCTATCTAGAAGGTGACCTGCCACGCCCGGGCTTGACGGACTCCAAGAGCTGCAGCTCCGGAAACACCTCCCCCCGCCCCGGGTCCCCAGTCCCCGCGTGGACCCCAGCCCCGCCTTGTACACGGTCGTCCGCGTTCTGCTCCTGCCTTTGTGCGCCGGGTGACCCCCAGCTGTGGGCTGACGGACGACGGGCCGCAGACTCTCCGCGAATGGGTGAGCCTCAGTGGCCCTCGGTTTCTTCCGCTCGTTCTCAGATACGCTCGTCAGGTAGACGACAGTTTTCTCTTCTCTTCACGTGTTTCACTTTGCCTTTTGTCCCCAAAACAAAGACCACAGTTACTTTGCGATTGGCCTGCGAGCTGGGCACCCTCGTGTGTCGGACTCTGCCGTGGCCTTGGCTTTCCCGAGGGCCCCACCGTGTGCAGGGAGAAGGGCTCCTTTCTTCCTCGCTCCCAGCACCGGCGGTGACAGCCCCGCATCGCCCCAAGTGAACCGACAGCCTGAGGAGTTTGGGGGAGTCTGTCCTCCCAAGCCATTGTCAGAGGATTTTCTCGGCTCCTCTCACCCCCAGCTTTGAGATGGCTCATTACTCTGGCATCCCGCGGGGACGGAGAACCGGCTTCCTTCTGGTTCGCCGCCACGATGCGGCTATAGCCATCGTTACGGCTAAGTTCTAGGCCTCCCGTTCTGGCTGTGCTCGGAGCTTGGTCATCTCTGTCCCTCCTGGAAAGCTGTGAAAATCAAGCCCCCCAGGGAAGCGGTGCCCACAGGGTCTCCTCTGGGTTTCTCTTTGCCTCTGTCCCTGGCCTGAGGACCCCCGGCCTCTCCGCTGTCCCCGAGCCCCCACACCCCGCCGTGCGGCGTGCGCACCCTTGACAGTGTAGTTGGACCAGGTGCGGGACCTGCGGCCCAGGGCCCCCATCACACCTGTTTTACAAACACCTGTTTGTAATTCGTGACCCTTAAGTCCGACTCGAGTCCCTCTGGAATCACATCCGGATCAAGCCCACCCTCTCAGCCTCCTGTTGGGGAAACGGGAACCGCTGACTCGCCGCCAGCGGCGTGGGGAAGGGCGGGCGGACTTAGGCACGGGGCTCTGAAGGGAGGTGTTGCCTGGGCGCGGGTTTCTTGGACGAGGAGATGCCATTTGGGGAGCACCGTGCAAGGACCCCATGTGCGAACAACGACGCCCCTGGCAGACAGCGCGGGCGGCCGGGTTGGAGCCTCCGCAGGTCACGCCGGGCCTTCGGCTCCGACTGGCCATGGGCCTCGCTCTGCATGCCTGTTAGACTGCGGCTGCCGCTCCTCCGGGCCGCGGCTCAGACTGGCGGCCACGCGGCCACCCGGGCTCCCGCCCCACCGCGCGGCCTGCGGCCTTGCGGCAGGCACGGTAGGTAACAGGCGAGCGCTGGACCTTGTCTGCAGACCCTCTCCGTGAGCTCAAGCTTGTCCTCTGTGTCACGGACAACACGGTGTCCCAGCCCCCTGTTGCTGATTTCTCCCTTTTTCTCTCCCCGGGGGAATCTTTAACTCTGGAGCGTCCACAGCTGAGTAGATCCCGACACCCAGGCTGTGAGGTGTCTCACCTTCCTCTCGCTCAGGCGGCCCTAGGTCTCGCTGCAGAGCCCTTGAGACCTGCAGAGAGAGGAGTAACAGGGAATAAGGGCATGACTTCTGTCGCGCTGCCAGAGCTCTGCCCCAACGGGCTCCGGGACGCGGCCCATCACCTCGCCACCTGGGTCCGGAGCACTGACTTTGGTGGGGGCTGTCGACCCGACCCCACGGGAGGGATGTCAGCTTCTCCCTCTGCACGCACATCACCATGGAGACAAGTGGTGTCTGACGAGTGGGAAGGTCTCATGGGGGCTGAGGGGGCCCACTTGGACCCCCAGCATGAGGAAGGGGCAACAAGGACACAGCCCAGGCCACCCCTTGCCTGGCACCTTCCCCTTACAACACTGATTGCTGGTGGAAAGTCCTGGTGACCCAGGAGCCCCGAGCGTCTTCACATCACTGCCTGAGAGCAGGAGGCGTATTCCTTGTCCTGGTGCCGCCCGGCTGGACGACAGGTGACTTATCACCCCATTCAGTGGGCTGGCCTATAGGAGGGGGGATCACGGGTCTCGCCAAGGGGCAGGGCTCATCCTAACGCTCAGGGCTGCATGTGGCAGGGACCAGGCACTGGGGCTCTGCACAACCTCCCCTTGGAGGTGTTGAAAGTCCCCCAAGGACAGATGTTTCTGGGACACTTCTACATCGGGAGCGTGCCTCCCTGAGCCAGCACTTGAGATGTGCAGTCAAGATACAAACTGATGCTTGGATGAGTAAAGACACAGCTTCATAGGAAACAGAAGGGAAGCCCTTATAGATGAAGACCGACCATCCCTGAAGAGGAGGAAGCGAACGGGAACAGACTGGAACGCCGAGCTTTGAGGAGCTGTGGGGGCAGAGAGGCCCCCGGGATCCACCTAGAGGCAGTGATGAGGGCTGAGTGGGGACAGGGCGCTGAAGGCTCACTGGGGGCCCCACAGGCTAAGCAACCGGGTGGGTGGCTGCTGCCGTCCAACTTCCCAGTCCACAGGTGACAGGAGGGTGTCCACCAAAGACAGCTGCAGAATGGGCAGCCATCCCGGTGGAGGAGGGGACGGGGATCAGGAAATCAAGGTGACTGAGGTATCACTGAAGATATAGGGATTACACTATTGGTTTAAAACGAAAGCAAAAGCAGCCAGAGCTGGGTGGTGGGATGGCGAAGGGCTACAGGGTAGAGATCCGTGAGGAGTGTGGTGACGGCCGTGTCGGCGGAAACGTCAGCAGCCTTCACCCGAGGACACAGTGCTGGTGCAGGAAGCACAAGGGATCCAACCTCCTCGGAAGAAGCCACGATGCTCAGGGGAGCCATCGGGGCCAGCTCCTCCAGACTCCGGAACTGGACCAGAACTGTGACAACACGCAGCAGCAGGGAAGGGATGCTCCCCGTGCCTCCTAAGTGAGCGGTGTGTGCAAGCCATCGACCACCCACCCTCAGTCCCACTGTGGCTGCTGGAGGACAGCCCTTGTTCCTGGAGCAGCTAATGTCTGGGCAGCCAGCAGGAATTCCGTACTCCAAAACTTGGGCGTGGTGCCTTTTGGTTGGTCTATTCATGGCCTTGGGGGCCAGCACAGGTGTTCTCTTGTCCTGGCCACCTTGGCAGTGGTAGCTCCCTTTGGGAGCATCTGCTGGAACATTTATTCCCCCTGTTTGCAGCCTGACATTTAAGGAAATTACTGGCTGACCACACAGATAATCAGAGAAATTTCACAACAGGCAATACAGACTTAGTAGCATCACAATCTGATAATTCAAACACCTACAATCCCCAAGCAGTGGGAGAATCTGGTGTCCAGATTTGCCACATTATAATACTCAGAATATCCAGTTCTCAACAAAAAAATAATGAAACAAAGAAATAGGGAAAATATGGCCCATTCAAAGGAGAAAAAGAATTTGACAGAATTTGACAGAAAAAGCCCCGACATTTAATAGTCAAGAATATTACATTAGCTGTCTTAAACATGCTCAATGAGCCAAGGCAAAGAATGAAAGGAAATCGGGAAAATATTGAATAAACAGAAAGTGTATCAATAAAGAGATAGGAACTACAAAAAGGAAGCAAACAGAAATTCTACCACTGATAAGTGTGAAAATAAAAATTCACTGCGGAGATCACCACATTTGAGCAGAAGAAAGGATCAGTGAGCTCGAAGACAAATGAAATTATCCAGTCTGGGGACCAGGGAGAGAATGGAATGAAGGAACATGCACAGTGCCTGGTTGATTTAAGGTCCCAAAGGAGAAGAGAGGGGGCAGAGGGGAAAATATCTGAAGAAACGCTTGCTACACACGTCCCAAATGTGATGGAAGGTATGGATCTACACATCCAAGATGCTCAACTAAGTCCAAGCAGGAAAAACTCAGAAGGGTTTGTCCAGAGGAGGCGCAGCACTGCCGGACTCTCAGAAACCCAAGAGAAGACTCTGAAAGCAGAGAGAGAGAAATGGTTTGTCTTGTACAAGGAGCCTCAATAAGATCAATGGCTGTGTTCCCATCAGAAATCAGGGAAGCCAGAGGGCACATTTAAAGTCCTGCAAGGAAAATAAAATCTGCCAACCAAGAATTCTAAATATAACAAAATGATCTTTTGAGGATAAAGGAGAAATTAAAACATTCTTGGATAAACAAAAGCTGAGGGAATGCAGGACCCACAGACCTTCCCTATTAGAAATACTAAAGAGAGCTTTTGGGGCTAAAATGGGGGCTTTACACAGTAGAAGAGATAAAGAACTGGTAAAGACAACCACACAGGTTAGTAAATGATCCAGGATTGTTGTACTGGGAGTTTGTAGCTCCTCCTCTTCTCTATGTGATTTAAAAGACATATTCATACAATAATTATAAATCTCTCCTAATAGGCACACAATGTGTAAAGATGTAATCTGTGACATTAGCAATATGGAGGGAAAGGGATGGAGATGTATAGAACTGGAGTATTTGTATGGTATTGAAATTAAGTTGGTATGATTCAACCTGGACTCTTATAAATTTAAGATGTTAATTATAATCCCCAAGATAACCAGTAGGAAGACAATTAAAAAATATAAGAAGGAAAGAAGACAGGTATAAAAATGAAACAGTATGCAAATCCAACTAAATACAAAAAAGGCAGTAGTGAAAGCACTGTGGAATTAAAAAAAAATGAGGCATACAGAATACAGATCGCTGGGGAAAAGAGGGTCCACTCAATGTTTAGTGAACGGAGCTGGGATAACAGAAACCCACATGGAAGAGAGGAAGCTGGATCCCTACCTCACACCAAACACACCAGTGAACCAGAGAGAACACACGTCTCAAAATTCAATGCTGAAAACTTGTAGTAGAAAGTACAGACGACTCTCGAGATGCTTAGATTAAAGGTCAATCAAGACCAGAAAGCGTTATCATGAAATATGTCTACGTCTGAGTAAATTGAAAGCTATGGCTCTGACTCATCAAACGTCTGGTTAAAGTAAGCATGGAGTCAAGTTGCTCTGTGACACTCTATCTGTAATGCACCCAGCTAATGAGGGGTTTGTATCAAGAATATATAGAGAATTCAAACAAATCTATAAAAAAAGCAGAAAGGGCTGGACAGAAACCTGGGCAAGGACAAGAGCATGCACTTCCTGTGGGAGGAAACTTACATGGGAAGTGCACGGTCAGCACCGTCAGTCAGGGGGAAAGTCTGGGAGGGACCGGAAGCCAGCAGTGGGCACCACGGGATTGGTGGCCCCAGGTGCTGAGGAGGATATGGACCAACTGGGTTTCATATACGCTTCCGTGGGAGTGCAGACTGTGCACCCTATATAGAAAAGCCCCTGGCCTTATCACACAGACTTGCTGCTGGTTACAGAGACCCGAACAGGGGTGTCCGTCCTGCATGCCCACAGCAGAGGGGATGAGCGAGTGTGGGGCGAGAAGCATCACAGAAGGCAGGCAAGTGGACCCAGAAGCACAGACACAGAACGACCATCTAGACTACTAAGCAGTGAATGAAAAGATGATTCCCCCAAATTCCAAACATCACAGACACACTTTTTCCCTTCTGTGAAATAAAGAGTAGCCAATGAATTGCATGTGTGTATTTTCTAGGAACAGGTATGATCTTGAAATGCAGAAGTAAGGGGGAAACACAGGAACGAAGAGCATGGCTGCAGACATAGACCACATCAGGACATTTTCTTGGCTGGTTGGTGCTTCGTCTGACACCAAAGATAGAATACAGAGTAAATTTAGAAAGCAGGTCATACATAGATCAGTGATGAGTCTGTGTCCCAGACGAGATCATGACTAATACGCACCAAGGTCTAAAACAAGGCATTGGGGTGGGCTAGCGTTTACTGAGCACCAGTCCAGGCTGAACACCGGGCAGCAGTGCTCACTGCCCCCCACCGAGTCCTTGCACGTCTCGCTCCGGGAAGTGACATCCGAACCTCCTGGGGACCCAGGGACTCGGCGGGGGGCGGTTAAGAACCTTACTCCGGGGTGCGGAACCAGTAATGTCTCCACATCAGAAGGGCCCAAAGACCAAGTTCACCTTAGGGGGCCCATTCCTTTGTAAGCACTCTGCAGAGAGCTACAGGCCTGGGGTCACCCACAGAGACGTGGGCCTGGCATGAAGCAGGGCACACAGGGCGCAGGATCACATGTGAGTTCTGGACCAAGCCTGACGTGAGGAGAAGGCCCCAGGCTGCACTGAGGTGTGGACTCGGTGACCGCGCATGGCCATCTGAGTCCGGGGTCTGAGTTCCCTTGGTTGGGAGCGAGCTCGCTGAGCTCAAAGACAAGGGTTCAAGAGCATTGTCCTGACCCTTGGGCCTCCCTGGCTGGGGGGCCACACCCTTGGCGCCTCGGCGCACGAGCGCAATGAGTCTTCAGAATACAGTGCTGACCCCAGCTGTGGGGGCCCAAGCCCTGTGGCGCGCTCTCACCCCACATCTGAGATGGGTCATCCGCAGCCCCGGGCTCACCTTCAGTGACAGGGCACTCCCAGGGCCGGCGGTGGTGGTGGCGGAGCTCACACCTGAGGACCTGGACAGCGACAGGAGCACTTTCTGCCTGGGTCTGCTAGGGCGGGACAGAAAGGAGAAACACGTCACCAAGGAGGCCTTCACCCTGTGGGTGAGCACGCGGGGCGAGCAGGACGTCCCCCTGCGAGGGTGCCCTCTTGTCTGGGGTCTCGGGAACAGGCAGAGCCTGGGAGGCTGTGGGAGGGGCTGGGGGAGTCAGGCCGGAGGCTCCTGTGGGGAGCTCCCTACGCTTTCACCGCCCACAGAAAAGGAAAACCAAGTCCCTGCGTGAAAAGCCTTTAACACCGACAGAAGGAGCTTTGTCCGCGGGGCAGGTCCTCCTGACTTGTGTTCATTCTGTCGGGCCGGTTTCCACACAGTCCGCGAACAGAGCATCCCAGACAGAGAAGCAAACCCGCAGGCCCGTCAGGCCATCAGGAGGAGACCGCACGACCTCCCAACACGCGCCCACGAAGGGTGCCCCCTCTGTTCTCCTGGGTGTTCTCCACTGGCCTGGCCTCTAGCCCCGAGACCACACCTGCTACGGCCGGTGAGGCCCACGGAGCAGGGGCGGGGGTGGGGCGGTCTCCAGTGCTGACTGGTCTCCTGGATCCAAACCGGTAAGTCACCACAGAAACATTCGGCGCAACAAGAAAGTACTAATAGTGTTCTAGTTGCCCCCGGAGCCAGGGCTGCCGGGTCGGACACAGGAAGCCAGCTGGGTACAGGACGACGCCTGTACCATCCAGGGGGCTTCAGGGGCCCCAGGGGAACCTGCACCAGTTCCCACGGGTACCATGTGTGAGTCTGTCTTCCGAGCAAGAGGGCAGCCTCCCTCACGTCCCCTCCAGTATCCTGTCCTCATCCCTGTCCGCGCCCCCAGCACGGCCCGCTGACTCCATCAGTCCCATGCCCTTCGTGGTCGCAGCAAGGCCCCCCCACAGGAGGCTGGGCCGGGGCTGTGGCAGCAGGGGTGTGGGAGAGCAGGGGGCAGTGCAGGGGGAGGGGCAGGGTGCTTCCCTGGGTGACGCCTCTCCCACACCCTGCTCAGCAGGTGGGGGCCGGGCCAGGCTCAGGGGGTCCAGAGCGAGACCTGTGTGTCTCCGTGTTTGGTGGGTGAGAGTCAAGGAAATGCTTTGTCCTTTTTCATTTTATTTTAAGTCGCATTCGATGGCGCTGGAGGAAAGACGCGAGATCTCCAGACCAGCCAGGACAGTGCTTCCCAGCGCTGTCCCCTCAAGGACAAAGGGAGCCCGCGCTGGTGGTGGGCTGGGGTGACTGGTGTGGAGAGACCCAGCCCTCACTCACGGTTGCAGCGTGACCCCCTCCTGTTGCTCAGTATTGCAGGGGAAGGCAGCCTGTCCTGCTGCGGTCGGTCATGGGGACAGAAGTCCCCTGATCTCACCCTTTACCAGACCACGATCTGTCCGGAGCCACTTTCGCGCCTGCAGCAGAGGGTTGAACGGCCATGTGCCCTGGGGACCTGTGTGCGCAGCTGCGGGTACCGACTTCGAAGCCCCGCAAAGACCAAGGGGCCAAAGGACAAGCCCAGCCGTGGCAACACGACAAGGGCCTGCGCCCTCCGCCCTCTGCCCGCTGCCCAGCTCACGTGTGAAGAACAGCGGACCCCGCTGGGGCTTGTCACCAGCTCCCGTCGCAGGAGATGCCGCTGAGGAGCGCCGCCCTAACTCTGCATGTGAAGCCAGTGTGATGAGCGGCCCGAGAGGCTATCCACGCCTGTGACCTTGGGGACACAGCATTGCCGCCCAGTCCCTGACCACAGCACCATGGGGCCTTCCACCAGAGCCTGCTTCCTCGGGAACGGCAGGTCGGACGGGCACGCGGCTGTTTTCGGTCGGAAGACACTGTCCAGGACGCTCCCACACTCACCCAAGGGCAGGGGACGTCAGCTTTGTTGTCTGAGTCCTGTGAGGGTGTGAATGATAATTTGCGACGTGAGAAACAGAGGAGTGCTTGACGCAGAGCTCACTCTCAAAACCCAAGTCATCAAATGCTCATTGGGGGTCCAGGGAAGGGGTCAGTGTGGGAAAGCGCCTCCCTCCTCGCCCTGGGCCCCCGCCTCACCCTGAGCCCTCCTGCTTCTCACCCGGCGCCCCGACACCTGGGCACCCTGAGTGCACCCGCGTTGGCGATGGGGTTCGTACAGAGGGTACATGTTAAGTGAGGTCACCAGGCGGCCCTGACCTTGGTGACGGCTCTGCGTGTGAGGCGGCAGCGGCAGGGACGGAGGCGCACAGAGAAAGGGCTCTTCGAGGACGCAGGTGGGGCGTGGAGGACAGAGGCATCAGGAGGGCCCAACCCTGACGACACCCGGGTCTCAGACTTCCGGCCTCCAGACTGGGAGATCTGGGGTTTGTCACTTAAGGCACCATCTGTGTCCGCGGCGACGTACGTGACTCTGTTGGTCAGCACTGACGGGCTCTGTCGGCCTTGTGCGGCGTCATTCTAGTGGGGGCAAGGCCCTCCTGCTGCGGGTGCCGACTGCCGTCCCGCACCTGGAACGATGCTGAACATCGTTTCACTGGGTGTGTTTAACTCTAAGCCTTTTGATGAAGTCCAGAGCACCATGTTTCTTTTCCTTCTTTTTAAATTTTAAAATAATTTCAGATGTTATTTCATATATTTTCACTCTAAGAATCAGGTGAATATACTTAACCCTTTGCAAAGTAGAGAAAACTCAAACTTACCCAGAGTTCCATCATCCAAATGCGTTTCTCAGCATATCCCGTCAATCTGTATTTCCCCATTTGTAGGATTTGTTTTGTTTTATACAATTGTAGATTTGCCATAAATGTAATTTCATACTGCTTTTCCCCACTTGTTATATCATAAGTATTTAAACATTGTTGTTAAAGAGGCGCCTGGGGGGCTCCGTCGGTGAAGCCTCTGCCTTCAGCTCAGGTCATGATCTCAGGGTCCTGGGTGGGGCTCCTGCCCAGCGGGGAGTTGGCTTGGTCCTCTTCCCCTGCCCACTTGCAAGATCTCTCTCTCCCCAGGCAGCAATGAAACCTTTTGAAGAACTCATTACGCAGCCGGACTCTCCAGTGGCTGCATCGTCCTTCCAAGTCAGACATTCGGCCTATGCTGCTTAATGACTCACTTGATTTTGTATTTTTGATTGTTACAGATGTTTTGTTATTATAAACAATGTGATAGTGAACACCTCTGCATAAAGCTTTGCCCACATTTTTTTTATTAACATATAATGTGTCATTAGTCCCAGGGGTACAGGTCTGTGATTCACCAGTCTTACACACGTCACAGCACTCGCTATAGCACGTGCCCTCCCCAGTATCCATGCCCCAGCCACCCCATCCCTACCCCCAGCCCCCAGAAACTCTCCATTTGTCTCCTGAGATTAAAAGTCTCTTATGGTTTGTCTCGCTCTCTCTCTGGTTTCATCTTGTTTCATTTTCCCCTCCCTTACCCTATGATCCTCTGTCTTCTCAAATTCCTCATATCAGTGACACTTGTCTTTCTCTGATTGACTTATTTCACTCAGCCTAATACCCTCTAGTTCCAACCACGTCATTGCAAATGGCAAGATTTCATTCCTTTTGATGGCTGCATAGTATTCCATTGTATATATATACCACATCTTCTTTATCCGTTCATCTGTTGATGGACATCTAGGTTCTTTCCACAGTTTGGCTATTGTAGACTTTGCTGCTATAAACATTCGGGTGCACGTGCCCCTTTGGATCACTACATTTACATCTTTAGTGTAAATACCCAGTAGTGTGATTGCTGGTTTGTAGGGCAGCTCTATTTTCAACTTTTTGAGGAACATCCATGCTGTTTTCCAGAGTGGCTGCACCCGCTTGCATTCCCACCAACAGTGTAGGAGGGTTCCCCTTTCTCCGCATCCTCGCCAGCATCAGTCATTTCCTGAGTGGTTAATTTTAGCCATTCTGACTGCTGTGAGGTGGTATCTCATTGTGGTTTTGATTTGTATTTCCCTGATGCCGAGTGATGTGGAGCACTTTTTCATGTGTCTGTTGGCCATCTGGATGTCTTCTCTGCAGAAATGTCTGTTCATGTCCTCTGCCCATTTCTTGATTGGATTATTTGTTTTTTGGGCATTGAGTTTGAGAAGTTCTTTATAGATTTTGGATACTAGCCCTTTATCTGATATGTCATTTGCAAATATCTTCTCCCATTCTGTCAGTTGTCTTTTGGTTTTGTTAACTGTTTCCTTTGCTTTGAAAAAGCTTTTGACCTTGATGAAGTCCCAATAGTTCATTTTTGCCCTTGCTTCCCTTGTCTTTGGTGATGTTCCTAGGAAGAAGTTGCTGCAGCTGAGGTCCGAAGAGGTTGCTGCCTGTGTTCTCCTCAAGGATTTTGATGGATTCATTTTGCACACTGAGGTCTTTCATCCATTTTGAGTCTATTTTTGTGTGTGCTGTAAGGAAATGGCCTGGTTTCATTCTTCTCTGCATGGGGCCTTCCAATTTTCCCAACACCATTTGTTGAAGAGACTGTCTTTTTCCCATCAGACATTCTTTCCTGCTTTGTTGAAGATTAGTTGACCATAGAGTTGAGGGTCCATTTCTCTAATTCTGTGCCATTGATCTATGTGTCTGTTTTTGTGCCAGTACCATGCTGTCTTGATGATGACAGCTTTGTAATAGAGCTTGAAGTCTGGAATTGTGATGCCACCAACTTTGCTTTTCTTTTTCAACATTTTTCTGGCTATTCAGGTCTTTTCTGGTTCCATACAAATTTTAGGATTATTTGTTCCATTTCTGTAACAAAAATTTATGGTACTTTGATAGGGATTGCATTAAATGTGTAGACCATTCTAGGAAGCATAGACATTTGCCCAATATTTCTTCCAATCCATAAGCATGGAATGTTTTTTTTCCATTTCTTTGTGTCTTCCTAGATTTCCTTCATAAGAACATTATAGTTTTCTGAATACAGATTCTTTGCTCTATTGGTTAGGTTTATTCCTAGGTATCTTATGGTTTTGGGTGTAATTGTAAATGGGATCGACTCCTTAATTTCTCTTTATTCTGTCTAGTTATTGGTGTAGAGGAATGCAACTGATTTCTGTGCATTGATTTTATATACTGACATTTTACTGAATTCCTGTATGAGTTCTAGCAGATTTGGAGTGGAGTCTTTTGGATTTTCCACGGAAAGAATCATATCATCTGCAAAGAGTGAGAGTTTAACTTCTTCTTTGCCAATTTGGATGTCTATTATTTCTTTTTGTTGTCTGATGGCTGAGGCTAGGACTTTTAGTATTATGTTGAATAGCAGTGGTGATAATGGACATCCTTGCCATTTTCCTGACCTTAGGGGAAAAGCTCTCAGTTTTTCCCCATTGAGAATGATATTCACGGTGGGTTTTTCATAGATGGCTTTGATGATATTGAGATATGTTCCCTCTATCCCTACACTGTGAAAAGTTTTGATCAAGAAAGGATGCTGTACTCTGTCAGGTGCTTTTTCAGTATCTCTTGAGAGTATCATATGGTTCTTGCTCTTTCTTTTTTTAATGTATTGTATCTCATTGATTTGTGGATGTTGAACCAACCTTTCAGCCCTGGAATAAATCCCACTTGGGCATGGTGAATAATCCTTTTAATGTACTGTTGGATCCTATTGGCTAGTGTTTTGGTGAGAATGTTTGCATCCATGTTCATTGGGGATATTGGTCTGTAATTCTCGTTTTTGATGGGGTCTTTGTCTGCTTTTGGGATCAGGGTAATGCTGGCCTCATAAAATGAGTTTGGAAGTTTTCCTCCCATTTCTATTTTTTGGAACAATTTCAGAAGAATAGGCACTAATTCTTCTTTAAATGTTTGGTAGAATTCCCCCTGGGAAGCCATCTGGCCTGGGTTCTTGTTTTTTTGGAGAATTTTCATTACTGCTTCAATTTCCTTGTTGGATCTCTTCAGATTTTCTATTTCTTCCTGGTTCATTTTTGGTAGTTTATACATTTCTAGGAATGTATCCATTTCTTCCAAATTGTCTAATTTGTTGGCATATAGTTGCTCATAATATGTTCTTATAATTGTTTATATTTCTTTGGTGTTGGTGTGATCTCTCCTCTTTCATTCATGATTTTATTAATTTGGGTCCTTTTCTTTTCTTTTCTTTTGGATAAGTCTGGCCAGGGGTTTATCAACCTTATTCCTTCAAAGAACCAGTTCCTAGTTTTGTTGATTTGTTCTACTGGTTTTTTGTTTTTGTTTTTGTTTTTTTTTTTTTTGGTTTCTATTTCATTGATTTCTGCTCTGATCTTTATGATTTCTCTTTTCCTGCAGGGTTTAGGCTTTCTTTGCAGTTCTTTCTCCAGCTCCTTTAGGTGTAGGGTTAGGTTGTGTACTTGAGACCTTTCTTGTTTCTTGAGAAAGGCTTATATCACTATATGCTTTACTCTCATGACCACCTTTGCTGTGTCCCAAAGATTTTGAACCATGGTGTTTTCATTATCATTTGTTTCCATGAATTTTTAAAATTCTTCTTTAATTTTCTGGTTGACCCATTCATTCCTTAGTAGGCTGCTCTTTAGCCTCCATGTATTTGGGTTCTTCCCAATTTTCCTCTAGTGATTGAGTTCAAGTTTCAAAGCATTGTGGACTGAAAATATTCAAGGAATGATTCCAGTCTTTTGGTACCAGTTGAGACCTGATTTGTGACCCAAGACATGATCTGTTCTGGAAAATGTTCCATGTGCGCTAGAGAAGAAGGTGTGTTCTGTTGCTTTGGAATGGAATATTCTGAATATATCTGTGATGTCCGTCTGCTTTGCCCACATTTATAATTGACTCCTTCAGGTAATAATATTATACAACTGAGTGGTTCCTAAGTTATCTTCATTTAATCCTTACAAAATCCCTATAGGGAGATAATTTTGTTGTCCCCTTTAGAGGAGGAAACCAGCACAGACAAATGAAGTTCCCTGCTTAAGGTTATGGGCAGAGCCATGTTGAATCCAGGAATCCTGCATTCTCAGGAGCACAATTCCTGGGTCAAAAGTTCATTAATAGATTTACCTGAAGGAAGACTTTAAAAAAAAAACAAACCTATCATCATGTACATCATGGCAACTGCACATCAAATTTGCTAAGAGAGTAGATCTTAAGCATTCTCACACATACATACAGGAAAGGCAACTATGTGAGATGATGATATGTTAATTTGACATTTCACAATAATTACATATACTATATACCATATAGTGCTTTTGGTATCATATCAAAGAAAACTTTGCCTAACACAAAATCACAATTTATCATTTCTTCTAGAAGTGTTAAAATTTTACCTCCCAAATTCAGGTGTATGATCAGTTTTGAGTTACTTATATAGTTGAAGTATGGTATTAAGTTATTTTTATTTCAAGATGGCTATCCAGTTGTTTCAATACCATTGTTGAAAGTATCATTTTTCCCTAATGAATTGTCTTAGCACCTTTGTTTAAAATCAATTGACCAAAAATGTAAAGGCTTATTTCTAGAATTTTTACTCTATTCCACTGACTTGTCTATCCTTATGCCAGTACTACACTGTCCTGATTCCTGTATGTTTTTAGTAAATTTTGAAGTCAGGTTGTACAATTCTTGCAATTTTGTTCTCTTTTCAAAATTGTTCTGGCTACTCCAGGTCCTCTGAATTTCCACACACATTTCATGATCAACATGTTGGTTTCCTTTTTTAAAAAAAAATGGACCCTCTTGGGAATTCAGTAGGGATGTACTAAGTCTACATATTAGTTTGAGGAAAAAATGCTACCTTAACAATACTGAGTGATCCAATCAAAGAACATTTTATATCTCTTCATTTATTTTGAATGTCTTCAATTTCTCTCAGCAATGATTTGTAACTTTCAGTGTATAGATTTTACTCCAGGTTTGTTAAATTTATTATTTTTAATGTTACTGTTAGTGGAATACTTAATATTACCTTCAATTTAATTTTTGCCAAATATAGAAATATCATTGAACTTGCTATTTTTTTTAATAAGACAAAGTCAAAAGAGATTTTTTGGAGAGGGAAAGAGAGAACGAGAGAGAGGAGGGCAAAGGGAGAGGGAGAGAGAGAATCTTAATCAGGCTGCACACTCAGTGAGGAGCCTGATTCAGGGCTCAATCTGACAACCCTGAGATCATAATCTGAGCCGAAATTGAGGGCAGATGCTTAACAGACTGACCCACCCAGGCACCCCAAAAGAGATCTATTTTTTAACAACTGTTTTCATTCCAAATATGGTAAATTACATACAACATTTCTAGGCCAACTAACGCAACTGAAAAATTTCGACTTTGACCACAGCTGAAATGATTTGCTGTAGAGATGGCTGGAGGCACACGGAGGTTCCTAGGGCCAGATGGGGACAGTAACGGTTCTGAATAACACCGAAGATAAATGTCCCGGAGCTTACTGGAGAGCTCTTCCGCTGCTTCTTACAAAGCTATTTTATTACCAGTAGTTTCTTGCTTTGTTTTGTTTTAGAACCATGCTGTGATTAACACCGTTTAACTTTCTATTCTTTATTCCCTTTTTTTCATTTTATTTCACTGGTTGGAACTTTAGTACAATGTTAAATAAAAGTAGTGAGTGTAGACATCCTTGCCTTGGTCCCAGTCATAAGAGGGATAGTATTCAGTGTTTCACCAGGAAGTGCGTTGTATTTCATAGCTGTTCATTGTCAGAATGAAAATCTCTTCACTTCATTCCTAATTTGCTGAGAATATTTTTATCATGAATGAGAGTTTCTTTCTTTTTTGTTTTACATTTTTGTTTATTTGACAGAGAAGACACACAGGGAGAGGGAACACAAGCAGGGAGAGTAGGAGAGGGAGAATCAGACTTCCCACCAAGCAGGGAACCGGATGCGGGGCCGATCCTAGGACCCCAGGATCATGACCTGAGCCGAAGGCAGACGCCTAATGACTGAGCCACCCAGGTGCTCCTGAACGAGAGTTTCTTACTGGCAACTCCTTTTTCTTAATTGACATCATTATATTATTATTGTCCTTCACTGTTAACATTTTGTATAAGATCTACTGGTCTTCACATCGCCATGATATTTAACCATGTTGCTTGATCCAGTTTGCTAATATTTACTCAATGGTTTCTGTCTATATTTTCTGGAAGGATCTTGCTTCATTGTATTCTTTTGTGAGGACATTGTTTTGTTTTGGTATCAGGTTGAAACTGGCCTCACAGAACGGGTTTCCCTTCCTCTGTTTTGGAGAGAGCTTGTGTACAACTGCTATTATTTTTTTAATTAGAATAAAAATTTAGAATTCAACAGTGTAGCCACCAGGGCTGGGTGTTCTTATTTGTTCAGGTTTGCTCATCTGTGCAAACTGCCTGGAAAGGGAACTACCTCTCTTAAGTGAGGATGTGTTTTTCAACTTTGGAAGATTTAGAATTAGGTGTATGAATGTTTAAGAGGCCCAAGCCCATGCTGTCACTACTGTTGCATTAGAAAGCCCCATCTGCGTACTTGGTATTTACCTTCTTGGATGCCAAAGGGAATGTGTCCTCCTGGGTGTGCCGGGGTAGGGCTTGAGCTATTGAGGTCTCAAAGTTCTGACCACAGTTAGGAGGTGAGCCCAGCCTTATCCAATTTTTGGCATCAAAGTGGGAATGACGGTCTGTCTCAGATAATCCACAAAGGGGTTAAATGTGATGAGGGATCACAAGTGTCCAGCAGGGTGGCCATGAATGGTCAGGGCTGACTTGGGTTCCCGAGACAGGATGGGGATAAAGTGTCCCTGAGACTGCTCTACCATGCATTCTGGAGGTGAGCTCGAGAGCCAGACTTGGGAGAAGAGCACTTGAGCACATTCATCTGGACACACACTACAACTAGGTGGGACATGCGGTCAGTACCTGCCTGGTCATCGTGACTTTGCTCTTGAGCACTGTCCTTCCTGCCACTCAGAAGAAGCTGCATGGCACCCACCACCCAAGAAGGGATGGTACGGTGGGGTGCCAATGGAACGGAGTGCCACCACGGTCTCCAGGTATAGCAGGAGGCTGGATGGGAGTGAGTGGCGGGGAGGGGTCATGCCATATTGTGTTGGCCATGGTTTAAGCTGCGACTTGGCCAGTCACACCCACTCCCCACTGAAGACCGGCCTCCAGCATCTCCCACGTGGAACTCCGAGTCCAGGCTGCGAATGAATGGAGTGGGCTGTGCATGTTGACCTGGGAGAGGAGCAGGGAGCCGTCGCTGGGAGAGTAAGTGGACTGATGGGATCCTGGGGGACAGGCCAGAAGTCCACCAGGAGCCAGCTGCAGATGTGGACGCACATCACCCACGCCCACGCGATGCTTCTGCTCCAGTCACTCCCATGTTTCTACCATGTTTCTCTGCTCAAACCTGTGCCCCACAATTTAGAACTTTTGTGTCTTCACCTTACTTCCCTCACACTCCCCTCCCACCACTGTCCCTGTCGGAGCCGCATCCCAAAGAACGCTGTAAATACTTCCAACCAGCCAACCCTGCCCTCCCCTCAGTGCTTGTGGGGAGGCTTCAACCCTCCGTTGGCTCTTCCCCCTGTAGTTGAGGATCATGTGTGGTCGCCCCTCACCTACCGTTGGCCTCAAGTTCTCTGGGAACCCGGTAGAGGACAGCTGAAGGGAGAGCGTATCCGACAGCAGGCGCTCCTCGGACGTCACCCTGGTGGGATGGGGCAGGAGGAAGGGGAGACACACGTCAGCAAGAAAGGGCAGGCCGACAGCTGCCAACAGCCGCAGGCCACAGCATGCCGCGGGCCCCTTGCTGTGGTTTCTTCCACAGCCCCGCAGGCCGGCCGCACGCTGGGAGACCCCCCGCCCCCTGAGAGGAGGGGCTGCACCAGCAGCGGGGACCCCGAACGAGGACGGGCAGGGGGTGCTGTGCGCCCTGGGCCTCCACCACCACGCCGGGAGGGTGCGGCATTACATAGGAGCGCCCGCTGAGGGGCCCCGAGACACGAGGAACGAATGATTTGGAGACATCTAGCCCGGCACCGTGACTTGCAGGCTGAAGGGGACAGTGTGAGAAGACACGAGTTCTGTCAGTGTCCCGAAGGAGCCTACAAGTGCATTCCTCTCCAGCACCTCCCGACAGGAACGCAACCGCGGCCACACGTGGGCTGCTGTCCGGCGAGACGCCGGGCCCGGTGTCACCGTCCTGGGCCCGTGAGGTGGAGCAGGCGTCCGGAGCCCCTGCTCGGGCTCGCTGGCTGGGCGGCTACAGGACGGGCCCGGCGAGGGCTGGCAGGGTGGCGGTCCCGCACAGTTCTGGAAGCTGCAGATGTGAGGCCCCTCCCCTCTCTATTTCTCCCTTTCTGGTCCTTTCTGTGGGGCTGCCCGTGGAATGTGCTCCGGCAGGCACGTGGCCCGGAAGGAATTGTGTGAATGAGACAGGCCGATGGCTACCCCCAGACAGTGAAGCTTCTGCAAGCCCGACCCCGAGCTTCCTCTAAAACGAGCCTGCGATCAACATCGGTTGCGGAGTTACGACTCCATGAGCACCACAGCTGCTTACGCACAGCTCTGAGCACCAAGAGGTGTAGACGGCCCGGGTCTGCAGACGCGGGCTCTGGTCTGTGCAGTGGACGTGACCTGAAGGCTGCGGGCACACCCAGGCCCCCACCGGCCCCGCCCAGCACGAAGTCCCAGTTACCCTAGAAATGCTTCCCGCCGCAGAGAACGGCTGCCCAGGTGAGAGCGCCGGCCGCCTCCAGGGCTCTGTGAGGCTGTGCTCCCTGACACGTTAGTGCTCCCCTCCCCCGAGTTGCCCAGCTCTCCGGGCAGAGGCCAAACTGTGTCCTAGACCAGAAGATCCCAGTGATGAGAAACAGGGTACACCTTCCAGATGGGGCAGTGAGTTCAGGGTGCTTTCTTTTAACACGACAAGCCTCACAATACACGGAATTTTAAAGCAGGCCCCTAAAGAGGTAAACAACAGTGTTATAATTTTTTAAAAGAAAAAGTTATGTGTGTGATGCAGACGGAGACGCTCTGTGTGGGAGACTTGAAAGACGCCAGTCAAAACGCCAGTAGCGGACGCTGGCGGGCAGAGGGGAGGAATGGCTCCTGGCTGCACGCGGGGCGTATTTGTAAGTTCCAAATTTTCCATAATAAATACTCAATGTGGCAATCTGAAAAAATTTTAAGGTGGAAATTTATGATCCTGGTGCACTAATTTTCACTTATTCTCGCTGGAAAGGGACAAAATAGGAAATGTGGAGAGACGGAAGAAAATCGCTGTCCGCAAGCCAAGGAGAGAGGGCGACAGGCCCTGACCCTGCGCACCCACTGATTTCAGGCTCCGGCCCCCAGAACAGTGAGACCACACAGTTTGGTGGCTTATGCCCCTGACTTTGTCCCTTTGGGGCGGCCGCCCTGTGAACTAAGACACTCACCGGAAGGGGAGCACATTTCCTGTGTCTCAGTGACTTTTCACAGTGCACAGTCCCGTGTGCACACAGTGCGTGTTCTACAATGAGTAGTAGCCTCGACTGTGACCTTCACCGTGGGCCACTTTCTGCCTCTGCGATTTCATGTGTGCGTGTGTGCACGCCTGTGGCGCTCCAGGGCTCTCGGGAGCAACGTGAAACCAGGTAGTAGGAGCCGTCCTCAGGAGGCTCGGACTCAACTCCCCACGTGTTCTCTGACCGACACAATCAGTGAGCTCTGACTTCCGCCTGTCCGTTCAGAAGTCAACGGTGTGGACCGACTGGAGAACAAGGTGGTGAAGCCGGGTGAGTGTTGAGTGCAACGATGTTACATGTTATTTAAAAATATCCCATCAGAGACGAATTACCTTCCAAAGTCATTTGAGTTATGAAGAGCAGGCAGCCCCCACACACACACCAAACGACTCTGGCGAGTGCACAACGTACCTCTGTGCGGATGGGCTGCGGCCGCCGTCTGCCCACTGCGCGAATGAAAATGAACAAAAGGGAGAAGCCATTGATACTCACGTTCTTCTTTCAGAAAATCCAGTCCATTTTAGTCAGTCTGTCTGAGTCAGTGTCACTGTCTGAGACAGTGAGACCCTGTCTCAGAGACTCGGGACGGGGTCCCTCAGTGGGACGGCACCGTCCTCCCACACCCACCCCGTGGGCGCAGGCAGCTGCGATCCTCTTTGGTGAGAGCCCGGGAGCGGGACCGCTGGTCAACGGTAAAAGCAGAGTCCGAGTTTTAAGAAACCGCCAAACTGCTTTCCAAAGTGGCATCACTTTTCCGTTCCCTTGTGACTTCCAACGGCTGCCACGTGGGCTTCGGCTTCTCAGCGTCCCGCCAGCGCTCAGCGCCATTAGCCTTTCCCACCGGGTCCTGCTAACTGGCAGGGCTGTGGCGTGGATTCACATTTTCCGAATGGTAAACGACGTGGAACTCCTTTTCGGGTATTTATTTGCCACCCGTATATCCTGTTCGGTGGAGTGTATTAAAATCTCTTCCCCATTTTAAAAGCGGGGCTGTTTTACAGAAGACATCAGATGGCCAACAGACACATGAAAAAGTGCTCCACATCAATGGGCATCAGGGAAATACAAATCAAAACCACAGTGAGATCCCACCTCACGCCAGTCAGAAAGGCTGAAATGAACCAGTCAGGAAACGACAGATGCTGGCGAGGATGTAGAGAAAGAGGAACCCTCCTGCCTGTTGGTGGGAACGCAAGCTGGTGTAGCCACTCTGGAAAATGGTATGGAGGTTCCTCAAAAAGTGGAAAATAGGGGTGCCTGGTGGTTAAGTGTCAGCCTTCAGCACAGGTCATGATCCCAGGGCCCCAGGATGGAGCCCCTGCCTTCGGCTCAGGTCATGATCTCAGGGTCCTGGGATCGAGTCCCGCATCGGGCTCTCTGCTCAGCAGAGAGCCTCTTCTCTCTCTCCCACTCCCCCTGCTTGTGTCCCATCTCTCGGTGTGTCTCTCTGTCAAATAAATTAAAAAAATCTTTTTTTTTTTTAGTTGAAAATAGGGTGCCTCGGTGGTTCAGTGGGTTAAAGCTTCTGCCTTCGGCTCAGGTCATGATCTCAGGGTCCTGGGATGTAGCACATGGCTGGCAAATATTTATTCCAGCCTGTGACTTACGTTTCTCTTTTTGTAATGGTGACTTTCAAAGAGCAAATGCTTTATTTTTTATGAAGTCCAATTTTTCATTTTTTTGCTGAGTAGTGTTTTGGTATCCTATTAAAGAAAACTTTGCCTAACTCAAGGTCACAAAGAGCTTACTCTGTTTTCTTCCTAAAGTGTTAAAGTTTACCTCTTAAATTCAGGTCTTTGACTGATTTTGAGGTGTGTGTGTGTGTGTGTTGTGAAATAGGGTATTGTGCTCTTTTTTTGCATCTGGTTATCCAGTTATTCCAGCACTGTTGTTTTTTTTTTTAATATTTTATTTATTTATTTGACAGGGAGAGATCACAAGCAGGCAGAGAGGCAGGCAGAGAGAGAGAGAGAGGGAAGCAGGCTCCCTGCTGAGCAGAGAGCCCGATGCGGGACTCGATCCCAGGACCCTGAGATCATGACCTGAGCCGAAGGCAGTGGCTTAACCCACTGAGCCACCCAGGCGCCCTATTCCAGCACTGTTTATCAGAAATACTCTCATTTCTCCCCCCATTGAATTGCCCTCCTCCCTGTTTAACATCTGTTGCTCAGGTTTTATTTTGGGAGTTTGTACTCTGTTCCACTGGTTCATACATCTATCTTCATGCCAGTCCCACACTGTCCTGATTCCTGTAGCTTGGTCATAGACTTTTTTTAATAAAATGTTCTGGTTTTTTAAAAAGATTTTATTTTATTTATTTGACAGACAGAAATCACAAGTAGGCAGAGAGGCAGGCAGAGAGAGAGGAGGAAGCAGGTTCCCCACTGAGCAAAGCACACAAAGCGGGGCTCGATCCCAGGACCCTGGGACCATGACCTGAGCTGAAGGCAGAGGCTTTAACCCACTGAGCCACCCAGGCACCCAGTCATAAATTTTTAAGGCAAGTTGTGTGAGTCCTCCGATTTGCTGCTTCTTTTTCCAAATTATTTTGGCCACTCTAGGTCCTCTGAATTCCTATATATATTTTAGGATTGGCTTGCTATTTCCTTAAAAATTTTGCTAGAAATTCAGTGGGAATCACAGTAAATCTGTAGGTCAGTTTAGGGGAAAATTGCTCTCATGATAATGTTCTATTCTCCAGCCCATGAGTATTCTAAATCTTTCCGTTTATGCAGATTGTGTTCCATCTCCCTCGATAGTTTGTAGATCTAAGTATACAGATTTGGCCCTTGTTTTATTACCTTATTTTTATTATTTTCAATGCTATTTCAAATGGTTTTCTTATTACCATTTTCAGATTCTTCATTGCTAGTTTACAGAAATATAATTGAGATTTTTGTATCGATTTTGTATCCTACCACCTTATGGAGCTATCTTATTTCTTTTTTTTTTTCATCTTCTTATTTCTACCAGACTTTTTTTTTTAGATTTGTTAGAAGCACGTTCCATGCAAATAAATATGGTTTCATTTTGAAATCTATGTCTTTAATTTATATTTCTTGCTGTGTTGTATTGGCTGGAACTTCAGTAAAACGTCAAATAGAAGTTTGGACATTCTTGCTTTTGTCCCAATCTTAAGGGGAAAGTATTCAGAACGAACGAAGTGTGAATTAGTTACAAGATTCATTAGGAGCTCTTTACCAGATTACGGGCATTTCCCATGCCCCCAGGTGTGGAACTGTTTTTGTCATATGTAGATGTGTTATCACGTCAAATAGATTTTTCTGGTTGACCAATACGCTCACATGTTTAATGTTCTTTGTTTTATTAATATGCTTACTACATTTATTTCTTTTCAGATGTTAAACCAGCCTTGCATTCCTGGAATAAACTTCAAATAGTAATGGTGTATAATCCTGTTTCTCTGGAACTACATTTGGTTTGATAGTATTTCGTTAAAGATATTTGCCTCTCTATTCACGAATGCTTCCAGCTCATGCTATTCCTCCTCTCTGGGATGACACTGTCTGGCATTGGTGTCACGCACTGACACCACGGAGTGAACTGGGAAATGCTACTTCCTTCTCTGGTCCTGGTCCTGAAGGTCTGTGCATGACTGCTGTTATTTTCTTCTTAAAACATCAGGTAGAATCTATCAATTTATTAGGACCTGGGATCTTTGTGAGAAACTTAAATTAATGGTTGTCTTTGTTATATGTCTATTCAAATTTTCTATTTCTTTTTGAATGTCAACTAAGTAGAATGATAACTCCCTTTCTTAAGAAAGCATGTTTCAACCTTGGGATGTTTTAAGTACAGAAAAATTTAAGAGATCCAAGCCTATTATGTTACTGTTTGTGTAGTAAAAAGTCATTGTGCATATTTGATAATCTACGTTCTTGAATACTGACAAGAAATTGTCCTGCTAGGAGTGGGACGAAACAAGATATCGACTCTCTGAATTTAAATGTCTATGTGCATCTAGGAGGTGAGGTTGGCCTGATTCTATGTTGTTGGATGCCAAATAGAAATAAGGAAGCTCTGTCTGGGAGAACCCTTTGTGGGATTTAACATAACAATCAGTGGCAAGGGGCTGTCACCATGGCAGCCACATGGTCAGTGCTGGAAGCCGGTGTCACATGGGACAGTCCCAGGACAGAAGGTCATCCTGGTTTTTTTTTTTTAAAGATTTTATTTATTTGACAGAGAGAAATCACAAGAGAGGCAGGCAGAGAGAGAGGAAGGGAAGCAGGCTCTCCGCTGAGCAGAGAGCCAGATGCGGGACTCGATCCCAGGACCCTGAGATCATGACCTGAGCCGAAGGCAGCGGCTTAACCCACTGAGCCACCCAGGCGCCCCAGTCACCCTGGTTTTAATGGCAGCAAAGAAAAGTCTGTAGCCATCTGCTCATGGCTTGGAGTGAGGGTTGCCTCTTAGTCGCTGAGTCTGGAGTAGGGGAGAGGCTGGGCATGTGATAGTTTCCACTAAATGTGTTTCCGAACTTCCAGCAGATGAGCAACAAGGAAAATGACTTCGTTGACAATATCACTGTTACTAAAGGTGGGTGTCAACACCTTCCTACTTCGAAATTATTACAAGGAGCCCTCCCTCTGATGCCCCGCAGGGACTGTGGCGAGACGGAACGCCTCCCACAGAAAATGTAAAGTCACCTGTGACCTACAAAAGTCAGCAGAGTCACAAATCCTGTTTTAAAATAACCCACCAGAAACTCTCAGACAGCTGTAGAAAGTGGATCCAAAAGAAGGCAGCCCTGCCGCCCTGATCCTGTGAAGAGCAGATGCCCCCCCCACTCCTTACTCCATGTCTCTTTCCTACAGTGACTCTCTAACATTTTTTAATGAAAAATTTCAAAGATCTATAAAAGTTGAAAGGATTGTACAAGAACACCCAAATACTCAACAGCTAGATTCTACCACTGTTAAAGTTTTGCTGCATATTTTTTTACCCTATAATTCTCCATCCATCATTGTATGTCCCCCATGTGCTCCAAAGCCCGTCAAGTGCAGACAGCAGCGCCTTCATTACAGCACAGTAGATCACGCAGTTTTAGCAAACCCATTTGTTCTCTCTCTCTCTCTCTCTCTCTCTCACACACACACAATACACGCCCCATGCTTAAGAACATTTTCTGTCCTTCACTTTTTCTTCTCCTCCCCTCCCCACCTTTGCTCCCATGTGAGCTGCACCCCTGGGCATCAATCAAAGGCTTCAAATCAGTCAAACAAGCCATTCCAAGCACTTTCTGTCCTCATTCCCAGGGAAACCAGAGACCCTCCTTTTGGCTCTCTTCCTTGATTCAGACCCCCTGCCCTGTGGCTCTGAGCTCACCTTTAGCATCAGGAAGCCCTCTGGGGGGATGGCAGTGGTGGAACAGGGACTCGGGCACTTCTGGCGTGGCTGGGGATCCTTGTGTTCCTCTCTGCAGAGATGAGGCAAAAGGAAGGAAAGACTCCTCTCAGCAAAGAAGGGCCCTGCATTGGGCAGTGAGCTCAGAGAGCGCCCCTGAGGCTGCCCAACGCCATTCACTCGCCATTATTGTGACACCCTCGTCTGCAAAGCCTCTGAGCCAGCAGCTCTTGGGAGGTGTCTGTGTGCTCTGGGTTCGACTACACAATGTGAGGAACCCTGCGGCAGCTCCACTGGTAGAGGTCTATAAGCGCTAGTCAGCGAGAGGCCACAGAGTCACTCCTCTTGCTGTGGTGCCCCACCCTGGACCCCTGCGTCCATGAGCCTGCGGGGGCAGAGGGATGAGTTACAAGTGGACAAAGGATGGGCCTCGGAGCCCACAGCATTCCAGGCTCCTTTCTTGCAGCAGCTCTAGAAAACGAGTGCAGGAGATGGTCCTTGGTTATCCAAGTATGTCCAGTGCAATCTCAGGAACCCTTACAAGCTGAGAAATGAGGAAGAGGAGGAAGTCCAAGAGATCTGAAGTATGAGAAGACCAGACCCCCGTTACCCACTAGAGACCGAGGGGCAAGGTGGAAACTGTGGGAAAAAAACAAATCTATCCGCATTCTGAATCAGCCTAGAAGCAATTCTTCCCCATTCCCTCTGGAAAGGAAAGCTGACCTGGTGAACCGTGACCATGCCTCCAGAGGCACCAGGCATGGACCCCACTGCCCTTGCCCAGGCACGTGATCCATGCACACCTGGAGATAATGAGTCTTGCTTCAAGCCACTAGATTTGTGAGAATTTGTCATGCAGTCATAGAACATTGATACAAACCAGTTGGTGGACACTAGCTGAGTGGAACCCCTGAAAAATTGGGCAAGAGAGGTCTTTATACATATGATCCTACCTCCATAGCAGGTAAACAATCCAGAAGAAATACTCCCAATTAATTGATCTGATAACGACTATTAGAGAAAAGCACTTGAGAAAGCCCTTCACAAAGTTCTAGAAGCCCCAAAATATACCAGCCATCAACGTCATGGCACGCCGCCAGCGTTCTCTGAGTGAAGGCTTCATTTTTGGATTGGCTCCAGGTCAAGGGATTTAAACACCCTCCTTGACCTCAGGAACTGATACCCTGACGCACGACAGCGGGCTTCGTCTGGAAGAGAAGGCCGGCGTGTCCGGCAGGGACTCCCCGCGGTCAGGTTCCCCTGGAGACACTTGTGCGGTAGACAAGGCCGCGGCTGCACCCTGCCCGGCGCCCAGGGGCCCGCCCGACGCTTCCGCAGCAAGGGGCCCTGCAGCGGGAACGTTGGCTCCTTCCCCGTCGGAGGGACAACACTGGGTCGGAAATACACATTCCGGAAGCGAGGAATATGGTTCCCCAATGACAGAGCAACTTCTGCTCATAAAACCCGTGTTTCTTTTCCTTCGAACCGTGGGGGGCGCATGGATGTCTTTACAGGGCTTTGCAAGAGGGGCGCCCTGTGACCACGACTGTAACGACGGACAGTGCGCGGAGCTCACGGAAGCTCACGAGACTGTCGCTCGGAGGACACCGCTCAGAGCGCCAGCCGTGGCTGCAGGTCCCCGGCCCCCGCCTGGCTCGCCGCACCCCGACTTCTGCCGGGCCCCGGCCCCGCCCCGCCCCGCGCCGCGGGGACGCGAGCACCGCTCCGCACCGGCCTCCGCGCACACCTCGGAGCGCGGCGGCACTTCCGGCCCGCTCCCCCGGGGAGACCGACTTCCGGCCCGCTCCCCCGGGGGAGACCGACTTCCGACTCGGGGCGCCGCACTGTGACCCCGTGACCCCGGGGCCTCGCGCCTGCTCCGGTCCGGGGAACGCTTCGGGTCGCCCCACTTCGACCTCCGCGTGTCTCGGAAGCGCACGAAGCGGCTCTAGGGTTCGTGCGGGAAAGTAAAGCGGGAAAGAGTCGTCCAGAGCCAGGGAGAGCGAACGGCCAGGGCGGGGGCGCGGCGGGCGGGGGTCGGGGAGCGGCCGGAAGCGGGTCTCCCCGGGGGGGGGGGCGGCCGGAAGCGGGTCTCCCCGGGGGGAGCGGCCGGAAGCGGGTCTCCCCGGGGAGCGGGTCCGCCGCGCCCTCGCTGGGTGGTGAACCGGCGGCGCCCCGCCCCGGAAGCGTGGACGCGGAGTGAGGGTCGCGGGGGCTCAGCCGAGGGCGCGACCCAGCACCGGGCAGACTCCGCCAGCGCGCGGAGGGCGTCGGCGGAGCTCGGAGGCAGGTTTTCGAGCCGGTCGGACGGCCCCGGGCCTGCGGCTCACCTGCGTGCGGACGGACGCCGACCGCCTCTGCTCGCTGTGGGCGACAAACCAGAGTCAACAGGGCGGCAGGCGCAGCGGACGCTCGTGCAGAGTTCGCGTCGGCGACTCTTAACTCTGAGCGGCGGACCTCGGGGTCTCCTGGTCCCGGGAAGTGTCGCAGCGGGGACGGCAGTCTGGTTCCTCGAGGCCCCGTGTTTTCACGTCTGTTAGGTCAGAAACCGGGGTGGTGGTGCCGTAAACGGGAAGTGTGGGCTCACTTTGTCAGAGCGACTTCGACACCGAGAATGAGCGCAAGCCGGGGAGCAGCAGAGGGGACAGAGAAGCAGACTCCCCACCGAGCAGGGCGCCCCACGTGGGACTCGATCCCAGGACCCCTAGATCATGACGGGAGCCGAAGGCTGCTGCTTAACGGACGGAGCCGCCCAGACGCCCCTATATAACCTCCTTGGTTCTGCTTTTTAAGAAAATGACGAACTGCTCAGAGCGACCTAGTTGGACTCCCCGCCAGCGATGTGTGATCCCTGCAGCCTCCCCGCCCTTGCTCCCGCTCGTCCTGGCACAGCCGGTCTAGTGTAACGGTCCCTGCGCACCGTCTTTTCGGGGGCTTATTTGCCACCCAGCGGCCTTCCTCAGGGAAGAGTTGATTCAAATCCTTTGCCCATTTAAAAAATTAAAGCACTGGGTCATCATCAAAAGTTCTATATTCTGGACACAGTTCTATGATTTATAAGTAGTTCATTTATGTCTGTGGCTTTTATTTTCACTTTCTGAATGGTGACCTTCAGAATAGCAAATGTTTTTAATTTTTATGAGAAGCAGGTGCAGAAATATGTGGGCCTCAAAGGAGTCAGCCCTGCTGGCTCGATTCTGTAGACAGGGAATGTAGAGATGATATCACACACACACGCACCACGCCGCATCGCGCACCATGCAGGCTCACATATACAGACACAGAGTCAGAGGACTGTGCCAACACACAGAGCACTGCGCTTGAGGAGTCCCAGCTACAAGGTGACCCTGGGCGTTGTCCCAGGCCTAGAGAATATGAGTGGTGAAGAGGAGGGACACCTCGGTACCTGTGGGAGTCCCGTTGGGAAGGACAGCTCTTCTTTCTCTGCTGCAGCTCTTGGAGTCTGTTGCTGGTGGCCCTGTGTCATGTAGTCAAACGTGCTCAGCTTCTTGGCCACTAGAGAGGACAGTGAAGGAAACAGGCAGTTATGATTACACAAGCAGAGTGGCCCACGTGCCACAACCTGGCCTTCGAGGGTGCTGGGAGCTGCTTCTTAACCTGAAACACTGGGGGGCCGCTGGATGGCCACTCCAGAGCTCGTCTGGCCTGTGGGCAGCAGACAGCAGCTCCTTACACCCCCAAGGCCTCCCCCCCCCACCCCGGAAGTAGCTGCCTTGCCTCCCTCCCAGGCCTCCAAAGTCCATGTGGACTGACACTGAGGGCTGGGCCCAGTGCAGCTGGGCCAAGCCACTGGCTCCAGCATCATGGCAGTGGCACCCCAGGTCACTGAAAGGACATGAGACCTCTCGGCAGCACGATTCGTGAAATGGGCTCTGTGCCCCTTTCAGCCACACACCTCAGGGGAGGTGCCCAACTTCCCATTACTCTTTTCCTAAAACCAACAAACATGAGGACAGATGGTTTCTATTTATTTCTGGAAAGTGAGAAAGGCCACCCACAGAAGACTATTTGCAGCTCGAGGAGCAGACGGAGGGCGGGCCGCTCCCCACGCCCTGTGGAGCCCCCAGAGGCTGCTTCCCAGGCGGGGTGAGTGTGGACAGAGCAGAGCCGGTCCCCTTCCCTGGTGGTTTGTGCAAGCACTTCTGCTTTTGTTTGCGTTGGCTTCTCTTTCTCGATGAACTCCGCCTGGCTCTTTCTGCATTCCTCACTCTCCCTCAGAACCTGGGTCGGTTTGAGGGTACAGAGCTGCACTTGGTTACATGCTAATGAAAACTCTCGTCCCTCCGCCCAGATCTGCCAGCCACCATCACCGCGGAGGGTGAGCACACGCTGTGTGTCTCCCAGAGCTCACGCTCCTGAGTTTTGTGGCACACTTTCATCTGACAGTAACAACAGAGGAGGCAGTCGAGGAAGCGAGGCCAGAGCGCAGTGTGCACCGAGTGTCCCTCATGTTCGCTCTGGCCTTACTAGGCTCTAGCATGGGAGCTCGGGGCCGCTGTCCTTCGGGATGCTCTCCCCCACCTGTGTGAAGGTGGCTTTCCCGAACCGCGTCGCTGGCACTCCCGCGTCTGCGCGTCTTTCCGGGACAGCTGGCCCTCACCCACATTCCCACTCCTGTGCCGCAGACTCGTCTGGGTGTCCTTTTCCCAAGCTTCAAAGTGGAGCATCTAGCTGCTGCCCCAGTTCCCCCACCTCAGGGCACTCATGGGGTCCCACCCGCTGGAGAGCAGGCTGACCCCAGCGCCTTGCAGAAGCGGTGATGGGGTGTCACTCCCATGACTGCGCTACAAAGGCTGGCTCTGCCCTCCTCCCTCTCTTGCCTGCTCCGGTGAAGCCCGCTGCCCTGTCAGATGCTCTGTCGAGCTGGAGCAGCTGCACGACAAGCAATGGCAGGAGGCCCTGGCTACCAACTCACAAGGAGCCAAGGTCAGGAGCTGACCTGCCACTGCCCTGGTGATGACCCTAGAAGTGGATTGTCCCCTATCGGATGAGACCGCAGCCCCTCCTGGCACATGATGGAAGGGACAAGGGACCCACAGAAACTGCCAGGCACTAACACTGTTGTCTCAAGCGCCTACATCTTGGGGTAATTTTACTGTGACTAATAAGAGCTAATATCCCCACTTTGTTCTGGAGGTCTGTTCTCTGATGTCCAAATCCCCGATCCACAACACCTGAGCCCTAAGCTCAGTGTGCTTCTCCCTTCCAGGGGTCTCCTGTGCATGCCACCATAGTGAGTATGGCACCAGTACGCTTCTGGGTGCCTGAGCTAGAGCCTGTTGGTCCCTGTCCCCAGATCACAGGTGACCAGGAGCCCTGTGGACTTGTCCTCCAGTCTTGCATCTGTCCATTCTGATTGGCTGCAGCAGGCTCCTGGACCTGCCCAACTAGCCGCCTGCTGGCTATCATGTATGCTGTGACTGGGACACTGTCCCCAAATGCAGCCCGTCCCCTTGGCCAGTGTGTGGAAGCTTTAAGATGGGCCTGGGTCAATCTGGCCCTGGCTCTGCAGAGGACATGAGGATATTCCCTGCACCAGACCGGCTCCAGCAGCCGCACAGGGCCCACGGGTGCTGGCCTCTCCCACATCCAGGCCACAGAGAGTCATCTACGTTCAAGGAAGGGCTTCATGGGGTGCAGACGTCCTGACCCCGTGCCAGGGAGTGGTGGACCCACAGCATGCAGTGCCGTGTGGACACCAGAAAACCACCCATCTCCCTGTGGCGAGGGTGGCCAGCAGAGACTCCGGCTGGGAGTCTCATTGTTGGGATTTGGTGCTTTTCTAAATCCCGTTCTTTTTTCAAAGTGCCCTGTTCCTGCCTCAGATTCCACTCCTTTATCTCTGAACCTTCTAACTCGAGGTCTCTGCAGGTCTCAGAACACAACCAGCCCTGCCGTCCCTTGAGGGGTGTCTCTTCTCATCTTGACTTGTGTTTTGAGCTCCTCTCTGGCAGTGGGCAGCTGAGCCGTCGTCTGCCTTCGCACAGGCAGACGTAGGGGCTGGGACACGTACTTAGATACAGATGGAAGACAAGCAGGTGCCCGAGCAGCAGGAGGCCAACAATGTCCAACAGCAGCACCAACACCCCAATGCCCAGGACCACGGGGGTCTTCACCTTTACAGGGAAAAGGGGGAGGAACAGCAGCCAGGTGTTCTTGTTGGAGACCTCTGTGGAGGCAAGGGAGACACGCACAGTGTCCGGCACCTGGGGCATGGCTGCGCCTCTCAGGAGACAGAGTGCGGCGGCAGGAGGAGGAAACCAGCCCCAGGGAGCCCCTCATCCTTGCCTGGGTGTGTGCCCTGCCTTACCTAAGTGCCCTTGCAGCACTCTGCAATCCCACTTTATGGGGCTGGAGGAGGGGGACCAAGTGTCTGGGTCCCAGAGCCTGGCCCCATGCCCGGTCCCCACACCCAACCTGCCCGTCAGCCAGAGCCTCGTCAGTCCTTGCCAGGCTGTCCCCACCCTCAACCAGCCGGGCCCACTCTCCCAGAGACCCTGAAGGCCGCGGCCAGCACCTCGGGGCACTTCCAGAGCGTGGTCGTCTGCTCTGCAAAATTAAGTGTAAGGAAAGTGCTGGGGAATCTGCAGGCAGGCCCCTGAGACGGAATTCCGCTGAAATGCCCTGACGCCGGGCCCTTGTGTGGAGCCCCAAAAGGTGGCGGCCAGACCCCCTGTGCTGCATCACTGCAGGCCTCGGGGGCTGCAGAGCCATGTGCATGGAGCTGGCCGACCCCACGCTTGTCCCCTCGGCTGGTGATGTTTTGGTGACTTCCCACCAATGACAGCAAAGTGTCCCAGGGAACTGGTGGTTATGCAGCCCCGTGGAATCTTCCAGAACAGCACACCCAGATCATCGCCTCCTTCCTCAGGCATTCTCACATGTAGCTGGTCCCATGGTGGTTCCAGAGAGAAGCCAGGGTCACCTGGCCTCTGTGCACCTGCTGCGGCCAAAGAGGCTGCGGGGCTCCGGCAGTCACCCCGCCCTCTGTCCCCACAGCTCACCGCAGCATGGTCTGGCTAATGCCCAGGACAGGAGGCCATAAGGAAACGCGCTAAGGTGCTGCTGGGGGCACTTGGCTGGACGGCAGCGGGAGCCCTCCAGCGGCACAGGCTCTGGAGAAGGGAGATGTGGGGTCATCACTGGCCCCATGCGCTGGCTGGCCGCTCGCTTCCCTGGGAGGCCGGCGTTGTCCAGACCCGCTCTGGAGCCCGAGGCCGGGCCTTGCAGAGACGTTAGAGCCTGGGCAGAGTGGGGGGTCCGGGAACGTTCTGAGCTGAGTGACAAGGCCCTCTGTTCCGCTCTACACACTGGGCCGTGGTGTGCTCTGCAGAGAGGCCTGGGCTGAGACAGGCAGCCTTGGTCTGCGCCCCAAGGGCTTAGGTCCTACAACACTCCAGACTGATGCAGGTGGTCCACTGGGGGTCCCCCCTGCATCAGTATCCAGGCCGCTGTGGCCCATGGCCACACACTGGCCAGGTGAAACAACAGAGACGCTGTGTGGAGGTCAGGGTGTAGCGGGTCCCAGCTCCCTCCCAGGCTGTGGGGGACAATCTGTCCTGAACCCTCCAGCTCCTGGGGCTCCAGGCCCCTGGGCTGTGGCTGTGTCCCTCCAGTCTCGTAAAGATGTTCTCAACAGACCCAGCCCCCCTCTGCACACACTCCTGGGTACTCAATGATCATTTCAAGATCCTTTCCCCAAGTAAGGTCACAGTCACGGCTCCGCGGGTGAGACCATGGATGTATCTTTGAGGCCACATCCAATCTCACATCTGTTCCCAAGGCTGGGCTCCTGCCCCCACTTAGCAGAGACCTGCAGCCACATATCATCCAGGAGCCGTCCCTGGGCAGCCCTGCCCTCCCCAACCCTACCCTGTTACCCACCCAGACCAACTACAGGGCAGCGGGGAGGAGGGCTCCCCTCCAATGCCTGGGACGACCTGGGAGCACGGCCCCTGAGCAGCCGGCACCCGCGGGTCCCGCACCTCCTCCTGGTGCCGGGGGCTGCTGCTCCCCTGCCCGGCAACGCCGCTCACCCAGCTGGGGGCAGGCCGGGCTGGCGCCCCCCAGAAGGAAGGCTTTTACCCCAAAGACGGCTGCAGGTACAAGCTAACACTTGCGAGTGACCCAAGAGGGAGCAACGTCACAGAGGAGATGCTGTGTACTTTTGTAGCAGGGGTGCGTGCGGAGCTCCGCTGGGTCGATGAAGAACTGGATGGAGACGTAGAGCAGGATGGCCGCGAGGCAGAGCAGCCCCGCCGAGGCGGAGGCCACCGAGAGGAAGAAGCACCTGCGGGAGAGGTGCGGTCAGTGCCGGGCTCAGGGCCGGAGGACCCGCAGCCAGGAAGTGCGGCAAGCAGTGCGGGTGGCCTGGCCCTGAACCCGGGACCCTGCCTTCTCCTGTCTCCTGCCCCTGAGCCTCGTGGGAGCCCTCCGGGGGACACCGCCCGTTTGCGGCCGTCCTGACGGCACCTCCATTTCCTGTGCCTGGGCTCCTCACACGTGCCCCCTTGAACCGCCGCAAGGCGGAGAGGAGGGGCCGCCTGGCTCATGGCAGGGACACAGAGGCTCTGGGCCCGGTGGGGCGGGCCCCGGGTCCCACCACAGCACGGCCGCCGCTCCTGGCAGGCACGGGACTGCAGCCAGTGAGCCTCGTGGCCTCAGCCTGGAGTTGGGGTTGTGACAGCTGCTGCTGAACGGAACTGGGTGTGGATACGCAGTGGGTCCTAGCGCTGTCCTCCATCAAGGCCATCGAAGCCGCGTTGGTTCGGGAGGCCGGGGTGCACAAGACAGCTGCCGGGTCGGGTCTGGTTCATGGTGGCTGAGCTCCACATGCCCTCCCTGGGCCCGGCTTTGTGCTTTGCCATCAGACTGAAATCACTCCTGCCCCCTTGCCTGTGCTCAAGAGACCCCGAGAATGATCTGTGCATCCAGAAATAAACTGTGGTCGGCATTCTTGGAATATGCTCGCAGTCTTCCCGAAGGCTTTCTGCTCTCGTGACCTCGGAGGAAACCACCCCTTTAACGTTTTTGGCCTCGATGTTTTCTTCAGCTGAAATTCCGCTGATCCCATGATGCTTTTCCAGAAGCTCTGGAAGGCTCTTCACACGCATCTTTAGGTGGAGCACTGAAACGTGAGCCTCCGCCGTGAGCGTCGGCTAGACATGCAGCACGGCCCAGGGGTCCAGGGGAGATGCCGTCGCGTTGTGGCCCCTCGCTAAGTTCCCTGAGGGGCGTCTCCTGGGCAGACCCACGCAGGCCCAGCCTCCTGGGTGTCCCTAGCTGCTGGGGACACAGGCCTGGCCCCACACCTGGTCTGGTCTCCAGGGAGCCCCGGCAGGCAGTGGGTTTGCCCCACACAGGAAGCCCCTGGGCCGTCCTATCGGGCCGTCAGCTGCCAAGCTGCAGCCCTCCTGCTGGGCTGGGGGCCAGAGCCCGTCCCGCCAACGTCCGGGACACGAAACACAGCTCCCTTGGCTGACTCCCGCGTCGGCAGCGCCCGGGCCCCCCACCCAGCACTTTCTCTGTGAAGACCTGCTTTGCGGGTTTGTTATGCTTTGTCCTCTTTCTTGGACAAGGCACAGGACGACTCTGGGGCAGACGCACATGGACAGTGGCCCCGTGCTCCCCCACTCTCCCTCACTGCCGCGCTCCTTCTGCGGAGGCAGCCTCTCCTTGTTGTGCGCTGGGCACCCGTGTCCCCAACCCCAGGCCAACGCTGTCCACTGGAGGCCGGGACGACTTCCGCGGCTCCCCCGTGGTCAAGGAGCTTCTCGCCCTACGGGGAACCCCCTCAGCCTGTTGTGCCCGGGCCCCGTCAGGACCTCTGAGCTCCAGCCTGTGTGCTGTGGGGCCTGGCCCCTCGGTCCTCCTCCGCGGCAGGGCCTCCCCTCTCCCGACGGCCAAACCTCAAGGGGACCGGCTCACGGCTGCAAGGATGTGTGTCCAGGGCGAGAAGAGAGCCCTGCTAGTGGGAGCAGGGCACCTGCCCTACCTGGAGAGCCCAGGGCTGCTCTTCTGCAGGGAGGCGGTGGGACGGGGGCTCTCAGGCACCCCAGTCACCGAATGCTGATGGGGCTTCTCTAGTTAGGAGAGCTTTCCAGTGCAGCGGTGCTCTCCCGGCCTGAGCCAGCTGCGCACTTCTCACACGCTCTTCCCGCTCCATGACCGGTGCACACGGCTCATCGGCAGGGGATTGTGGGTATGCAGGGGACCCCCTTGACGGCTGCATCCCCAACCAGCGAAGGCCAGTGTGAACGAGCACGGGGAGTGCCGCTCCTCTCCAGGCCATGCAGAACCCAGGCTCCAGCCGGGGGCTCCTGCTGACGCTCACAGGCCCTGGCCCTGAGCACGACCCGGCCTGGACGCTTGCTCCCAGGGCAGCCCAGTCCCGTGCTCTGTGCTCAGATGGCCTCCCTGGGAGGAGGCGGCCCGCACCCAGGCCAGCAGCTCAAAACCCCGCAGCTCCGCCCCTGCCTCTCTGCAGGGCTGGGACCTCTCACGGCCCCCGGGGAGACAGAGGGGCAGCCCGTGAGCCCCTGTGGCCCGCGGCTCGCGTGCTCGCCCTGTGAGGCCCCCCAGCCTGTAGGAGGGCTCTCCTGGGCCCCCCCCCCCCCCGTGAGCCCCGCGGCCGCTCACCAGTAGTTCCTGCCCCCGACACAGTTGTTGAGCCACTTGCAGTGGTGGTCAAAGCCCGAGACGCACTTGTTGCACGCGCTGCAGTGCTTGGCCTTCGGGCTCCTGAGAGGGGGACGTGGGAGCATCAGCCTGCGGGAGGAGGGTGGGGCCCGCGCCCCCGTCCGCCCGCAGGGGAGAGGCAGGGAGCACTGAGGGCTGGGCCCCAGAGGGGTGGCGTCCCCGGCCACGCCTGCCACAGGTGCCAGGGCTCGAGCTGGGAGGCTGGTTTCGGACCCCACCCTGAGCCACAGGCCTCCTGCCCAGGCTGCCCACGGAAGCCACGACTAGCCCGGGCAGAGATCTGATCGGCGAGGGGACCCGCCCGTCTGAGCGCCGCTGCTCCTCGTTCAAGGACAGCAGCGCAGGCCAGCAGCCCGGGAACAGGCATGCCCTCCGCAGGCCGGCCGCGGCGCTGGGCAGGGGACCCTCAGTGCCGCCCGTGCCCACACCCGGGCACGCACACGGTGACCGCACACAGGTGGCAGTACTGGTCCTGGATCACGTGTGCGTGTCTGGACCGGTCGAAGGTCGGCACGGGCTCCGCGTAGTTCTTGCGCCGGACGCTGGGCTCGGCCGGGTCGATGGAAACTGCGAGCAGGTGCGCGGAGAAGTGCAGAAGGAAGAGCCCGCCGGTTGCCTGGGTAGGGCGTCAAGGAACGCGCGGCCGGGCCTGGACCCCACCCAGGGTGGCTGCTGGCCAGCGCCGCGGGAGCGCAGTGCCGGGCTGAGAGCCGGGTTCCGGCACGGGCCCCGCTCACACCCCCACGGTGGACGGAGCGCGTCCCCGTTCCTTCCTCCACGACAGACACACACTGGAGAGGGGCTTTCCGGCGGAAGCGGGCCCTGGGGGCGCCTGCCGGTGACCTGAACGTGCAGCGCGGGGGAGGAGGGTGCCACACGGGGGTCCCCTGCGTACCCACCATCCCCCTGCCCCCAGCCCCTCGGGCTCTCCAACACCCACTCCCTCCACGGCGCTCGGGTGAAACCAGGCCCTGGGATCCCATCCTCTCCTCCTCCTCCACCTCAGGACCAACACACTGTCCCCATGGAAACCAAACAGAAGCGTGGGAGGCCGCCTCCCTGTCTGCCCTGCCCTGCTTCCCTGGCCGGCTCTGGGCTCAGGGCTCCAGGCCGGGCTCCAGGGTGTGGTGCGGGAAATGGCCGGCCGTGGGCACCCGGCTCTGCCGTGATTTGGAGGGGAGGAGCAGGGGCTCTGAGCAGGGGGCTGAGGTCATAGCTCTGTCCTGCGGGAAGCTCCCGTGGGATCCTTCTCAGGCTCTGCCCCTCCTGGGATCTAGGGTCGGCCTCCCAGCTGGCAGCGGCGCTCGGCCTGCCCATGGGCCTGCCTCCGTGAAGGCCACTGCACCACAACCCCGGGGGGGAGGCTGCTTCTGGCCAGAACTGCTCATTGTCGCTTTTCCTCTCGCCTCAGCGCCAGTGCAGACACAGGACTCTGGTGCCCGCTGTGGCATGGAGGCAAAGGGGAGCATCGCTGTCAGAAGGATGGGTCAGGATGAGGGCAGACGGTCAGACCAGGAAGCTGGTTCCCAGGCCAGGGGCAGGCGGAGGGGCGGCTGAGAACTTCTCCTAGTGGTGAAGGGACTGACCAGATCCCTCAGGGCCGTGGAGAGGAGGCAGTGGGACGCTTCATGCAGCCACCGGACCCTGTGGGGCCCTGCTCCAAGGCTGAGCCAACCACGGCCTGTTCCATGCAGGGCGTGAATCAGCCAGGGCGGGCGGGGGGCGGGGGACAGTGGTGGGGCCGGACTTCACGGTCACAGTTGGCGTGCCTGCCCCTGCACCTGCTCCCTGAAGCCCGAGGCGCTGGCCAGACCCTGGGCGTGTTCGTGTGCTTACCGGGGCAACAGGAGGCTGTCCCGAGCAGCGGGCGCAGGACAGTCCGACGCTGCAGGGGGTCCAGCTGCTGGCCCCCTCCACCGCCTGCCCCAGAAACGGGCGGGCAAGGTGCCGGGGAGGGAGCGCAGGAGGGCAGCAAGCAAGGCCAGGGCTGGGATATGTGCTCAACGTCCTTTGCCCCCCACGGCTACACGGGGCTCGCACGAGACCACCGCCGGGGACACAGTGTGGGGACAGCACGGCTCGTACTCCGACCCTCAGAGTGCAGGTGCCCGAGGTCCCTGACCCGAGCCACCGGGCCAGCCACATGGAGCTGCCTGCCGCCGATTCCCCCAGATGTCCCAACCCCACAGGTGCTCCCAGAACCTGTCCACCAGGAGCGAGGGGGTGCGGCTTCCAGCCCCCCCACAGCCTCCTGAGCACGAGGCTTTCCAAGCAAACTGCCACCCAGCGCTCAAGCCGGTGACCCCAGGTAAGTCACGGGAATGACATGGACCAGCAGAAGGCGACCCACTGTGCCTGGCCACTCGCTGGGTCAGCTCCTCACTCCCGGTGTCAGCGAGCATTTTCAAGTGCCGTCGCCTGAGTGTCTGGGGCTCCCGTGAGCGACAGGACGTAAGCGGAGGGGGTAGGAGGTCCCACTTGTGGCGAGAGGGAGGCCCTGGCCCAGAGGCCGCGGTCCCCTAGCAACGTCTATGTTTGGTGAAGCGGCGGCCGGCGCCAGCCCGGACACACGCCCTCCTGTCCTTCCGGTTCTGCTGCAGGAAGTGAGGCGCACCCGAGCCCCCGCTGCCCCAGGCACGCCCGCCTCACGCCAGCACCGGACTCACAGCGGGATATCACCGCACGGTCCCCACCACAACACGGGCCCCCAGACCACGTCGAGTGCCCTCTGACGCCCGGCCCTCCGCACAGTGGCCCCTATGGGTGGCGCTGCTTCCTCTGAGGTCCGAGGGGAGCGCAGACCCCCAGGGTCAGCCAAGGCCTGCTGCAGGCCACGCCGACCCCACCCAGCCTCCGCCGGGGCCAGGTCTGTCCCTGCAGACACGAAGGACCGTGGCACCCCCCAGTGGCCAGAGCTCAGGCCCCGACCGCAGGCCTGGGGGTGGGGCCCGTGTTTCCCGCTTCGCTCCGGTGGACCAGACGCTCTGGGGGCCCCGCAGCGGGAGGTCGGCCCGGTTGGGGCCCCCGACATGGAGACACGGGAGGCGCTGGGGTCCACGGCCCACAGAGTGAGGTGTGAGGAGGGATCGAGGCCGATGAGCTGGGGGCTGGGGGTAGGGACGGCACGGGCAGCCCCCGGACCTCCCCCGCGGGGCCTGTGTGACAGCCCCGTGCGCGGCCACGTCCCCAGAGTCCGCCCACCCAGCCCGCAGCTGCTCTGGTGACACATCGGCAGCCTCCTCTCGGGGTCGCCAGTCCCGTGGCCTGCGCGGTGGGTCCTCGCGGCCTCCCTGTCTGCGGGCCCGGCCACCGCCCACGACAGGCTCTTAGGCCACAAGAAGGGGCCAAACAAGAACGCAGGGGGACGAGCAGCTGAAGATGGGCTCCTGTCACCATGAATGTCCCCTGAAAACACTCCCTTGGGTGCCCGGCGAGCCTCTACCACCCGGCCGCCGGGATCCAGCCCACAGGGGACACGCGGGCATCCCCGGGAGACAGGCTGCGGTCCCTGAGCCGGGCGGGCTGCTCGGACGCGAGAAAGCCTCCTTCCCAAGCATCCTCTTGTGGACCCCACGCGTGGCTGATGCGGGACAGCGCCCGATTGTGTTTGCACGTCTGTCTGGCCGTGTGACTCCCTCCTGTCCTCAGGCTCCCCTCGCCACACCCCAGGCTCCCTCTGCCCCTCGCCGCCAGGAGCCTTCTCCCTGAACAGACGGCGGGCCAGGCTTGCTTTTAGCCGGGACCCCGCTCCCGTGAGCCAGACAGGAACACACGTAGGGATCCGTCGGTGCTGTGGCCATGGGGGCTATCCAAGGTGGGGGGGCGGGTCAGAGGGCAAGAAGCCGCACCCGTGGGTGACTGAGTGCAGAGGACGGAGTGGCGGGGGGCCCCGAGGGCACGCGTGGTCTGAGCCAGCTGTGGTGGAGGCCCCCGGGAGCCCCCCTTGGACATAGTAAAGGATACACCGTAGGCGACGTACTTCCAGTCCCGCGGCAGGAAGGGGATGAAGATGCCGAAGTTGGCGATGGCCATGACGAGGACCGTGACCCAGGCCACCACCTGGAAGGAGTGCAGGGGCCTCGACCAGCCGTTCACTCGGGACCGGTGGGGGGGTGAGGGCCACTTGCCCCCTGCTTCCGGGATGACCCGTCTCCAGCTCCTGCCGCACAAATCCATCTACAGGCGGAGGAGGGCAGACAGGCGTGCGTGGCTCCTCCTGCGGCCGTGTGGCAAGGGGGCCACGGGAGGCCCACCTCGGGGGCAGGTGGCGGGTGGACGACCCTGCAGGGTCCCAGGGGAATCCTGCGTCTGTCCAGCCCACAGCAGAGACACAACTGCACTAAGGCTCTAGAGCGGGCGCGGCCCACATGGCAGAGGACCCAGGAGAGCCATGCGCCCCGACCCCGCGCGGCTGTGGCTGCGGCCGCCTCCAGGGATGGGCACGGGCTTTGTTCACAGATGGACGCGGACTCAGGAGGAAACCCATCATGGGCAGGAAGGAGACCCCCGTCAGGAGGCCCTCATGGCCGGGGAAACATAGGAAAAGCAGACCTTTGCTGAGGTGACCAGGTGACGCTTTTATGTGCCTGGAATCCTCCAAGAATCTTTCTACAATTTTCCCTTAAGGACAGAACAAGATCCCGCATTCCCAGAGAACCAGGCTGCTCTCGCTGCAGGGTGAAGACCTGTGGGCCAGCAGGCTTCCGGGGCCTCCAGGCACTCTGGGCCACCGGGGTTGAGGGGAGGGACTGGGAGGGAGCCGCGGCCACTTCTGGCCAGGGATGGGCGATAGACCCATCACAGCCACGGGAGGCCGAGCCCTGAGGGTCCTGGGGACTTGGCCGCACGAGGGCAGATTCCAGCTGCTCTCCACAGGCTGGCCGCTCCTTTCTCAGGATGTGGGGCCAGGAGGGGCTTCCCTGGTCAATGAGACCCCCGGGGGCCTACAGAGAGCATCTCCCGTGGACAGCAAGACCAAGCACACCGGGACCAGGCAGGGACCTGTGCTGCCACGTGATGCCCATATCGTTCCCAAGGCAACACTCGGATGCAAGCAAGAACCAACAGAAAGGGAGGGGGGTCAGATCGAGGGCACGCGTGGACCTTGGGAGGGGAAGGCCGGATCGAGGGCTCGTGTGGACCTTGGGAGGGGGAAGTGAACCAGTGACACGAAGGAAGAAATCCTGAGTGATGGGACAACAGAGGTGGAGAACTTATCTTGTGGAAGGAGCAAGACATGAAGACGGGGTCAGTCCCAGGGCCACCCGCACTGGCCAGGATGGAGCACAGCCCCCCATCCTGCAGGGGTTCCCAGGACGGACATGTCACCATGACCACGTGGGGGGCCCCAAATCCAACAGCCGTCAGAATCTGTGAAACCTGAACAAGCGACTCGAGGTTCTGAGTGAAGTCGGAACCGGAACAGATCCAGCCAAGGGTCTGGAGAGGGCGGGGGCCGCGTGAGGCCTGCAGGGACATGGGTCCCCACTCCTCAAGGGGCTCCGAGAAGCATCACCCCCGCAAGTGCCCCAGAGAAGCCGGGAGGCGCCAAGGGCCACACCCTGCAGCGGGCGCACGCATTCGGGTTATGGCACAGGCCCCAGTCACAGGAGCCGCGGGGCAGGTGGGGCGGATGGGGTCCTGGGGAGAGACCACGTGGGGGCCATGGGGCAGCTTCGCCCCGGCCCCTCCCATGGCAGGCCTTGGCTCACACCCCCCCCCGCTCACGGACACCGCGTGTTCCCTCCCCTGCCCTGCAGCGCGTGCGGGAGGAGAGTGCGAACCTTCTCAGCTCCTGGGGGTCCCGTCAGTTCAAACTCGCAACCAAGCCCCGGCTCCCGACAAACGTGACGCTTCCGGTCTCCCGGGCGGAATGCGCACGGTTCACATGGGCTCCGCGTGGGCAGACACCACCGCGCCCGGACACGCACACGCCACACGTGACCCCACAGCACACACAGACACATGCGCCGCACAGCGCAGCCCGCAGGCCCACGGGGGTTCCGGACTTCGCGTTCCCGGCCTTCCTCGGGCTCTTCCCCGGGCTTAGAGCCGCACCCCTATCCCGCTGGCAGCCCTTCCTCGCCCTCCACACCTGTCTGAGTGTCACTCTCTGGGTGACCTCCCCAGCGCCCCGTCCACTCTGAGCCGGGCCCTCACCGACTCCTTCTGTAAATGCCATTAACGAGCCCCTCACCTTGGTCTGCAGTAAGCGAACGCCGTCCTCCCTACTGCGCAGACGCGGCCATGGGCTCAGGCAGGGCCTGGGTCCCCTTTCAGCCCCAGCTGGGTCCCTGGGGTTTGTTTTGGGTCATGCCTAAGGGTTCTAGCCCGTGTTTCGGTGCAAGACGTGTGGGTGCCTCGGTGCTCCTGGACGCCGTGGCCGCCGCTACGTGTCCAGCGCAAGCAGGGCCGACCTGTAGGAGGTTCGTGCGGGCGCCGCTATCCCGGACGACGGAGGCAGGAGGCGGGGCTGGAACCACTGTCCCCCCACGTCCCGCCTGTCCCCCCGCACTCCCTAGAGCACAGAGTCCCAGGCGCCCCCACCGGGGCACACGTGACCCCCTGAACCCCGTCACCCGACGCAGGTCCTCACAGCTCCCCAGTCATTGTTTTGCTCGCAATTGGGATGCGCTGAGGTTATGCCTGCGGGTTCCCTGGTCACAGAACAAGCCAGAGGCACCCACCTCCCCGGGGCCGGAACCTTCCCTGCTGCCCGTCTTGACCACTGACCCAGGCCGCACAGAAAAGCACGGCCCCTCTCTCGGCTCAGACCCTCGTGAGGACCCCTGGTTGCCACGGCAGCAATGGAACCCACAAAGGTGCCTCATAAAGCTAAGGCCTCCCACAGCCCCGCTGCCTGCTGGGGGAGGGGAGGGAGTGCAGAGAAGGCACAGGGGCCGCCGACAGGCCAGGCCGGCAGCCAGGAGTCCGTCTGCACGGTCCCAAGCTCCGACTGCACTACCGCCCGCGGAAGGCTCCTGGCCCCAACCTCCTGCTTCACTGGCCGGGCCGTCGGTCCCACAGGTCCTCGTGACACCTGACCTGCTGGCCTGTCTGCTCCAGGGACGCAGGCTGGCACGCTCCGTCCAGGTTGGGAGGGATGGCGGCACCCGGAGTCGCCCCTCAGTGGCCGGACCAGACTGGAAGAGGAGGAGGGGTGAGGGCACGCGGACAGGGTGCCGGGAGGGGGTCTCTCCCGAGGATGGCTCAGCACCCCCTTCCCTGCCTCTGCCTCAGGGTCTCAACGGTCCAGCGCAGGAGATCTCCAGGCCCATTTGAGTCCAAGGACCCCCACGTGGTCTTCTCAGATCCCGATACCCTCCTTGTTGGGGGAACAACAGAGGCTCCCCTGTCCCCAGAACCACACGCCTCCTAGGGAAGCCACCCCAGCCGGATGGGCTGAGCCACCTCCCCTCGCACCGTGTGTGGCGCCTGTGGTGGCCGGGCTGTGCCTCCCACGGGGCAGCTGGGCCAGGCCCCAGAGAAGCCAGTGGCAGGAGCTGGGGGCCGGTTTGGAGGGAAGCTTGAGCACATGACACGCAGCCAGGGGAGCCCTCCCAGGGAGCTGCGGACCTCCCTGCAGGGCAGGGAGCTGGGCCACGAGGCAGGCGCCGAGGCTACTTCTGGTCCGGGTCGGTCCTACTCACCTGTCCCTCCAGCCGACCATGTCCCAGATCTCAAGGAGCAAGGCCTCCGTGGGGGTGACAGGGACTCCTGGCAGCCTTGTCTGACCACAGGAGCACCGGAGGAGATGGGGCCCGCCACAGGGCCCCGCGGGGAGAGGGGGCCAGAGGCCGGTCGCCAGCAGTGGGAAGTGTGTCGGCAACGAGGCCGCAGGTCCTGCTCCCGGTGCGTCGCTCAAGCCACCGCGAGGTACGGTCTTACACCTCGGAGAGCTTTTCGGGAAATGAAGATGAGCGACCTCTGCCTCCCCCCAGAACTCACTTCTGCAGACACCCCTGTGTACAGGCTGCCCCGTGGTGGGGGCCTGTGTGCCCCCAGCGCAGCAGACCCTGAACCAGGCCGCTGCAGGGTGGGGCCGGGAGGTGCTAGGCCAGGGCACCCCGAGTCTAGCGGGGACCCAGGGCCGGGACCACCGCAGCCACTCACGTCTCTGAGAAATGACCTTCCCTCAGAGACCGCTCTGCTCCATGAAAATGACTTTAGAACCTGCAAACGTCAACACCTGTTCGCCACAAAAACACTAAGACAAAACCGGAGCCTGCAGACCCACAGCCCCTGCCCGGGGCAACCAGGACCTGCCCCAAGCACAATGGTGTGTCCAGAAAGTCAATCAGGGCACGTGTGCCATGGGGGCTGCCCGAAGCCTGCCCGTGACCCTGCGTGTACACGTCGGAGACGCCCACCTCCTGGAAGACTGGGCCCGTGAGTGAGACGGAGCGCAGGTGGGAGCAGGCGCTCACATGGGCTGACACACATGCACGCTCGTGCTCACAGGACCCGCGTGCATGAGCACAAAGGCACATATGTGCCCACGCGAGCGCACACCCCAACACATGCGTGAACTCTCCCCGTCGCTGGTCTTTTGAGTGTCGCTTTCAGCGGAGAAAGAGCAGGACGACAAACCCCGGCACCCAGCACCATCCCCACAGACCGCCTCTCCCCAGCGCAGCAGCAGTGCGGGTGAGGCGCCGGGGTCCGGCTGTGCCGTCTGGGGCCATCCCCTGGATAGTGTGGCTCTCGGGGACGCTCCTGCTACCCTGGGCCTCTGCTCAGTATTCTGACCTCCGAGTGCATCCGCGGTTCCAACCGGGATCCTACTGGCTTCCTGGAGCTCAGTGACGGGACCCCAGCCCCAGGACCCCTTTTGTGGTTCTGACGTAGGCAGCAGCAGCCTGAGCCCAGGCGGGGCCATGGCAAGGGCGGGGGTCCCTGGGCCCATGATGACACCCACATACAAGAAATTCAAAACCGCTGTGTTGCAGGGAGGCAGCCCCAGAGTGGGAGAGCCCACCACGAGGGGTTCCAGGCAGGACGTTCACGGGAATTGGAAGCACAGCGTTGGCTGGGGGTTGCTGGGGGCTGCTCACCGGGACAGGCTTTGCTTTCGGGGCCGACGGGAATACTCCCGAGTTAGCGGAAGCGTCGGCCGCACAGCACTGTGCAAGCACCAAACCACTCAGGTGCAGAGACGGCACTCGGTGGCTAATTTTACGTCAAGTTTCCTAAGATCATCGGCCAGAGGGCCCTCCCGTCCTGAGATGCTGCCCTGGTCCTCCCTTCCGCAGGCACATGTCTTCTGAGCGGCAGCCCCTGGCTCTCCAGAAGCCATGCCCAGGGTGCAGGCGTCCCCTGGCCTCCCAGGCCCAACTGCCCATCTGCGGCTCTGGCCTGCGGGCATGAGGCAGCGGCATCTCCGGCTGCGGGCGCAACTGCTGAGGCCCTCGAGGCAAAGAGCTCTCCCTTCAGGTGGCTCTGGGGCTCTGGGCCTCCTCCTGTCTCATCAGGTCCTGCAAACAGATGCTGTGTCCACGTCGGAGGCATGGTCGGGAACCGCAGCGGAAGGCCGCAGAGAGGCAGAGGCTCAGCAGGGCAAGTCCAGCCCCAGAAATCGGGGCCACGCCCTGTCCACAGCCTCACCTTGGGAGTCCACGCCAAGGTGGGGAACAGAGATCCCCCTCCTGACGTCCTGGTAGCCCGGCGCTGAGGGCAGGCCTGCAGCCTGCCGGGGTGTGGGCTCCGTCCTCCCTCACTCCTTGGCCAGCACTCCACCACGGCTGCTGCCTGACACCTCGCCCGTGCGACGTCGGGCTCCCTCCCACCAACGGCCGTGAGGGGCCCTGCTCACCCAGCGAGGCAGCGGTGCCTGTGGGCTGGGGCATGTCTCAGGCCTCTCTCACCCAGGACGGACTCCACCCCAGAACGGAACAGAGCCCCCAGTCTGGTTTTCAAAAAAGAGACACAAGCAAAAGTCCTGCGGGGTGGGTGAGGTCAGACGTTGTTGCAGGGGCAGGCCCAGGCCGGACGCAGAGGAAAGGGGGACGTCAGCATCACAAATGGACATGGTCGAACTCTCGTGACAAAGGCTTCGCTACAAGGTCACCCAGAGACGACACTTGGCGCTACTGGCAATTACACGCAAGCCCTCGGTCCTTTATTGAGTTCTCTGTGTTCTGCAAATGTAAACGTGCATCCAGCAAACATGGCCAGCACAAAAAGGTCTCCACACACAGCCCGTGGCCGTGGCCAGGAGGCAGTGTGGCCCTCCAGCAGAAGGCAGGCCTTGCCCAGCACAGGAACCAGCAGCATAGGGCCTGTCCCGGGCCAGGAGGGCGCTGCCCCCCACGACCTCCTTCGGAGACGCAGCGGTGTGGGGGGTGGGGCAGAGAACACGCAGGAGCCCTGCCACGGGCACGTCTGCTTCCCAAGGGGCTCCTGGGAAGGGCGCTGGGGCTGAAAGGTGCCCCATGGGCGGACGGACGGCTCAAAGCTCGGACACACGCGGGCTCGGCCCCACCCGGCCGTGCACTCTGTGATCTCCACTGTTCAGCACCCACGGCGACGCAGACACACTAGGTCCGTGCGCGGCCGACATGATACTGGAGATGACCCCCCACACGCCAAAAGGGACAAAATCAAAGTCTTTGTCTCAAAGACTCAGTTATACGCAAATAAAAAAATATAAAAAACGGAAGACTACAAGGCTAGCTCTTCGCGGAAGCCGCAGCTTCTGGAGACTGAAGGAATTCGTACGGGTCGTGGGTCACCTCCGGCGGCTCCTCGACACTGAGGCGAGAAGGACTTCCTGCAAATGTGGGAAAGACAGGGCGCTCACACGAGGGGTCCGCACACAGGCTGTGCTTCAGACGCGCCTGAAAACGTGTCCTTGCTACCGCGGTCAGCCCGAGCCGCATCCTCCCAGGGTCCAGGCCACCCCCTCCCCGCCATGGCCTGCCAGCTGTGTCGGTAGCTGGTAAACGCCCCCTAACCACCCGAAGGCGAGAGGGGCTCTGCACAGTCAGTGCCTGAATCAGAAAACTGGAACCGTAGCACAGGCTGCTCACTGAGCAAATTCAAAACGTCAGGGAGCAACACCTGGTCCTCTTCCTGGAGGGGCCGAAATCCCGCAGGGTCCATGCACTGACCACCCTGTCACCCATGGAAGAGAGAAAGCCCCGGGCCAGGGAAGGTCACCTGTTCTCCCCAAGTCAGTGTCCTAGAAGAACAAAATACTTCTCAACACCCCGTTTTAGGACTAAAAACGGAAGAGCAGGACGAAACAAACATCTCCAAACTTGAACTCAACATGCCTGTCAGCATCTGGGGCCTCGTTCTGCCCCAAGGGCCCTGGGATGTGGCCAGCTGGGGCGGCTCCTGACGCGGGGACGGCCAGCATCTTATGGCTGAGACCTGCACTGCCTAACAGAGAGACCCCGTGCAGCCGCCTGACGAGGGAGAGGCTATTTCAGAACCCCAGGGGGCAGGGGGCATCCTGGAGAGGGAGCAGGGCCCACAGAGTCCTGGGGGCTGGACATGCAGCCCGCGTTAGCTCTGACGTGCCAGGATTGCCGGCGGCCCATCCTTTTCCCAGGTGCCGCCAGACGCTGGGGCCTGGGGCCACCTTACCCAGGTGGTGCTGGTCCCTGTCGGAGGGGGAGGTGTTGGACAGAGAGCTGAGGTTGGAGGACGGTCGGGAGCCCCCGCGCTCTGCCTGTGCCTCGTGCAGATCCTGCAGCAGCTTCGCGGTCTCATCCAAGTTCAGGTGGCCGTCGTCAGCATCCAGCTCCTTCTTCACTTTCCCTGTGCAAACGGGGCAAACGGACGTCAGCACCCAGCGGCCCGGGCCAGCGCTGCACGCCGGCCCGGTCTCTCCCTCTCTGCTCTGCACGCGCAGGAGGCAAGACGACATGCGACAAGATGGGGAACACAAGAAAGCTTGGAGGACAGGGCAAGACGGCCGGAGTGGACCAGAACCCAGGGAGCGGTTTCACAGAACTGTCGTCCCACTGGTGTAAACGAGCAGGGAGGACGGTGTGTGCTCGAGGCCAGGACAGGAGACAGGCCAGAGCCAGGGGGGACCGGGCTGTGGCAGGCTGAGAGCTGGTGGAGACGGGCTGCCTGGCGAGCTCCCAGGTCCAGGCCGAGACGGACCTGTGTGTAGATGGTGGGGCACGACCCGGCCAAGGAGTTCACACAGGTCTGCAACAACCCGCGAGCTAAGTCTGCAGAAAGCTGTGACCCAGTGGGGAGACTACGTCCCCCCGCACCAAATGTGGCTCGGGACCACCTTAGAAGACTCCAGCACGCTCCAAGGCGTGCGAGCCAACACGGCGCCGGCGGCTGAGCTCTGGTTTGGGGGGAGGGGAGCGTCCCGAGGACGGCGGCCAGGCTCCTGGAAGCAAGGGCATGAGCCCTGTGCCCCCAGAGACCGCCCGGCAGACCAGGGTAGCACCAGGGACAAGAACGCAGGGTGCACTTCCTCCCGCCCAACGACGTGAGCACGCCCAACACCACGTACCCAGGGAGCCGAGCGCGGAGATGTCCAGAGAGGCGTCCGAGTAGGACTTCATCGACATGAAGTCCAGGATGGAGCCGCCGTCACCCAGCGAGTCCCCAGCCTATGGAGACCAAGCAGAAAAGGAGAGACGTCACCGAGCGGGAGTTAACACCAGCCACGGAGCCCGTGGGAGCGCCTAGAGCACCCGTGTCTGCAGCTAACGGTGGGACAGGCCTGCTCCGCCAAGTCCACGCCAGGAGGCCAGACCACGCCGTCCAGTCCACACTGCAGCCCACGACCATCGGCGGTGAGCTCAGGACTGGGTGCCGCTGAGGGACCGTGCGGCAGACCCCTGCGACAGGGAGACGCGTGGGATCTGAAGCGCCCGCGGCTACTTCTCGGGACGGCACCTGACAGCACGGCGGCCGCCCAGCCAGCATGTCCGTTGTCCTCCTGCAGCCGCCCCAGGCCTCCCGACCCTGTGTCGAGTCCCTGCTCTGCACCATCGCAGAAGCAGCGCGAGCTGCCCGAGACCTACTCCCCAGCATGCGCAGACCGTCCGTGCCCGTCTGCCGCTCCAAATACCGGGACGTGACGGCCAGCACACGGCTGCTTTTAAAACAAATGCAGAGGGGCCGTCTCTGGTATTCTAAGACCACCTAAGACATCTAAGACCATCTAAGACAGACCACCTAAGACCGCAAGGACCTCGGCATCTGCCAAGTCACACTCTGACCTTGGTGCCGGATCCTGTCACTGCTGCAAAGTTCCCGTGCAGCAACAGCACGCTCCCGCCACAGCCCGGGGGACAGTCTCTTCACACGGTTACAGGGCGGGAAGCCCGCATCACGGCCGAGGCAGACACCTGTGGGCCTGGGTCCTGCAGGCCCGTTTCCCACGCCCTCACTCCCCCCCCACTCCCCAGAGCTGGAAGGCTCACACAGGGTCCCCGCCAGCCTGGACAGCAGGGACAGGTGTCCACCTCCACCCAGTGCCTCACAGGGACACGGGGGAGGAGGAAGCTGCGGCTCCTGCTACTGAGTAAGGGGTCACCAGGCCTGTGAGCCCTCTCCCGTCAAGACTGTCTGGGGCTGGTGTGAGCCCTCTCCCGTCAGACTGCCTTCTCTGGGCGTGAGCCCCCCTTCTGCTGGGCTGTCTGGTCCAGGGGACCCGATAATTCGCCACGGTCTCCTGACTTTCACAGCCACTCTGTGCTCTGACACTAACTTCTCTCACCAGGAAGTGTTACAGTGACGACGCTGGGCACCGACACAGAGCATGGCGGCGGCCGGACACCAGCAGAAGCGTTACTGTCCCACCAGCGTCCCGCCGTCACCACCCCGCTCCGCAAGCACACGCTGGGGCTTGGCGCGGTTTGCCCTCCTGCTCAGGGCCCAGCACACGGCCCTCGTTCCTTCCATGGCGAGGAAAATCCCCACAGCTACAACTTTCAAAGTTATTACAGGTTGACTTGCTGACCCTAAAACACAAAACTTGGAACTTTCAAAAACAATCTGAAAAAAGCTGATTTGCTCACAACTTATTTCTCTAGAAACCACACAAAGCCCCAGCCCCCGACAAAGCCCAAGAGGCATGCCAGAGGCCAGAGGCCCATGCCTGCCCCGCAGGAAACACCCAAAGCCCAGCTCCCCATCAGCCGGCTCTGTGTCCTTGTTCCGTGCAGGGGTCTGCGCTCCGAGGTGGCGTCGGAAAGGACATCGGCGCTAGAACCGGTCTCCATGTGGAAGCGTCAGCGGGGACAGCAGCATGCGTGTGCGTTTGCAGAGCCATCCGGGGCCCCGCGGGGACGGCAGCCGCTACAGGGGCCGTGAGGCCTGCGGGCGCCAGGCGAGTGCAGGGAGATGAGGCAGAGGCCGCCCACCGATGGGAAAGCCACCCAACAGCGGCTGCTACCAGCGGCTTGGCGAGGGGGGCCGGGGCTTGGAGCACCCGGCATGAGGGACAGCCTCGGGGGTAGGGGGCCCCGGCTGAGTGCCCCCGGGGCTGCGTGTGTGGAGGCGCTGCTGGGACGACAGTGGAGGGAGTGCCGGGCTCCCCGCTCAAGACGGCCTCGAGCACAGACACCACATGGGACTGGGCTCCCAGCCGTGGCACGTCTGCCTCACCCACGGACCCTGAGCGGGGAGCCCTGCTGCCCCTCAGGTATGGCCACACTGAGGGACGCACCCGCAGGGGAGACACCACGCCACCCTCGCCGCTCTGTCCCTTAATAAGCCCCGCTTGCCGGGCACCGGCCGTTCCTCCCGAGAGCGGGCCCTCCCGCCCAGGCCCCAACGGCCTCTGGGACCCAGGCCCCGCAGTCCGTCCAGAGCCCTGGTGCGTCCGCTCGGACACAGGCTCACTCCCACTCGCTCCCAAAGGAGAGGCAAAATGGGGAAACTGAGGCAGGACTACGACGAAGTTCCCTCAGATCCTCGAGTCCTGGGGGTGCCCTGAGGACCCGCATCCACCAGGCTGGCCTCCCTGCCAAGTGTGCAGAGCACAGGCACCCGGCTGACAGCCCCCAGGACCCGCCGCACCAGAAACGAAGCCTGCTGCTCGCACGACAGGCCCAGCAGGGCCCCCGACCCCGGTGAAGGCAGAGCCCCCAGCATGGCCACAGTTCCGTGGCTACCATGTGCAGCCCGGAGGAGAAGGGCTGTGGTTTTCCGCCTGTCACCCGAGCCGCTAACAACTGGGGGCACAGGAGACAACCACCGAACGAGTTTCTGAGGAACGCCGCACGCCCCTCTTCTCAGCTGTCCCCCACATCAGGGGCTGGACATGACCGCTGCCCAGAGACGCTCACACTCGGGTTCTCACTCACATGTCCGTACAACCCACCTTCACTTCATCTGGAGCCTTCGCCGGAACGTTCCGCCTCTGTGAATCAGAACAAGTTAGAAGTCAGTTTTCCCGAAACGGTTTATCAAGAACAATCCACTTATGCCACGTCCCCGCGAGCGAACCACAAACAGTTTATTTGCTGCTGCTGGGATGTCCCCGCGATGCCCCTGCCGCGCCGTGAATCAGAGCTGGGCCGCGCCTGCGTCCGTGGAGCAGAGACAGAGCAAGGAAGCCAACTTGCTCCATGGGGGGCTGACGCACACAGCCCCCGCTGAGACCCCCGGTGGGCTGAGGGGCCCAGGCGTACCCTGCAGGGACGGAGAGCAAGGGAGAGTGCACCCCACCTGCTCCTGCGGCGCCCGACAGCTTCCAACAGTCAAATCCAACAGCGTCCCCTGCGTCTCCGGGGCAACACGGGAGAAACGGCAGGCCTGGCAGTCAGAGCATTACCACCGCCGGCGGCCGGGCTACGGGGCCACGCCCCCTTCTCAGGTGCACAATGCCAAGAGGCTGACGCTTGAACCCAACTGCGTGACCACAGCCCGAACGGGACCCAAAGTCACCTGGGGCCACAACCATGGGGCCACATTCTGTGGGGGACACCCAGCCACATGTGACCCCGTGTGGCAAGCCCAAGCCCAACCTCACCGTCCTACAATCTGGCAGGAGCATCACCTTCTAAGGAGCGTCAGCGGCTAAGCAGGCCCTCGGCGGGCAGACTTCCACACCTGAGATCTCTGCTTCGTGCTGATGCTCTGGAAACTCACTGGTCCTGCAGTGTTTCTGAACTTAAGCAGGACAGTAAGCACCGCCACTACCTGAATGTCTCGCTCCAAGCAGCACAGAGCACAAAGACAGCTCAGACACCGTGCCCAGGGCCAGCCCCGGGACCAGCTTCCAGACCGCATTGCAGGACAGCCCCCGGAGCACTGTGGCCGCACCGCGGGGAAGAGCGAGCGTTCACAGGCCAGTGGGGCCGAGTCTGGAGGGGGACACGCCGTTCCTCGCAGGAGCTCCACAAACCCGGGGGGATAAACCCAGCTGACCCTAACCCGTGCACACGCAGACGGGACCCTGCGGGGCCGGGCACGCATGGGGACACACGGCCCAACTCTACGCGCCATAGCAAAGCCCTCACTGGAGTCGGGGGAGACCCGAGAAGGGCCATTCCTTAGCATCAGGCCAAACTCACCCAACTTCAAGGCCACCTAAGTCCGCCCTGACAAAGCTTAAAAACAAACCCCGAGAGACTCTGCCAAAATGAGCATCGATGGTCTTTAAAGTAACACGACAAAGCCAGCACCAGCCTTGCCCAGCAGCGACAGGACGTGATCACAGGCCGGAGTTTAACTTTCCGCAGCCAACGAAAATTAGCGTCCGCCTACAACGAACGGTAACGTATTTCGGACTAAAAACATTTTTACTTTAACGTAGAATCTGAATAAACCAACCAAGTACTTTTACGTTTCGTGTTCTGTCGCGGCCGCTACAGTTCGGCTTGTAGCTCCCATTCCCCGCACGTCCGAGTTCCGACGAGCCGCGCTGAGGTTCGCACCAGCCGCTCGTGGCTGCTGGCTGCTCGGTCGGCACAGTCCACACGCACGTTCAACCGTGCGGCACCCGGGACCCAAGCGCCGCCTGCAAGCAGAGGGAATCTGCTGCCGGCGAACGCAGAAGTGACAGAGGGGAGCGTGGACGCCTTCAGAGGCCGCCGCGGGAAGCACCAGAAATCGGTCCAAAGACTGAGAGATCGGGAGCACAGAGCGAAGCGCAGAGGCAAGAAAGTCCCAGGCAGAGCGAAGACGAACGCGGCCCCGGAATGAGAGGTTCCAGGGCAACAGCAGATGTGGACGTGGCGCTTAAGTCACGTGACGGGAGCCACGGCTCCAGAACCTAACTCCAAAGCGGGGAGAAGAGAGTGACGAGGAACAGAGCGTTCCAGACGCGGAATGGTCGGGATCGCTAGCACCTGTGCGCAAGTCCTGGACAAAGGACGGGTGTGGGCTGTGGGAGGAAACGGACAAGCGTCTCCCGAGCCGACGGAAACCGCACGCGGACGGACGCGAGAAGCCGGGCAGCCGGTGGGCGGAGCGCACGGAGCGGCACGAGCCACGAGCCGCCACACGGCGCCCCACGGCGGGGCTCCGTCAACTCCCCCAGAGGCGCAGAGCAAACGCGCCGGGCCTCGCGGGCCACGTAAGGTCTGCAGCACACCCCTCTGCTTTGTTGACCGCCTCCAAGGAAAGCAGAACACGCGTCGCTCACGGGCCCACGTGTGCCGATCCCGACGGGCCCAGAGGACGGGCACAAGCGGAGGGCACAGGTGAAAAGGCCACAGACGCTTCGGAGACTGCGCTCAGGCACCTTCTCGTGTGGCCGTGAAGACGCCCCTGTGGCGCCAGACCCAGGGAAGACGGACCACAAGATAAAGGAAAAGGAAAAACGTTTTCCAGACAAAAAGCAGCGAATTCACTGTCAGCCAAGTCTGCAGCAGAGGAAACGTTCCTCAGGAAGGTTCTTCGGACCGAAGGAAAGCGACCGCAGACAGAGAGAACTCGGGCGTACGTGACGTTCTCACGGCTGCCAGAAACGGCGAAGGCGCGGTCGAGAGAGACAACTTTCTCTATTTGCAAGTTTTTTTCAAGGAAAATGAAATGCTTACAGCAAAAAAATAAGAAAATAAAGAACGAGTAAGGGCAGGACAGCCAGCAAGACCCACGTCAGTCCGGACGGGCTCCTGCGACAGCAGCGGCGCGAGGGCGAGCGCCAAGGGCGCGTGTGTGCCCAGCCAGGGGCCGGCACGGCGCACCCACCTGCCGCAGCTGGAAAAGCAGTCGCGAGTGGTCGCCGCCAGTGATCTGGTCCAGCAGGTCGTCCACCAGCTTCCTGCTGTAGCTCCCGGCGTCCTTCACGAACTCCTGCAGGCTGGAAGGGCCGGGAGAGGATGCCGTCA